>NC_060088.1:21355723-21655723 GCF_922984935.1 Meles meles | reverse complement strand
TAGACTCTAACCAGGCACACAAAATTTGGTGGTTGTTCCAGGCAGGCTAGTCAGAATCTGCGTTTCTAAAAGTGGATCAAATGGGACATTCAATGCAAGAAATGTGGCCGAACAGGATGGAACGTGAGTTTCCACTGTGTTTGAAGGTGAATTTTGATCTGTCATAGAGTAGCTTCATATCTCTTAAAATATCATTTTTAGAATTTTGTAAAACACACACACACACACACACACACACACACACACATACTTAAAAGATTCCCACAGAATTTAGGGAGCAAGTGAGGAATAGCTCTCATGGAAGCAAAATTCAGAGAAAATACCATAAAAAAGAAAAGCTTAGAAAATCAAAGTAAACACCATCCAAACTGGATAATTTAACTCTTACCTTACAAGAATTATTAATTAGGGGGAGGAGTCAAGATGGCAGAGAAGTAGCAGGCTGAGACTACATCAGGTAGTAGGAGATCAGCTCGATAGCTTATCTAAACATTGCAAACACCTACAATGTGTAGGGAGATCGAAGAGAAGAAGAATAGCCACTCTAGAAACAAAAAATCAACCACTTTCTGAAAGGTAGGACTGGGGGAGAAGTGAATCTAAAACGACAGGAAGATAGACCACGGGGGCACGGGCCAGCTCCCAGCAAGCGGCGGAGGAACGGAGCACAAAATCAGGACTTTTAAAAGTCTGTTCCACTGAGGGACATTGCTCCAGATGCTAAACCAGGGTGAAGCCCACGCAGGGTCAGTGTGGCCCCAGGTCCCGCAGGGTCACAGAAGAATCGGGGTGTTGGAGTGTCGCAGAGCTCACAGGTATTAGAACCGAGAAGCCGGCTACAGAGACAGAGCCGAGGACTGAACTCTTAGCTCGGGGTTACCTTGAACTGGTCGCCGGCTGGGTGAGCTCGCAGAGTGGCTAGAGGCTGGGGATACGGGAGTGATTGGGTGCTGTCCTCTGGGGGTGCACTGAGGAGTGGGGCCCCAGGCTCTCGACTCCTCCAGGCCGGAGACTAGGAGGCCGCCATTTTCATTCCTGTACTCTGGAACTCTACGGAAAGCGTTCAGGGAACAGAAGCTCCCAAAAGCGAACCTGAGCTGATTAATTAGTCCGGCCACCGGTAAGGATGGTACAATCCCGCCTCGGGCAAAGACACTTGAGAGTCACTACAACAGTCCCCTCCACCAAAAGATCAACAAAATATCCAGCCAGGACGAAGTTCATCTATCAAGGAAACCAGGTTCACTTCCTAAGACAGCAGCACAATTTCAGAGGAAGAGAAAGCTAAGCACGGAACTCATGGCTTTCTCCCCATGATTCTTTAGTCTTGCAGCTAATTCATTTTTTTTTCTTTTTTCAATTTTTTTTCTTCTTCTGCTAAATTTTTTAAAACTTTTACCCTTTCCTTTTTTAACGTTTTTTGACTAGTTTATCTAAATATATATATATATATATATATATATAACAATTTTTCTTTGTTTTATTTTCTAATTTTTTTTCTTTTTTTTTTCTGAACCTCTTTTTATCACCTTTCTCCCCCCCACAATTTGGGGTCTCTTCTGATTTGGTTACAGTGCATTTTTCTGGGGTCTTTGCCACCCTTTTAGTATTTTATTTGATCCTTCATATCCTCTTATCTGGACAAAATGACAAGGCGGAAGAAATCACCACAAACAAAAGAACAAGAGACAATACTGAAGGCTAGGTACCTAATCAACAAAGACATTAGTATTATGTCAGATCAAGTGTTCAGAATGACGAACCTGAACGTTCTAGCCGGGCTCGAAAAAGGCATGGAAGATATTAGTGAAAACCTCTCTGGATTTATTAAAGCCCTTTCTGGAGAAATTAAAGAACTAAAATATAACCAAGTAGAAATCAAAAAAGCTATTAATGAAGTGTAATAAAAAATGGAGGCTCTCACTGCTAGGATAAATGAGGCAGAAGAAAGAATTAGTGATATAGAAGAACAAATGGCAGAGAATAAAGAAGCCGTACAAAAGAGGGACAAACAGCTACTCGACCACAAGGGGAGAATTTGGGAGATAAGTGACACCATAAGACGAAACAACATTAGAATACTTGGGATTCCAGAACAAGAAGAAACAGAGAGGGGAGCAGAAGGTCTATTGGAGAGAATTATTGGAGAGAATTTCCCTAATATGGCAAAGGGAACAACATCAAAATACAGGAGATGTAGAGAACGCCCCTCAAAGTTAAAAAGAATAGGTCCACACCCCGTCACCTAATAGTAAAATTTACAAGTCTTAGTGACAAAGAGAAAATCCTGAATGCAGCCCGAGAAAAGAAGTCTGTAACATACAATGGTAAAAATATTAGATTGGCAGCAGACTTACCCACAGAGACCTGGCAGGCCAGGAAGAGATGGCATGATATATTCAGAGCGCTAAATGAGAAAAACATGCAGCCAAGAATACTCTATCCAGATAGGATATCACTGAAAATAGAAGGAGAGATCAAAAGCTTCCAGGACAAACAAAAACTGAAAGAATTTGCAAACACCAAACCAGCTCTACAGGAAATATTGAAAGCGGTCCTCTAAGCAAAGAGAGAGTCTAAAAGTAGTAGATCAGAAAGGTACAGAGACAATATACAGTAACAGTCACCCTACAGGCTAATAATGGCACTAAATTCATATCTCTCAATAGTTACCCTGAATGTTAACGGGCTAAATGCCCCAATCAAAAGACACAGGGTATCAGAATGGATAAAAAAATGAAACCCATCAGTATGTTCCCTATAAGAAACTCATTATAGACGCGAAGACACCTCCAGATTTAAAGTGAGGGGGTGGAAAACAATTTACCATGCTAATGGGCATCAGAAGAAAGCTGGGGTGGCAATCCTTATATCAGATCAATTAGATTTTAAGACAAAGCCTAAAATAAGAGATGAGGAAGGACACTATCTCCTACTCAAAGGGTCTGTCCAACAAGAAGATCTAACAATTTTAAATATCTATGCCCCTATCGTGGTAGCAGCCAACTATATAAACCAATTAATAACAAAATCAAAGAAACACATCAATAATAATACAATAATAGTAGGGAACGTGAACACTCCCATCACTGCAATGGACAGATCATCCAAGCAAAAGATCAACAAGGAAATAAAGGCCTTAAATGAGACACAGGAGCAGATGGACATCAGGGATATATTCAGAATATTTCATCCCAAAGCAACAGAATAACACATTCTTCTCTAGTGCACATGAAACATTCTCCAGAATAGATCACATCATGAGTCACAAATCAGGTCTCAACTGGTATCAAAAGATTAGGATCATTCCCTGCATATTTTCAGACCACAATGCTCTGAAGCTAGAACTCAATCGCAGGAGGAAAGCTGGAAAGAAGCCAAATACATGGAGACTAAATAGCATCCTTCTAAAGAATGAATGGGTCAACCAGGAAATTAAAGAAGAACTGAAAAAATTCATGGAAACAAATGATAATGAAAACACAATTGTTCAAAATCTGTGGGACACAGCAAAGGCAGTCCTGAGAGGAAAATATATAGCGGTATAAGCCTTTCTCAAGAAACCATAAGGTCTCAAGTACACAACCTAACCCTACACATAAAGTAGCTGGAGAAAGAACAGGAAAGAACCCTAAACCCAGCAGGAGAAGAGAAATCATAAAGATCAGAGCAGAAATCAATGAAATAGAAACCAAAAAAAAAAAAAAAATAGAAAAAATCAATGAAACTAGGAGCTGGTTCATTGAAAGAATCAATAAGATTGATAAACCCCTGGCCAGACTCATCAAAACTAAAAGAGAAAGGACCCAAATCAATAAAATCATGAATGAAAGAGGAGAGATCACAACTAACACCAAAGAAATACAGACAATTATAAGAACATACTATGAGCAGATCTACGCCAACATATATGACAATCTGAAAGAAATAGATGCATTCCTAGAGACGTAAAAACTACCACAACTGAACCAGGAAGAAATAGAAACCCTGAACAGGCCCATAACCAGTAAGGAGATTGAAACAGTCATCAAAAATCTCCAAACAAACAAAAGCCCAGGGCCAGACGGCTTCCCAGGGGAATTCTAACAAACATTTAAAGAAGAACTAATTCCTATTCTCCTGAAACTATTCCAAAAAATAGAAATGGAAGGAAAACTTCCAAACTCATTTTATGAGGCCGGGATCACCTTGATCCCAAAACCAGACAAGGATCTCACCAAAAAAGAGAACTACAGACCAATATCCTTGAGGAACACAGATGCAAAAATTCTCACCAAAATACTAGCCAATAGGATTCAACAGTACATTAAAAGGATTATTCACCACGATCAAGTGGGATTTATTCCAGGGATGCAGGGTTGATTCAACATCCGCAAATCAATCAATGTGTTAGAACACATTAATAAAAGAAAGAACAGGAACCATATGATACTCTCAATAGATGCTGAAAAAGCATTTGACAAAGTACAGCATCCCTTCCTAATCAAAACTCTTCAAAGTGTAGGGATAGAGGGCACATACCTCAATATTACCAAGCCATCTATGAAAAACCTACCGCAAATATCATTCTCAATGGAGAAAAACTGAAAGCTTTTCCGCTAAGATCAGGAACACGGCAGGGATGTCCATTATCACCACTGCTATTCAACATAGTACTAGAAGTCCTAGCCTCAGCAATTAGACAATAAAGAGAAATTAAAGGCATCCAAATTGGCAAAGAAGAAGTCAAATTATCACTCTTTGCAGATGATATGATACTATATGTGGAAAACCCAAAAGACTCCACTCCAAAACTGCTAGAACATGTACAGGAATTCAGTAAAGTGTCAGGATATAAAATCAATGCACAGAAATCAGTTGCGTTTCTGTACACCAACAACAAGACAGAAGAAAGAGAAATTAAAGAGTCAATCCCATTTACAATTGCACCCCAAACTATAAGATACCTAGGAATAAACGTAATCAAAGACGCTAAGAATCTAAACGCCGAAAATTAAAAAGTACTCATGAAAGAAAGGAAGGAAGACACAAGGAAGGCAAAAAAAAAATGGAAAAATGTTCGATGCTCCTGGATTGGAAGAATAAATATTGTAAAAATGTCTATGCTACCTAAAGCAATCTACACATTTAATGCAATCCCTATCAAAATAACTTCCATTTTTTTCAAGGAATGGAACAAATAATACTAAAATTTATATGGAACCAGAAAAGACCTCAAATAGCCAGAGGAATACTGAAAAAGAAAGCCAAAGTTGGTGGCATCACAATTCCGGACTTCAAGCTCTATTACAAAGCTGTCATCATCAAGACAGCATGGTACTGGCACAAAAACATACACATAGATCAGTGGAACAGAATAGAGAACCCAGAAATCGACCCTCAACTCTATGGTCAAGTAATCTTCGACAAAGCAGGAAAGAATATCCAATGGAAAAAAGACAGCCTCTTCAATAAATGGTGCTGGGAAAATTGGACAGCCACATGCAGAAAAATGAAATTGGACCACTTCCTTACACCACACACGAAAATAGACTCCAAATGGATGAAGGACCTCAATGTGAGAAAGGAATCCATCAAAATCCTTGAGGAGAATGCAGGCAGCAACCTCTTCGACCTCAGCCGTAGCAACATCTTCCTAGGAACAATGGCAAAGGCAAGGGAAGCAAGGGCAAAAATGAACTATTGGGATTTCATCAAGATCAAAAGCTTTTGCACAGCAAAGGAAACAGTTAACAAAACCAAAAGACAACTGACAGAATGGGAGAAGATATTTGCAAACGACATATCAGATAAAGGGCTAGTATCCAAAATCTATAAGGAACTTAGCAAACTCAACACCCAAAGAACAAACAATCCAATCAAGAAATGGGCAGAGGACATGAACAGACATTTCTGCAAAGAAGACATCCAGAGGGCCAACAGACACATGAAAAAGTGCTCCACATCACTCGGCATCAGGGAAATACAAATCAAAACCACAGTGAGATATCACCTCACACCAGTCAGAATGGCTAAAATTAACAAGTCAGGAAATGACAGATGCTGGCGAGGATGCGGAAAAAGGGGAACCCTCCTACACTCTTGGTGGGAATGGGAGCTGGTGCTACCACTCTGGAAAACAGCATGGAGGTTCCTCAAAATGTTGAAAATAGAACTACCCTATGACCCAGCAATTGCACTACTGGGTATTTACCCTAAAGATACAAACATAGTGATCCGAAGGGGCATGTGTACCTGAATGTTTATAGCAGCAATGTCTACAATATCCAAACTATGGAAAGAACCTAGATGTCCATCAACAGATGAATGGATAAAGAAGAAATGGTATATATACACAATGGAATACTATGCAGTCATCAAAAGAAATGAAATCTTGCCATTTGCAATGACGTGGATGGAACTAGAGCGTATCATGCTTAGTGCAATAAGTCAATCAGAGAAAGACAACTATCATATGATCTCCCTGATATGAGGACATGGAGAAGCAACATGAGGGGGTAGGGGGATAGGAGAAGAATAAATGAAACAAGATGGGATTGGGAGGGAGACAAAACATAAATGACTCTTAACCTCACAAAACAAACTGGGGGTTGCTGGGGGGAGGTGGTATTGGGAGAGGGGGAGGGGGTTATGGACATTGGGGAGGGTAAGTGCTATCGTGAGTGCTGTGAAGTGTGTAAACCTGGCGATTCACAGACCTGTGAATATAATATTATAAACATATAATGTTTATAAAAAAAAATTGGAAGGGGAGGGAACCATAAGAGACTATGGACTCTGGAAAACAACCTGAGGGTTTTGAAGGGTCAGGGGTGGGAGGTTGGGGGAACAGGTGTTGGGTAATGGGGAAGGCACGTTTTGCATGGAGCACTGGTTGTTGTGCAAAAACAATGAATACTGTTACGCTGAAAACATAAATACATTAAAACTTAAAAAATAAGAATTATTAATTAATTAATTAATTAAACAACCTTACCTCAAATACCCCTACACTCAAGTGAGACAGCAAATCCAATACCGAAGAGAAAAGGATAAATTAAAGCCACATAGACACTACCATGACAAGATAAAAACTCATAAATATCTGACGTCTTCGGTAATGACGTTTGAAGCAGGTTTGAGGCTTTTGAAGCAGTCCTCAAACATCTCCCAACACGCAGAAAGCCAGGTTCAAATCAATTCCGTGGTCCACAATTCGAAACATTTAGTGTAATGTCGGCTTATCTCATCTATGCCCAAAATGTAGGAGGAGGGTTAACTCTAATTGACAATGTCCAAAGAACCAATTCAGATAAGGACCTTAGAGGAAACCAATTGCATACAATTTTAATTTAGATAATAAAACTAGAATCTATTTCTCTTATCTTTCTTTCTTCATCTCCTTGTGAAATGGCCTGTTTTGCTTTCTATTCAATATTTTTTTTTATATTTGGCAAGCCAGCCTTTCATATCTCCGAAGTTTTTGGATATAGTGTTCCCTGATTCTTTAATTGCATATACCACAAAGTGCTAATCCTCATGTAATGCCACACCAACTCCACACCAATCAACCAGTTCCCTTTTATGGCAGGTCTTATCCTCCTGTAACCCTCAGCTTGGTACCCAAGTCCTGAGTCTCTCCTGATGCGTCTGCCTGTCTGACTTCTTCTGCTCCCATTTTCCCTTAGTACAACTCATGTCCATGGTATTCCTCGTGGGCCACATAGGAGTGAAGCCATAGGATATTTCCCTTGGTCTGCTTGCATTTTCATTTGGTAATCATCTTCTTTATCATCATCTTCATAATCATCTTTATCCACTAGCCCTGAAAAGGGTATCTCGGCTCCTTCCACAGTGATGTTAGAGTGGGCATGGCAGGCCATCGATGTTGGCTGATTATTTTCATCTGAATAAAGAGAGCTGCTCAACTTGGCTCTAACCATGACTATGGCATGTAGAATTAACTAATGATGACATGGAGTGCTGAACACGGCTCTTTCATTCGGGGTAGCGATCATGCAGAATTTCACTCTCCATGAAGGCTTTGCAACGGAGTTTAAGGTAAAGTCATGTAGACAGAGCTTTCAACCTTAGGACTGGTGTTTCAGGACACTAAAAGATAAATAAACGGACAGCACAACGCATCCCTGCCCTGGCAATTGTCCCTGGAATTGTAACTTCCCTTCCCTTCTTCCTTCCCTCACCTTTCAAGCTAACCAGGCACCAAAGGCAGAAATTACACCTGAGAAACCATAGGAAACAGAAGCTAAGAATGGACCCTCTCACCCAAGGATATCAAACCTCCCAGAGACCTAATGGTACCCAAGATTCCTCGCTGTTAATTGATTTCTCTAGAAATTGCAGTGGAAACAGGACCACGTTGCTCTCTCTGGAGAAAGGTCGGTTTAAAGAATGGTATACAAAACATCATTTTCTTTTCTCTTTGTATAGAAAGTTTAAGGGGGAATGAAACCTAATAGATCACATGTGTTCATGATCAGGCTAACAGGGCTCTTTCTTGTTCCTTCCCAGGTCTTTCTACTTAAAGCCTAGGACTTATATGTCATGAGAATGGGATTGTTGCTTCAGTGTAGTCAGCTTCAATGACGTCACAAAGCTCTGAGGTCCTAGGAACCACTCCTCAAAAAAATACGCCTCATCACTTCACCTGTCTGGAGTAGTCCTTGGTCAGCCAGGAGTATCAAAATCACTTCAAACTGCTGACGCTGACTGGGTATTTCAACAAGACAGTTTGTGAAGAGATTTGGGGTCCCAATCTCCATGGCTGAATTTGTAGTCTTTGGCTGTGACTGTCACCAACACCCCTCTGGATTCTGGAGAAGGACAAGAATACACAATTCCATCTTACCCACGTACTGTTAAGAAAGAGTCAGGAGTACAAGCAGCCTAACACGGGGAAATCCACGCATTACACAGTTTCATGGTCCTCACGCCCTATCAGGATGCTTCTGACCAGGAAAATCGTCCCCCACCATCTGAGTAATGTTCAGTGTTAACACCCGCAACCATACCAAAGACATGTGTGAAGTCTTCAACAGTGAGGATAATATTTTATCTTGCATCTCCAGAAATCGTGACATAAATACCTCCCAATTTTCTCAGCTGACCAAATATTAAAGGCAGACCCTACACCCTAGAAGCTTAAGCCCAGGACGGACTCATCTGTTTGGACGCACAGGAGCATGTATGGAGCATGTTGGAAGAAAACCAATCCCCATGTGAATCCATTTGAAAAGGCTTTTGGGCCAGTTTCAGGAATACAACGTGAATCTACAAAAGGTCCCTGTCTTCTCTGTATTCGAAACACGCATTCTGTTATCTACTCTGAAGATAATTTCTTTAGGAAGAAGAGGCCATGGAGTGCCCATGGGCTGGCACTCGAGAGAGTCTCAGGTGTGTGTGACATGCCATCTGGGGTTGTGTTGTGGCTGTCCACTCTCCTGTGGGCTCGTCCTCTGCAGAGTCTCTCCTTGCCATCCATTCAGAGTGTGTGGTGTCTGGGCCAAATATAGTGAGGTTAAGCTTCGTGGGTGTCTTGTGCCTGTGAAACGTGATCTTAAACCCACTCCACAAAACATAAGGCCTGCTGAATTCTGTGGCCAGGTGAGAGGATGTGGGCAGGGCTTTCTTCTAGTCCCCTGAAGGATTTTCTTTTCTCCTGAGACTAAGCAATGTGGCCTGAAGAAGGCAATCCCAACCGCGTTCCAGGTTTGGTAATCCGTAATTGAAGGTTGGGCAGCTAATGTCATCATAGTCCTCCTTGTGGGCACTTCTCAGTCTTGAGGCTGGCGGTTGTAGAGCCCAAGTATCTTTCACGCCCCTCGAGGCATCTCCACCAACACTCCCCATCCCGAATTCACACAAAGAAATAATAATCTTACCACGGTGTCAACAGGTATTGTCTCTGATCATGGTTTCCAGGCTGTCTGCACCTGGTTGCTTGCTGGTGTCCTCTCCAGGAGATACACAGTGTTCTGCAGTTCTGGAGTCTCTGTCTGCACTGCATGCTGCTCTGGAATCCCCAGGCCTCAAGACCCTTAGGTTGCAAGGACTCATGACATTCAGACACTCTCATTTTCTCTGCCAACAGCTATGGTCAACATTCAAATTGTGGGTTCTAAGTGTGCTCCCTTCCCCTGGGCCTTTGTCTTTGGCTATGTCTCCCTGTCCTCTGAATCATCAACTGTCCAATTCTCCCATAAGCCCTGTTTAAAACCTTCTCCCATTATCGTTCTGACTTCTTCTCTCTTTCGCTGCGGAGTGTGATTTCTATGCCTTAGGTCCATTTATGCCATGTTTACATTGATGCGGTCATCTTCTGGTTGTGCTGATGGATGAAGAAAAGCCTGGAGCTCCCAGACACTTCTACCATCTCCCTGTACTCCAAATGCACTGCGGACTCTTATGGAGCCATAAGCATGAATGCATTCTTGCTCCTTGTGACATGTGGCAGAGTGGGATAGAGCATTGGGCTGTGTCATATCGGTCAGTCACAGAAAGACAACTCCCATATGATTTCACTCATTCTTGGATGTAAAGAAATATGTGAAAAAGCAACAAAAAGGACAGGCATTGCGACTCAAACCCGGCACACAAAATTTGGTGTTTGTTCCAGGCAGGCTAGTCAGAATCGTCATTTCTAAAAGTGGAACAAAAGGGACATTCAATGCAGGAAATGTGGCTGAACGGGACATAACGTGACTTTCCACTGTGTTTGAAGGAGATTTGTGATATGGAATAGAGCAGCTTCATATCTCTTAAAATATTATTTTTAGCGTTTTGTGAAACACACACACACACACACACACACACACACACACACTCTTAAAAGAATCCCAAAGAAGTTAGGGAGCAAGTGAGGAATAGCACTAATGGGAGCAAAATTCAGATAAAATACATTAAAAAACATAATCTTATAGAATCAAAGTTTCAAATCGTCCAGACTGGATAAGTTAACTCCTTACCTATCAAGAATTAATTAATTAATTAATGAAATAATTAATCAACCTTACCTAAAAGACCCCTACACACACGTCTGCCAGCAAATAAAATACCGGAGAGAAAATGATAAATTCCAAGACCCATATGCACTACCATGACAATATCATGAGTCATACATATCTGACGTCTCAGGTACTGACATAAGCTTTTGAAGCAGTCTCAAACATCTCCCAATACACAGAAATCCAGGTTCAAATCAATTCCCTGGTCCTCAGTTCGAGACATTTGCTGGTAATGTCGGCTTTTCTCATCTATTCCCAAAATGAAGGAAGAGGAAAGACTCTAATTTACAATGACCAAAGACCCAATTCAGATAAGGACCTTATAGGAAACCAATTGCATACAATTTTAATCAGTAAGATAATAAAGCTAAAATTCATTTCTCTTTGCTTTCTTTCTTCATCTCCATGGGAAACGGCCTGTTTTGCTTTCTATTCACTATTTTTTTCTTATATTCGGCAAGCCAGCATTTCATCCCTCCGACATTTTTTGACATAGTGTTCCCATATTCTTTAATTGCATATACCAACAAGTGCTCATTCTCATATAATGCCACACCACCTCCATACCCATTAACCAGTTCCCTCTTTATGACATGTATTTTCCTAATGTAACCCTCAGCTTCGTCCCCAAAGTCCTGAGTCTCTCCTGGCACGTCTCCCTGTCTGACTTCTTCTCCTTCCATTTTCCCTTACTACTACTCATGTCCATGGTTTTCCTCATGGGCCATATATGAGTGAAGCCATATGATATTTCCCTTGGTGTCCTTGCATTTTCATTTGGAAATAATCTTCTTTACCATCATCTCCATCATCATCTTTATCCACAGCCCTTAAAGGGTATCTCGGCTCCTTACACACTGATGCTAGACTGGGCCTGGCAGGCCATTGATGTTAGCCATTCATTTTTCATCTGTACAAATAGAGTTGCTCAACATGGCTCTCCCCATGAATATTGCATGTAGCATTAACTAATGATGACAAGGAGTGCTGACCAGGGCTCTGCCTTTAGGGTTAGAGATTATGCAGAATTTCACTCTCGATGAAGCCTTTGCAATGGAGTTTAAGGTAATGTCAGGGAGACAGAGCCTTCATCATTTGGGACTGGTGTTTCAGGACACTAGCCGATAAGGACATGGACAGCACAATGCATCCCTGCCCTGGCAATTTTCCTGGAATAGTGACTTTCCTTCCCTGCTTCCTTCCCTCAGCTTCCTAGCTGACCAAGCACCAAAGGCAGACCTTACACCCGAGAAACCATAGGGAACAGAAGCTAAGTATGGACCCTCTCAGCCAAGGATTTCCAACCTCCCAGAGACCTAATGGTAGCCAAGAGACCTCGCTTTTGATGGAGATTTCTAGAAATTGCAGTGCAAATAGGAATACCATGCTCTCTCTGGAGAAATGTTGGTCTAAAGAATGGTATACAGAAGATCGTTTTCTTTTCTCTTTGTATAGAATGTGGAAGTGGGAAAGAAACAGAAAAGACCATGTGAGTTCATGATCAGGGTAACAGGGCTCTTTCTTGTTCCTTCCCAGGCCTTTCTTCTTAAAGCCCTAGGACTCATATGCCATGAGAATGGGATGGCTGCCTCAGAGAAATCAGCTTCTGTCACATCGCAATGTTCTGAGGTCCTAGAAACCACTCCTCACCGAAACACGCCTCATCACTTCACCTGGCTGGAGTAGCTCTGGGTCAGCCATGAGTATCAAAATCATACCAAACCCCTCTAGATGCCTGGATATTTCCCCCAGAAATTTTGTGAAGTGATTTGGGGTCAACTTGACCATGACCGAATTTGTAGTCTTCGGCCGTGACCAGCGAATATAAGAAAAAATAGTGAATAGTAAGGAACAGGCCATTTCACATAGAGATGAAGAAAGAAAAAGAAGAGAAATGAATTCTAGTTTTATTATCTTATGATAAAATTTGTATGCCATTGGTTTCCTATAAGGTCCTAATGTGAAATGTGTCTTTGGACATTGTAAATTAGAGTCTTCCCTCTTCCTATATTTTTTGAATAGATGAGAAAAGCCGACATTACCCTTAAATGTCTCGAATTTTGGACCAGGGAATTGATTTGAACCTGGCTTTCTGTGTGTTGGGAGATGTTTGAGGACTGCTGCAAAAGCCTCAAAAGCTGCTTCAAAAGGCATTACCTGAGACTTCAGATATGTATGTCTTATGATCTTGTCATGGTAGTGTGTCTGTGTCTTGTAATTTATCCATTTCTTTCCAGTATTTGATTTGCTGGCATACTTGAGTGGAGGGGTCCGTTAGTTAAGGTTGTTTAAAATATAAATAAATAAATTAATTAATTAATTAATTAATTCTTGATGGTAAGGACTTAACTAATCCAGTTTGGATGGTTTGTTACTTTGATTCTCTGAGCTTGTGTTTTTTATGGTATTTTCTCTGAATTTTGCTTCCATGAGTGCTACTTCTCACTTACTCCCTAAATGTCTGTGTGTGTGTGTGTGTGTGTGTGTGTGTGTGTTTCACAAAACGCTAAAAATGATATTTTAAAAGATATGAAGCTGCTCTATTCCAGATCACAATTCACCTTCAAACACACTGGAAATTCACGTTACATCCCATTCAGTCACATTTCCTGCATTGAATGACCCATTTGATCCACTTTAAGAAACACAGATTCTGAGTAGCCTGCCTGGAACAAACACCAAATTTTGTGTGCCTGGTTAGAGTCTAATTGCCAGTCACATTTTCTTGCTTTTCCACATGTTTCCTTGCTTCCATGAGTGAGTGAAATCGTATGGTAATTGTATTTCTTGACTGACAGAAATGACACAACCCAATGCTCTCTCCCTTTCTGCAACATGTCACAAGGAGCAAAAAGGCCTTCTTTCTTATGGCTCCATAAGAGGCCGCAGTGCATTTGGAGGACAGGGAGATGGTAGAAGTGTCTGGGAGCTCCAGGCTTGTCTTCAGCCATCAGCCCAACCAGAAGATGACCACATCAATGGAAACATGGCATAAATGGACCTGAAGCTTAGAAATCACACTCCACAGTGAAAGAGAGATGAAGTAAAAGAGACCATGGAAGAAGGGTGTAATCAGGTCTTATGGGACAGTTGGACAGTTGGTGCTTCAGCGGGCAGAGAGCCATGAGGAAAATCATGGACATGAGTAGTAGTAAGGGAAAACGGAAAGAGAAGTAATCAGAGAGGGAGACACACCAGGAGACACTCAGGAGTTTGGGGACCAAGCTTGGTTACATAAGGATAAGACATGCCATAAAGAGGGAAATGGATAATGTGTATGGAGTTGGTATGGCATTATATGAGGATGAGCACTTGGTGGTATATGCAATAAAAGAATCAGGGAACACTATGTCAAAAAACGTCAGTTGGATGAAAGACTGACTTGCCGAATATAAGAAAATATAGTGAATACAAATCAAAACAGGTCGTTTCACATGTAGGTGAAGAAAGAAAGAGAAGAGAAATGAATTCTAGTGTGATTATCTTACTGATTAAAATTGTATGCAATTGGTTTCCTATAAGGTCCTTATGTGAATTGGGTCTTTGGTCATTGTAAATTAGAGTCTTCCCTCTTCCTACATTATGGGACTAGATGAGAAAAGCCGACATTAACATTAAAAGTCTCAAAATTGGGAGCAGGAATTGAGTTGAACCTAGCTTTCTGTGTGTTGGAAGATGTTTGAGGACTGCTTCAAAAGCCTCAAAACCTTCTTCAAATTCATTACATGAACGTCAGGTATGTATGCCTCGTGATCTTGTCATGGTAGTGCGTAGGTGTCGTGGAATTTATCCTTTTCTCTAAGGTATTGGATTTGCTGGCATACTTGTGTGGAGGGGTCTTTTAGGTAAAGTTGTTTAATTAATTAATTAATTCTTAATAGGTAAGGAGTTAACTTATACTGTTTGGACGGGTTGATACTTTGATTCTATGAGCTTTGGTTTTTTTATGGTATTTTCCTGTATTTTGCTTCCATGAGTGCTATTCCTCACTTGCTCCCTAACTTCTGTGGGACTCTTTTAAGAGTATGTGTGTGTGTGTATGTATGTGTTTGTGTGTTTCACAAAACGCTAAAAATGATATTTTAAGAGATATGAAGCTGCTCTATTTCAGATCACCTTTTGCCTTCAAACAGAGTGGAATCTCACATTACATCGGGTTCGGCCACATTTCCTGCATTGAATGTCCCATTTGATCCACTTTTAGAGGTGCAGATTCTGACTAGCCTGCCTGGAACCAACACCAAATTTTGTGTGCCTGGTTCGAGTCTCATTGCCTGTCACTTTCTCTTGCTTTTTCACATGTTTCTTTATTTCCAAGAATGAGTGAAATCGTATGGGAGTTGTCTTTTTGTGACTGACCGATATGACACAGCCCAATGCTCTCTCTCATTCTGCCACATGTCACAAGGAGCAAGAATGCCTTCTTGCTTAAGAACCCCATAAGGGTCCGCAGTGCTTTTGGAGTATAGGGAGATGGTAGAAGTGTTTGGGAGCTCCAGGCTTTTCTTCAGCCATCAGCACAACCAGAAGATGACCACATCAGTGTAAACATGGCATAAATGGGCCTGAAGCCTAGAAATCACAATCTGCAGTGAAAGAGAGAAGAAGTCACAGAGACCATGGGAGTAGGGTGTAGACGAGTATTAGGGGAGAATCGGACGGTTCGCACTTCAGAGGGCTGGGAGCCATGGCCAAAGACAAAGGCACATGGGAGAGGAGCACACGTAGAACCCACAATTTGAATGTTGACCATAGATTTGGCAGGGAAAAGGAGAGAGTCTGAATGACACAAGTTCTTACAACTCTGGGTTCGTGAGGCCCGGGGATTCCAGATCAGCATGCTTTGCAGACATTGACTCCAGAACTGTAGAACACTGTTCATCTCCTGTAGAGGACACCAGCAAGCAACCAGGTGCACACAGAATGGAAACCATGATCAGAGACAATACCTGTTGACACCGTGGTAAGATTATTATTTCTTTGGGTGCATTCTTGATGGGCAGTGTTGGTGGAGATGACTCGATGTGCGCCAAAGATACTTGGGATCTACGACCGCCAGCATCAAGAATGAGAAGTGGCCACAGACAGGACGGTGAGGACATTCGCTGCCCAACCTTCAATCAAGGATTCCCAAACATGGAACACTGTTGGGACTGCATGATTCAGGCCACGTTTCTTAGTCCCAGGAGAACAGAGAATCTTGCAGGGGTATAGAAGAAAGCCCTGCCCACATCCTCTCACCTGGCCACAGAACTCATCAGGCCTTAAGTTTTGTGGAGTGGGTTTAACGTCATGATTCACGGGCACACCATATTTGGCCCAGACACCAAACACTCTGAATGGAAGGCAAGGAGAGCCTCTGCAGAGGACGAGCCCACAGGAGAGTGGACAGTCACAACACAACCCCAGAGGGCATGTCACACACACCTGAGACTCTCTCGTGCCAGCACTGGGGCACTCCATGAGCTCTTATTCCTAAAGAAATTATCTTCACGGTAGATAACAGAATGCGTGTTTCGAATACAGAGAAGACAGAGACCTTTTGTAGATTCACGTTGTATTCCTGAAACTGGCCCAAAAGCGTTTTCTTATGGCTTCACATGGGGATTGGTTCTCTTCCAAAATGCTCCATGCTTGCTCCTGTGAGCTCCAAACAGGTGAGTCCGTCCTGGGACTAATCTTCAAGGGTGTAGGGTCTACCTTTCATGTTTGGTCAGCTGGGAAAATGGGGAGGCATTTATGGCACGATTTCTGGAATTGCAAGAAGAACTCCTATCCTCACTGTTGAAGATTCCTGACGTGTCTTTGGTATGGTTGCGGGTGTTAACACTGAGCCTTCCTCAGAGGGTTGGGGGAGATTTTCCTGGTCAGAAGCATCCTGATAGGGTGTGAGGAACATGCACATGTGTATGGCGTGGAGTTACCCGTGTGAGGAAGCTTGTACTCCTGATTATTTCTTGACCTTACGTGGGTAAGATGAAATTGTGGATTCTTACCCTTCTCAGCAGTCCAGAGGGGTGGTGGTGACAGTCACGGCTAAGAAGTACAAATTCGGCCATGAAGAAGGTGACCCCCAAATCGCTTCAAACCTCTCTTGGGGAAATCCCCAGGTGGCTCCAGCGGTTAGGAATGATTTTGATACTACTGGCAGACCAAGAACTACTCCATCTAGGTGAAGTGGTGAGGCGTGCTTTGGTGAGGAGAGGTTGCCAGGACCTTAGAGATTTGTGATGTCACAGAAGCTGACTTCACTTAAGCAGCAATCCCATTCTCATGACATAGAAGTCCTATGGATCTAAGTAGAAAGAACTGCGAAGGAACAAGAAAGAGCCCTTTTAACCTCATCATGAACTCAGGTGGTCTTTTCTGTTTCTTTCCCACTTCAACATTCTATACAAAGAGAAAAGAAAACGATGTTCTGTATACCATTCTTTAGACCAACATTTCTCCAGCGAGAGCAAGGTGTTCCTATTTCCACTGCAATTTCTAGAGATCTCAATCAACAGCGAGGCCTCTTGGGTACCATTAGGTCTCTGGAATGTTGGATAACCTTGGGTGAGAGGGTCCATTCTTAACTTCTGGTCCCTATGGTTTCTAGGTGTAAGATCTGCCTTTGTTGCTTTCTCAGCTTGGAAGTTGAGGGAAAGAAGAAGGGGAGGAAAGTCACAATTCCAGGAATATTGCCAGGGCACGGATGCATTGTGCTGTCCATGTCCTTATCTGCTAGTGTTCTGAAACAACAGTCCTAAGGGATGCAAGCTCTGTCTACCGGACATTACCAAAAATACCGTTGCAAAGGCTTCATTGAGAGTGAAATTCTGCATGATCACTACCCCGAAAGAAAGACCCCTGTTCAGCACTCCTTGCCATCATTAGTTAATGTTACATGCCATAGTCATGGGCAGAGCCATGTTGAGCATCTCTCTTTATTCAGATGAAAATGAAGGACCAACATTGATGGCCTGCCATGCCCATTGTAGCATCACTGTGGAAGGAACTGAGATACCCTTTTCAGGGCAAGTGGATAAAGATGAATATGAAGATGATGCTAAAAACGTGATTTCCAAATGAAAATGCAAGCAGACCAAGGGAAATATCCTATGACTTCACTCGTATATGGCCCATGAGGAATACCATGGACATGAGTAGTAGTAAGGAAAAACGAAAGGAGAAGAAGTCAGACAGGGAGAGGCACCAGGAGAGACTCAGGAACTTGGGGACCAAGCTGAGAGTTATAGGAGGATAAGACCTGCCATAAAGAGGGAACTGGTTATTGGGTAGGGAGATGGTGTGGCATTATATGAGGATTAGCTCTTGGTGCTATATGCAATTAAAGCATCAGGGAACACTATGTCAAAAAACGTACAATGTATGAAAGGCCGGCATGTCGAATATAAGAAAAAATAGTGAATAGAAAGCAAAACAGGTCGTTTCACGTGGAGATGAAGAAAGAAAGAGAAGAGAAATGAATTCCAGTTTTATTATCTTACTGATTAAATTTTTATGCAATTGGTTTCCTATAAGGTCCTTATGTGAATTGGGTCTTTGGACATTGTTAATTAGAGTGTTCCCTCTTCCTACATTTTGGGAATAGATGAGCAAAGCCGACATTACCATTAAATGTCTCGAAATGTGGACCAGGGAATTGATTTGAACCTGGCTTTCTGTGTGTTGGGAGATGTTTGAGACTGCTTCAAAAGCCTCAAAAGCTGCTTCAAAAGTCATTCCCTGAGATGTCAGATATGTATGACTCATGATCTTGTCATGGTAGTGTGTATGTGTCTTGGAATTTATCCTTTTCTCTCCGGTATTGGATTTGCTGGCAGACTTCTGTGTAGGCGTCTTTGAGGTAAGGTTATTTAAATAAATAAATAATTAATTAATTCTTGATAGGTAAGAAGTTAACTTACCGGTTTGGACGGTTTGTTACTTTGATTCTCTAAGTTTTGTTTTTTATGGTATTTTCTCTGAATTTTGCTTCCATGAGTGATATTCCTCACTCGCTTCCTAACTTCTGTGGGACTCTTTTAAGAGTGTGTGTGTGTGTGTGTGTGTGTGTGTGTGTGTGTGTGTGTGTGTGTTTGTGTGTTTCACAAAACGCTAAAAATGACATTTTAAGAGATATGAAGTTCCTCCATTTCAGATCACAATTCACCTTCAAACACAGTGGAAACTCACGTTACATGCCCTTAGGTCATATTTCCTGCAATGAATGTCCTATTTGATCCACTTTCCGAAATGCAGATTCTGACTAGCCTGCCTGGAACAAACATCAAATTTTGTGTGCCTGGTTAGAGTATCAATACCTGGAACACTATTGGGACTGCCTTCTTCAGGAAATGTTGCTTAGTCCCAGGAGAACAGGAAATCCTGCAGAGGACTAGAAGAAATCCCTGCCACATCCTCTCAGCTGGCCACAGAATTCAGCAAACCTTAAGTTTTGTGGAGTGGGTAGAATATCACGTTTCATAGGCACACCATATTTGGCCCAGACACCAAACACTCTGAATGGAAGGCAAGGTGAGCCTCTGCAGAGGACAGGAAAGAGGACAGCCACAACACAACCCCAGAGGGCATGTCACACACACCTAAGACTCTCAAGTGCCAGCCCTTGGCACTTCTCCCTATGAGCTCTTGTTCCTAAAAATTTATCTTCAGGGTAGATAACAGAATGTGCGTTTCGAATACAGAGAAGACAGAGACCTTTTGTAGATTCCCGTTGTATTCCTGAAGTTAGCCTGAAAGCCTTTTCTGATGGCTACACATGGGGATTGGTTCTCTTCCAACATGCTCCGTGCTTGCTCCTGTGAGCTCCAAACAGATGAGTCCATCCTGGGCCTATCTTCTAGGGTGTAGGGTCTGCCTTTCTTTCATGTTTGGTCAGCTGGGAAAATGGGGAGGCATTTATGGCACGATTTCTGGAGATTCAAGAAGAACTCATGTCCTCACTGTTGAAGATTCCAGACATGTTTTTGGTATGGTTGCTGGTGTTAACTCTGAGATTTCCTCAGAGGGCTGGGGGAGCATTTCCTGGTCAGAAGCATCCTGATATGGTGTGAGGACCATGCATATGAGTATGGTGTGGAGTTCACTGTGTGAGGCTGCTTGTCCTCCTGAATCTTTCTTGACCTTACTTGGGTAAGATGAAATTGTGGATTCTTGCCCTTCTCTGCAGTCCAGAGGGGTGGTGACAGTCACGGCCAAGAACTACAAATTCGTCCATTGCGAAGGTGACCCCAAATCTCTTCACAAATTCTCTTGGGGAAATACACAGGCGGCTCCAGCGGTTTGGAGTGATTTTGATACTCCTGGCTGACCCAGAACTACTCCAGCCTGGTGAAGTGGTGAGGGATGCTTTGGTGAGGAGTGGTTGCTAGGACCTCAGAGTTTTGTGATGTCACAGAAGCTGGCTTCACTGAAGCAGCAATCCCATTCTCATGACAAAGGAGTCCTATGGCTTTAAGGAGAAAGACCTGGGAAGGAACAAGAAAGAGCCCTGTTATCCTCATCTTGAACTCAGGTGGTATTTTCTGTTTCTTTCCCACTTCCACTTTCTATACAAAGAGAAAAGAAAACGATGTTCTGTATACCATTCTATAGACCAACGTTTCTCCTGAGAGAGCAAAGTGTTCCTATTTCCACTACAATTTCTAGAGATCTCAATGAACAGCGAGGCCTCTTGGGTACCATTAGGTCTCTGGGTGGTTGGATATCCTTGGGTGAGAGGGTCCATTCTTAGCTTCTCTTCCCTATGGTTTCTCGGGTGTAAGGTCCGCACTTGGATGTTTGATATCCTTTGGTGAGAAGGTCCATTCTTAGCTTCTGTTCCCTATGGTTTCTCGTGTGTAAGGTCTGCCTTTGGTACTTGGTCAGCTTGGAAGTTGAGGGAAGGAAGAAGGGGAGGAAAGTCACAATTCCAGGAAAACTGCCAGGGCATGTATTCGTTGTGCTGTCCGAGTCTTATCTGCTAGTGTCCTGAAACACCGGTCCTAAGGGATGATAGCTCTGTCTACCTGACATTACCTTAAATTCCATTGCAAAGACTTTATGGAGAGTGAAACTCTGCATGATGGTTTCCCTGAAAGAAATAGCCATGTTCAGCACTCCTTGTCATCATTAGTTAATGGTACATGCCATAGTCATGGGGAGAGCCATGTTGAGCAACGCTCTTTATTCAGATGAAAAAGAACAGCCACCATGGATGGCCTGCCATGCCCACTCTGCATCACTGTGGAAAGAGCCGAGATACCCTCTTCAGGGCTAGTGGATAAAGATGATTATGAAGATTTTGATAAAAGAAGGTGATTTCCAAATGAAAATGCAATCAGACCAAGGGAAATATCCTATGGCTTCACTCCTATGTGTCCCATGAGGAATACCATGGACATTAGTAGTAGTAACTGAAACGGAAGTAGAAGAATTCAGACAGGGAGACGCACCAGGAGAGACTCAGGACATTGGGGACCAAACTGAGGGTTGCAGGAGGATAAGACCTGCCATAAAAAGGGAACTGATTATTAGGTACGGAGGTGGTGTGGCATTAAATGTATCTACAGAAGCTAACATGTACTTGTGCCCATATTTTCCAGGTTTCATTTCTGTAAAATCTATTTCCCAATAAATTCCTGGTTCCTTACCTCTTTCTCTTTTCCCTCTTCCCAATTTCGTTCTTCCCACATTACCTGCCTGGCATTGAGCGAATCTATCGATTACATCCTGTACCATACGCCCTAATTTAGAAACCTGGAACTGCTTCCCTATAAGCTCCATGAGTTTGCTTATCCCTAAATGAGTACCCTGATGTATCTGGTCTACTAACTTCTTATCTAGTCTTCGAGGAATAATTATTTTTCCTGCTTCCGTCTTAGCCCAGTCCCCTTCATAGTTCAGTTTAACCCATTTCTTTAAATACGTTAAAGCTTCTTCTGAAGAGTTCGTTATTTCTGATAGGGCCAGACCGGGAGTGTTACCAGTTCCTGCTGTTTCTCGGGCTGCTTGCTTTGTGGCATGATCTGCTAATTGGTTTCCTTTTGACATCAGACCAGTCCCCTTTTGGTGTCCCAGGTAATGCATAATGGCCACCTCTTTTGGGTCCCAAATAGCCTGGAGGAGAGCCAATATTTCTCCTCTGTTTTTAATTCCTTTTCCTTCTGCTGTTAATAGGCCCCTTTCTTTATAAATAGCACCATGTATATGAAGAATAGAAAGGCGTACCTGCTGTCCATATAGATATTGGCGGTTTTACATTTGACCATCTGCAGTGCCTTAGTGAGTGCAATCAGCTCCGCTTTTTGTGCCAAATTTCCATGTGGCAGGGCTGCTGTCCAGAGTCTCTTCCCAGGAGAAACTACTGCAGTCCCCGCATACCTCTTTCCATTGACAATGTAGCTACTCCCATCTGTGAACAGAGTCATCTCAGCATCCGGCAGGGGAATGTCTCTGAGTTCCGGCCTTATTCCTGGAACTTGTGTTAGGACCTCCCTATAGTCATGTGGATGGTCAGCCAGTTCCTCTGGCAGCAGCGTGGCTGTATTTAGCACTGCCAGGGGCCGGATGGTCATCTTGGTTTGTTGAAGAGGAGGGTCTGATACTCCATCACTCAGGCGTTTGTCATCCATCAGTCTGGTGGAGTCCAGAGAAGGCCCTCGATGGCGTGTGTGGTGGTCAAAATGAGATTTTGATCCAAAGTCAATTTACTTGCATCCTTGACCAGGAGGTCCATGTCAGCAATTATGCAGAGGCAAGAGGGGAACCCAGCTGCTACTGGATATTGTTTCTTGCTAAGATAGGCTACTGGCCTTTCTTAAGGCCCAAGATTATGAGTCAAAACTCCTTTGGCCACCCCTGCTTTTTCAAACACATACAAGTGGAAGGGCTTGGTAACATCTGGGATGGCCAATGCTGGGGCACTCAGTACAACTGTTTGTAATTCCCAAAATGCTCCTTCTGCCTCAGCTGTCTACTCTATCATAGTGAGCCCCCCCTTTTACCAGTTCGTATGGAGGTTGGGCA
Source organism: Meles meles (assembly GCF_922984935.1). Classification (NCBI taxonomy): domain Eukaryota; kingdom Metazoa; phylum Chordata; class Mammalia; order Carnivora; family Mustelidae; genus Meles; species Meles meles. The sequence continues at coordinate 21,632,708 of NC_060088.1, read as the reverse complement.
ATCTCCGCAAACTGCAGTATCCACAACCTACAGTTGCCCACCATCCAAGAAACTTCCTCAGATGTCAGGACGTGATAGGGCGGGGGTGTCTGGTGATCACCTTTTTCCTGGAGTCAGACAGTGAATGCACTCCCTCATGAAGAGCAAAGTCTAAATAAGTGGCATGGCTCTGACAGAGCTGTGCTTTCTTTATTGACACCCAATAATCTTTTTCCTGCAGTCTGCAAAAGAGGTCTTGTCCCTCACAAACATGACTCATAGTCCTCAGCGGCTACTAGCAATTCATCAACATACTGTAGCAGAGTGACTCCTGGTTTGGAGGTTCTGTATCACGCAAATTCTCATGTAGGGCCTCGTCAAAAAAAATGTTGGGTGAATTATAGAATCCTTGAGGAAGTCTTGTCCAGGTGAGCTGGGCTTGGAATCCTTCCTGTGGGTCGGACCACTCAAAAGCAAAAAGGTGTTGATATTCCCTTGCTAAAGATATGCAGAAAAATGCATCCTTGAGATCTAAGACAGTATACACAGTTCTTTGGTGGCCCGGGAGGAGAGTAGGGTATAGGGGTTAGGCACTATCAGGTAGATATCTTCAACCTGTTTATTAACTTCCCACAAGTCCTGAACGGGTTTGTACTCCCTAGTCTTGGCCTTTTTGACAGGCAGCAAAGGTGTGTTCCATGGAGATTTGCAAGGAACTAGGATCCCTTCTCCTCGGAGGTGGTTAATGTGTTATTTGATCTCTTCCTTTGCTTCCCGGGAAGGGGGTGCTGCTGATTGGGAACAGCCATGGCTGTCACCTTTAATTGTACCACCACTGGAGTTTGTCTCCTGACCAAGCCAGGGGTCTTCCCTTCTACCCAGACCTCGGGAAACTTGACCTGTAGGATTTGGAGAAGGCTCCCCGCCTTTGTCTCCTCTGGTTTTGAGACTGGCTTGTAAGGGAGATATTCATCTACTGCTTCCATAAGCACCTGTACAGTGGGTTGTCTCAAGGTTACAGTCATGTCTCCTTTCGAGAACTGAATGCCAACTCATAACTTGTGGAGGAGATCTCTTCCCATCAAGTTATATGGGGAATTAGGGAGGACCAAAAATCGATGTTTAACTACTCCCGAGGCCAAATTTAAAGTCCTTTCTGTTGTCCATTTATGTCTCTCTGTGCCGTTTGCTCCTTGTACCCAAACTTCCTCTCCAGATAGTTTTCCCATAGGTTCAAGTAGTGATGAAAACTGGGCTCCCTTGTCCACCAAAAAAATCAATTGATTTCCCCTCCACTTCAATTTTTACTCTTGGGGCCAGCATTGCTGTATTCCTTTTTGGGCCACTCCTTGGCCCAGTGTCCTTTTTCTTGCACTAAGCACACTGATCTGAATATACGTGTTCCCATCTGCCTTCTTTGTGCTTAGGCTTTTCCTTCCACTTACTATCCCCTACCTATCTCATGTAATGCCAAAACCTTAACCAGCTTTTTGTCTGTTTTTCATCCTCCTGTGCATCCCTGTCATTAAACATCCTTTCTACTATTCCAAATAACTCAGATTCTTCCCTTCAAATCCTTCAATTTCCTGAAGTTTCCTCCTTGTATCCAGGACTGACTGACTGGCAAAATCAAGATTCACTGCCCCCTGATTTTTGGGTTCCTCAGGGTCGATCAGGCTATACATTTTATAGGCTTTAATAAGCCTTTCTAGGAAAGCTCCTGGAGACTCATTCTTACCTTAAGTCACTGTACTAATTCTGGTTTAGTCTGATGGTTTAGTCTGAGTGCAACTTTTACTTCTGGAAATTCAGTTCCAGGATTTCAACATATCACATACCTGCATTTGTTCTGAAAGTCTCCCATATGAATTTCCTTTAACGCAAAATTCATCTTACAAGAGAATTAAAACAATTACAAATGACAAAAATAGTTATGAATAGTTATGGTTAAATATCAGAATAGTTATGGTTAAATATCAAATGATGACTCTTATCAAAACTTTAAATCTTTAGGAAATGTATAGAACCTCTGGAGTTGTTACAGCATTTACCCAAATGTAACCCAAGGTTTATCATTGATGTAGCAGTACTTCCTGAGTAACTTATCAAATCAGGGAAAAGCCTTATGAGTCAAAGAGATCTCATTTACAATTCTAGGTGGGCAAAGAGTAAACCATTCACATATTAGGACTTGTGAACTGTTATGACAGCTGTTAAGCACAAAACTTGTTTACTAACAGATTTCAAAAGCACAAACCCAATTCCAGCAACCAGCACCCTAGCACTTCATCCCATTTGTCATCCAAGCTAAACTTCAAAGCTTCAGGTTGCCAAAGACTCTGAAAGCTACTTTAACAATTACCCATTAAAACCCTGAGACAGACAATTAACCATCAGTTCAGTCATCTCTTTGCTAACAGATTTCATGTTCCATCTGGGCCCATTCCACTGCAGATGCCATGTTTCCCGCCAGCAAGGGGGAGGGGCTAGGCAGTCCACGTCGGGCCAGAGAAGACAAGGAATTCCCCGAAACAAAGGGAGTTTTGGCAGCTGCTTGGGAATATTCCTTAAAGTCTCTGTCCTGAATTAGACTAACACGAGGTGGCTCTAGTGATAGCCTTTAACACACGAAATGAGTGAGGGAGAAGCCCCACATCTATTATGAGGAACAGAGGGATGAAAGTCAGAGTCCCCTTACTCTTTGCTTGCCCCATTCCTTCAAACATAACAAAGAACATAGCAGACAGCAAAAAGACAAGACAAGGACAACCACAGGCCCAGCGGTCCTGCCACCAGTGGGGATTTCCTAGGGGGACTCAAACCCCATGACCGGAAATGGGGACTCGAACCCCCGATGACCACCTCGGGGGACTCGAACCCCCGATGACCACCTTGGAGGACTAGAAACCCTGATGACCGCCTAGGGGGACTCGAACCCTCTGACCATCCAGGGTGACTCATACCCCTTGGTGACCGTACAGGGGGACTCAAACCCCCTGATGACAGTACAGGGCACCGAATCCCTTGACCACCTAGGGGGACTTGAACCCCCCACTGCCCAGGGGGATTCAAGCGTCCGGTCGATCTACCAGCAGATGGATGGGGTGTCCCCGCATCCAATCTAGCTCTGGGGAGCATGGCTGTGTCCAGCTTTTCCCCGGTGGGCCATACCATGGAGCTCCAACCAGACAGACAGATAAAATCCTAACACCTCCGGAGGCTTTTGCCATAAGTTCTGATGCTGGCTCAGTTCTCGTTCTTTGATCCCGGACGAGCCCCCAATGTTAGGGTTCGTGATCAAAGGAATGAGACTGACACAAAGCGAAAATCAAGCAAAGTTTTATTTCATGCCATGCGTCAGAAACCAAACTGCATCAGAAACCAAACTGCATCAGAAACCAAAGTGCATCAGAAACCAAACTGAACGTTAGGTGCCCAAGTCTTACTGGGGACCATGGCCTCCCAGTCGCTGGGGTCCCTCCAGGAGGATCCCTGCCTCACCCTCACCGTACCACAAACCCATTCCCGGTGTGGCTGCACGTTTTCTACTCAGAGGCTGCTCCTGATGTCGGCACTGCCCGAGGTGGCGTAGCTGCATGCGGCGGCACTGCTGCTGATACTCTGGCTCAGGGTGGCGTCGCTCACGGCAGCACCTCTGCCGCTGATTCTCTGGGCGCTGCACAGGGCAATGCCAATTGAGGTGGCACTGCTGCCGCTGCTGCTCTGGGCAGGGCATGGGGCGCTGCCGCTCGTTACAGCTCGCGGCAGCACCGCTGCCACTGCTGCTCTGGTGCACAGGGCGGTGCTGCTGGTGGTGGCGCTGCTGCTGCTGCTGCTCTGGGCGGTGCATGGGGTGATGCCACTTGAGGTGGTACTGCTGCTGCTGCTGCTCTGGGCGGTGCGCGGGGCGGCGCTGCTCGCGGTGGCGCCTCTGCCGCAGCTGCTCTGGGTGGTGTTGCTCACGGTTGCGCCGCTTCCGCCTCTGCTTTGGGCGGTTAACTGGGCCATGCTGCTCGTGTTACAGCTCAAGGCGGCACCGCTGCTGCTGCTGCTCTGGTGGGGAACGGGGCGGCACTGCTCATGTTACAGCTCGAGGCGGCGCCGCTTCCACTGCTGCTCTGGGCGAGGATGACAAGGACGACAACCCCAATGACACAGACTCTGCTCCCCATGATGCCACTCCAACAAGGCCACTCCCCAGAAGAGGCCACACACCAGACGAGGCCACATCCGACGATGAAGAGGCCACTCTGGACGAGGCCGCTCAAGGAAGGGGCCACATGCCAACAAGGCCGCTCCCTGGAATGATGCCGCATTGGCAAGGATGCAGCTCAGAGAGGTGAGGCCGCTGGCAGCAGGGTCGAAGCTGGGAGCAGTGAGGCTGCTGGAGGCGGCGAGGCTGGTCGTGGTGGGGCTAAAGCTCAGGGGAACGAGGTCCCTGGTGGCGGGGCTGCAGCTGGGGGCAGCGAGGACACCTGCAGCGGGGCCGTGGCTTGGGGCGACACTGCTCCTGATGACCCCAATGCTATCACTCCTATGACTACCCTAATGGCTCCCAAAGGCTACCCTAACGGCTATTCTAACTGCTATTCTAACTGCCATTCTAACTCCTCCTACTTCTCCAGCGGCTATTCTAACTCCTCCTACTTCTCCAACGGCTATTCTAACTCCTCATACTTCTCCAATGGCTATTCTTACACCTCCTAATTCTAGCCCCACCCAGCCTCACAGAGTAATCTTTATAGAGATGGTTGAGCCTGGCCAACACACAGGTGGCCAATGAGATTTCAACTCACCACAGTTAATATATGCACACCAAACTAATTGGATATGGCAATCTGGCCTGGCACGCCCCTATATCTGGGGTTTACAGTTCCTCTGGCTAATCAGGCCCCTACAAGGAGTACAAGCAGCCTCACACAGGGAATTCCAGGCCATAAACATGTTCATTGTCCTCATACCCTATCAGGATGCTTCTGACAAGGAAAAGTGCAACCCGCCTTCTGAGGAAAGCTCAGAGTTAACACCCGCAGCCATACCAAAGACATGTCTGGGGTCTTCAATAGTGAGGACAAGAGTTCTTCATCCATCTTCAGAAATCGTGCCATAAATGCCTCCAATTTTCCCAGCTGACGAAAGATTAAAAGCAGGCTCTACACCCTAGAAGCTTAGGCCCAGGACGGACTCTTCTGTTTGGAGCTCACAGGAGCAAGCATGGAGCATGTTGGAAGAGAACCAATCCCCATGGGAAGCCATCAGAAAAGGCTTTCGGGCCAGTTTCAGGAATACAACGTAAATCTACAAAAGGTCTCTATCTTCTCTGTATTCAAAATGCGTATTCTGTTATCTACAGTGAAGTTAATTTCTTTAGGAAGAAAAGCTCATGGAGTGCCCAAGGGCTGGCACTTGAGAGAGTCTCACGTGTGTGTGACATGACCTGTGTGGTTGTGTTGTGGCTGTCCACTCTCCTGTGGGCTCGCCCTCTGCAGAGGCTCTCGTTGCCTTCCATTCAGAGTGTTTGTGTCTGGACCAAATATGGTGAGGTTAAGCTTCATGGGTCCGGTGTGCCTGTGAAACGTGACATTCACCCCTCTCCACAAAACTTAAGGCCTGATGAATTCTTTGGCCAAGATGAGAAGATGTGGGCAGGGCTTTTTTCTAGTCAGGGTTTGATTCTACTCCCCTTCAGGATTTTCTGTTCTCCTGTGACTACGCAACGTGGCCTGAAGAAGGCAGTCTCATCAGTGTTCCAGGAATGGGATTCCATGATTGCAGGTTGGGCAGCTAATGTCCTCACCGTTCTGCCTGTGGCCACTGCTCAGTCTTGATGCTGGCGGTCATAGAGCCCAAGTATCTTTGGCGCCCATCGAAGCATCTCCAGCAACACTGCCCATCACAACTGCAAACAAAGAAATAATAATCTTACCACAGTGTCAACAGGTATTGTCTCTGATCATGGTTTTGAATCTGTCTGCACCTGGATGCTTGCTGGTGTCCTCTCCAGGAGATACACAGTGTTCTCTGGAGTCTATGTCTGCAAAGCATGCTAATCTGGAATGCCTGGGCCTCAACACCCTTGGGTTGCAAGAACTCGTGTCCTTCAGATACACTCCTTTTTCCGCTACAGCTATGGGTCAACATTCAAATTGTGGGTTCTATTTGTTCTCCACTCAACTGTGCCTTTGTCTTTGGCTATGGCTCCCTGCCCTCTGAAGAACCAACTGTACAATTTTCCCCTAAGCCCTGTCTACACCCTTCTCCCATGGTCTCTGTGACTTCTTCTCTCTTTCGTTTTGGACTGTGATTTCTATGCTTCAGGTCCTTTTATACCATGTTTACATTGATGTGGTCATCTGATTGTGCTGATGGCTGAAGACAAGCCTGGATCTCCCAGACACTTCTACCATCTCCCTTTCCTCCAAATGCACTGAGGACTCTTATGGAGCCATAAGCAAGAAGGCATTTTGAACCATGTATCATGTGGCAGAATGGTAGATAGCATTGGGCTGTGTCCTATCTGCCTGTCAGAGAAAGACAACTACCATACGATTTCCCTCACTCATGGAAGTAAAGAAATACGTGAAAAAAAAAAACAAGAAAAAGGGTCAGGCAATTAGATTCTAACCAGGCACACAAAATTTGGTGGTCTGCAATAGAGCAGCTTCATATCTCTTAAAGTATCATTTTTAGCGTTTTGTACAACACACACACACACACACACACACACACACACACTAATAGAGGCCCACAGAAATTAGGGAGCAAGTGAGGAATAGCACTCATGGAAGCAAAATTCAGAGAAAATACAATAAAAACCAAAAGCTTAGAGAATCAATGTCACAAACCATCCTAACTAGAGTTAAATCCTTACCTATCAAGAATTAATTAATTAATTAATTAAACCACTTCCTTAAAGACCCCTTCACAAAAATATGCCAGCAAATGTAATAATGGAGAGAAAATGGTAAATACCAAGACACACACGCACTACCATGACAAGATCATGAGTCATACATATCTGACGTCTCAGGTAATGATGAAAGCTTTTGAAGCAGTCCTCCAACATCTCCCAACACACAGAAAGCCAGGTTCAAATCAATTCCCTGGTCCACAATTCGAAACCTTAAATGGTCATGTCGGCTTTGCTCTCTATTCCAAAATGTAGGAAGAGGTCAGTCTCTAATTTACAATGTCCAAAGACCTAATTCAGATCAGGACCTTATAGGAAACCAATGGCATACAATTTTAACCACTAAATAATAAAACTAGAATTCATTTCTCTTCTCTTTCTTTCTTCATCTCCATGTGAAATGGGCTATTTTGCTTTCTATTCACTATTTTTTTCTTATATTCAGCAAGCCAGCCTTTCATCCATCCTACTTTTTTTTGACATAGTGTTCCCTGATTCTTTACTTGCATCAACCACCAAGTGCTCATCCTCATATAATGCCACACCACCTCCCTAACCATTAACCCGTTCCCTCTTTATGTCATGTCTTATGGTCCTGCAAATCTCAACTTGGTCCCCAAAATTTTGAGTCTCTCCTGGTGCGTCTCCCTGTCTGACTTCTTCTCCTTCTGTTTTCCCTTACTACTACAGATATCCATGGTATTCCACAGGGACCACATATTAGTGAAGCCATAGGATATTTCCCTTGGTCTGCTTGCATTATCATTTGGAAATCATCTTCTTTATCATAATCTTCATAATTATCTTTATCCACTAGCCCTTTAAAGGATATTTGGCACCTTCCACAGTGATGCTAGAGTCGGCATAGCAGGCAAACGATGTTGGCCGTTCATTTTCATCTGAATAAAGAGCGTTGCTCAACATGGCTCTCCCCATGACTATGGCATGTAGCATTAATTAATGATGACAAGGAGTGCTACTGGGGCCCTTTCTTTAGGTTTAGCGATCATGCAGAGTTTCACTCTCCATGAAGCCCTTGCAACGGAGTTTAAGGTAATGTCAGGAAGACAGAGCTTTCATCCCTTATTACTGGTGTTTCAGGACACTAGCAGATAAGGACCTGGACCTCACAATGCTTTCCTGCCCTGGCAATATTCCTGAAATTGTGACTTCCCTTCCCATCTTCCTTCCCTCAACTTCCAAGCTGACCAAGCAGCAAAGGCAGACCTTCCACCCTAGAAACCATAGGGAACAGAAGCTAAGAATGGATCCTCTCAATGAAGGATAGCAAACCTCCCAGAGACCTAATGGTAGCCAAGAGGACTCGCTGTTGATTGAGGACTCTAGAAATTGCAGTGGAAATAGGAACACCTTGTTATCTCTGGAGAAATGTTGGTCTATAGAAAGGAACACAGAACATCGTTTTCTTTTCTCTTTGTATAGAAAGTGGAAGTGGGAAAGAAACAGAAAAACCACTGAGCTCATGATCAGGCTAACAGGGCTCTTTCTTGTTCCTTCCAATGTCTTTCTACTTAAAGCCAGAGGATTCTTATGTCTTGAATGGGGTTGCTGCTTCAGTGAAATCAGCTTCTGTGACGTCACAATACTCTGAGTTCCTAGCAACCAGTGTTCCCTGATTCTTTAATTTCATATACCACCAAGTACTCATCCTCATGTAATGCCACACCACCTCCATACCCATGAACCAGTTCCCTCTTTATGGCAGGGCTTATACTCCTGCAACCCGCAGCTTTGTCTCCAAAGTCTTGAGTCTCTCCTTGTGCCTCTCCCTGTCTGACGTCTTCTCCTTCCATTTTCCCTTACTACTACGTATGCCCATGGTATTTTTCAGGGACCATATATGAGTAAAGACATAGGATATTTCACTTGGTCTGCTTGCATTTTCATTTGGAAATCATCTTCTTTATCATCATCTTCATAATCATCTTTATCCACTAGCCCTTAAAAGGGTATCTTGGCTCCTTCCACAGTGATGCTAGAGTGGGCATGGCAGGCCATCAATGTTGTCCTTTCATTTTCATCTGAATAAAGAGAGTTGCTCAACATGGATCTCCCCATGGTTATGGCATGTAGCATTAACTAATGATGACAAGGGTGCTGACCAGGGCTCGTTCATTAGGGGGAGCTATCATGCAGAGTTTATGAAGCCTTTGCAACGGTGTTTAAGGTAATGTCAGGTAAACAAAGCTTTCATCTCTTGGGAATGGTGTTTCGGACTCTAGCAGATAAGGACACGGACAGCACAATGCATCCCTGCCCTGGCAAATTTCATGGGAATGTGACTTTCCTTCCCTACTTCCTACCCTCACCTCAATCTAAGCAATGACTAAAGGCAGACGTTCCACCCGATAAACCATAGGGAACAGAAGCTAAGAATGGACCTTTTCACCCAAGGATATCCAACCTCCAAGAGACCTAGTTTTAGCCAAGAGGCCTCGCTTTTCATTGAGATCTCTAGAAATTACAGTGAAAAAAAAGAACACCGTGCTCTCTCTGGAGAAATGTTGGTCTAAAGAATGGTATACAGAACATCATTTTCTTTTCTCTTTGTATAGAAAGTGGAAGTGGGAAAGAAACAGAAAAGACCCCCTGAGTTCATAATCACGCTAAGAGGGCACTTTCTTGTTCCTTCCTAGGTCTTTCTATTTAAAGCCATAGGACTCCTATGTCATGAGAATGGGATTGCTGCTTCAGTGAAGTCAGCTTCTGTGATGTCACAAAGCTCTGAGGTCCTAGCAACCACTCCTAACCAAACCACACCTCATCACTTCACCTGGCTGGAGTAGTTCTGGGTCAGCCAGGAGTATCAAAATCACTCAAAACCGCTGGAGCTGCCTGGGTATTTCCCCAAGAGAGTTTGTGAAGCAATTTGGGGTCACATTCTCCATGGCCGAATTTCTAGTCTTTGGCAGTGAGTGTCACCACCACCCCTCTGGACTCCTGAGAAGGGCAAGAATCCACAATTCCATCTTACTGACGTAATGTCAAGAAAGAGTCAGGAGTACAAGCAGACTCACACGGGGAACTCCACCCATACACATGTTCATAGTCCTCACACCCTATCAAGATGTTTCTGACTAGGAAAAGCGCCCCGCACCTTCCGAGGAAAGCTCAGAGTTAACACCCGCAACTATACTAAAGACATGTCTGGAGTCTTCAACAGTGAGGACACGAGTTATTCTTGCATCACCAGAAATCCTGCCATAAATTCCTCCCAATTTTCACAGCTGACCAAACGTTAAAGACAGTTTCTACACCCTAGAAGCTTAGGCCCAGGACGGACTCATCCATTTGGAGCTCACAGGAGCAAGCACGAAGCATGTTGGAAGAGAACCCATCCCCATGTGAAGCCATCTGAAAAGGCTTTCAGGCCAGTTTCAGGAATAAAACGTGAATCTACAAAAGGTCTCTGTCTTCTCTTTAATCGAAACACGCATCCTGTTATCTACCCTGAAGATAATTTCTTTAGGAAGTAGAGCTCAAAGAATTCCCAAGGGCTGGCACTTGAGAGAGTCTCAGGTGTGTGTGACATGCCCTCTGGGGTTGTGTTATGGCTGTCCACTCTCCTGTGGGCTCGTCCCGTGCAGATGCTCTCCTTGCCTTCCATTCAGAATGTTTGGTGTCTGGGCCAAATATGGTGTGCCTGTGAAATGTGACTTTCAACCGACTCCATAAAACTTAAGGCTTGCTGAATTCTGTGGCCAGGTGAAAGGATGTGGGCAGGGCTTTATTCTAGTCCCTTGCAGGATTTTCTGTTCTCTTGGGACTAAGCACCATGGCCTGAAGAAGGCAGTCCCAACAGTGTTCCATGTTTGGGAATCTGTGATTGCAGGTTGGGCAGCTAATGTCCTCACCGTCCTTCCTGTGGCCACTTCTCAGTCTTGGTTTTGGCGGTCATAGAGCCCAAGTATCTGTCGTGGAGGTCTTTATTTGAATTGGGTCTTTGTATATTGTAAATTAGAGTCTTCCCTCTTCCTACATTTTGGGAATAGATGAGAAAAGCAGACATTACCGTTAAATGTCTCGAATTGTGGACCAGGGAATTGATTTGAACATGGCTTTCTGTCTGTTGGGAGATGTTTGAGGATTGCTTCAAAAGCCTCAATAGCTGCTTCAAAAGTCATTACCTGAGACGTCAGATATGTATGACTCATGATCTTGTCATGGTAGTGCGTATGTGTCTTGGAATTTCTCCTTCTTATCCAGTATTGATTAATAAATTCTTGATAGGAAAGGAGTTAACTTATCCAGTTTGGCGGTTTGTTACTTTGATTCTCTAACATTTTTTTTTTTGTATTTTCTCTGAATTTTGCTTCCATGAGTGCTATTCCTCAAAGTTTCCCTAACTTCTGTGGGACACTTTTAAGTGTGTGTGTGTGTGTGCCTGTGTGTGTGTGTGTGTGTGTCTGTGTGTGTGTTTGTTTGTGTGCCTGTGTTTCACAAAACGCTAAAAATTATATTTTAAGAGATATGAAGCTGCTCTATTCCAGATCACAATTCACCTTCATACACACTGGAAACTCACGTTCCATCCTGTTTGGCCACATTTCCTGCATTGAATTTCCCAGTTGATCCACTTTTAGAAACGCAGATTCTGACTAGCCTGCCTGGAACAAAGACAAAATTTTGTGTGCCTTGTTAGAGTCAAATTGCCTGTCCCATTTTCTTGTTTTTTTTTTCACATGTTTCTTTACTTCCATGAGTGAGTGAAATCGTATGGTAGTTGTCTTTCTGTGACTGAGAAATATGATACAGCACAATGCTATCTCCTTTCAGACACATGTCACAAGGAGAAAGAATGCCTTCTTGCTTATGGCTCCCTAAGATTCCGCAGTACATTGGAGGACAGGGAGTTGGTAGAAATGTCTGGGAGCTCCAGGCTTATCTTCTGACATCAGCACAACGAAAACAACACCACATCAATGAAAGCATGGCATAAATGGCCCTGAAACCTAGAAATCACACTCCACAGCGAAAGAGAGAAGAAGTCACAGAGACCATGGGAGAAGGGTGTAGACAGGGCTTATGGGAGAATTGGACGGTTGGTGCTTCAGAGGACAGGGATCCATGGCCAAGGACAAAGGCCAAGGACAGAAGAGCATAATTAGAGCCTGTAATTTGAATGTAGACCCATAGCTGGGTCTACAGAGAAAAGGCAGAGAAAAGGAGAGTGTCTGAATGACATGAGTTCTTGCAACCCAAAGGTCTTGAGGCCTGTGGATTCCAGATCAGCATGCTTTGCGGACATAGACTCCAGTATTGCAAACACTGTGTATCTCTTCGAGAGTACACCAGCAAGCAACCAGTTACAGACACCCTGGAAACCATGAACATAGACAATACCTGTTGACACCGTGGTAAGATTATTATTTCTTTGTGTGCATTCCTGATGGGCAGTGTTGGTGGAGATGCCTCGAGGGGCGCAAAAGATGCTTGGGCTCTTCGACCACCAGCATCATGACAGAGAAGAGGCCACAGGCAGGACGGTGAGGACAATAGCTGTCCAAAAGGCAATCACAGATTCCCAAACCTGGAACACTGTTCAGACTGCCTTCTTCGGGCCACGTTGCTTAGTCCCAGGGAAGAGAAAACCCTCAGGGCACTAGAAGGAAGTTCTGCCCACATTCTATCAGCTGGCTACAGAATTCAGAGGAACTTAAATTTTGTGGAGTGGGTTGAAAGTCACGTTTCACAGGCACAGCAGACACACGAACATCACCATATTTGGCCGAGATACCACAAACTCTGAATGGGAGGCAAGGAGAACCTGTGCAGAGGACGAGACCACAGGAGAGTGGACAGCCACAACATAACCCCAGAGGGCATGTCCTTTTCTGATGGCTTCACATGGGGATTGGTTCTCTTCCAAGATGCTCAGTGCTTGCTCCTGTGAGCTCCAAACAGATAAGTCCGTCCTGGGCCTAAGCTCCTAGGTTGTAGGGTCTGCCATTAATGTTAGGTCAGCCGGGAAAATTAGGAGGCATTTATGGCACAACCTCTGGTGATGCAAGAAGAACTCGTATCTTCACTGTTGAAGACTCCAGACATGTTTTTGGTGTGGTTGCGGGTGTTATGTCTGAGCTTTCCTCGGAGGGAAGTGGGCGCTTTTCCTGTTCAGAAGCATCCTGATAGGGTGCGAGGACCATGAGCATGTGTATGGCGTGGAGTTCCCCATGTGAGGTTGCATGTACTCCTGATTCTTTCTTGACCTTACGTTGGTAAGAAGGAATTGTAGATTCTTGCCACTCTCAGGAGTCCAGAGGGGTGGTGGTGACAGTCACGGCCAAAGAATACAAATTCAGTCATGGAGAAGGTTATCCGAAATCGCTTCACAAACTCTCTTGGGGAAATACACAGGCGGCTCCAGCATTTTGAAGTGAATTTGATACTCCTGGCTGACGCAGATGTACTACAGCGAGGTGAGTGATGAGGCATGGTTTGGTGAGGAGTGGTTGCTAGGAAGTCAGAGCTTTGTACGTCACAGAAGCTGACTTCACTGAAGTAGCAATCCCATTCTCATGACATAGAAGTCCTGTGGCTTTAATTAGAAAGAGTTGGGAAGGAACAAGAAAGAGGCCTGTTAGCCTGATCATGAACTCAGGGGGTCTTTTCTGTTTCTTTCCCACTTCCCCTTTCTACAGAAAGAGAAAAGAAAACAATGTTGTGTATACCATTCTTTAGACCCACATTTCTCCAGAGAGAGCAAGGTGTTCATATTTCCACTGCAATTTCTAGAGATCTCAATGAACAGCGAGGCCTCTTGGCTACCATTAGGTCTCTGGGAGGTTGGATACCCTTGGGTGAGAGGGTCCATTCTTAGCTTCTGTTCCCTATGGTTTCTCATGTGTAAGGTCTGCCTTTGGTGCTTCGTCAGCTTGGAAGTTGAGGGAAGGAAGAAGGGAAGGGAAGACACAATTCAAGGAAAATTGCCAAGGCAGGGATGCGTTGTGCTGTCCGTGTCCTTAAGTGCTAGTGTCCTGAAACACCATTCCTAAGGGATGAAGTACCTGTCTACCTGACATTACATTAAACACCGTTGCAATGGCTTCATGGACAGTGAAACTCTGCATGATCGCTATCCCTAAAGAAAGAGCCGGGTCAGCACTCCTTGTCATCATTAGTTAATGCTACATGCCATAGTCATGGGGAGAGCCATGTGGAGCAACGCTCTTTATTCAGATGAAATTGAACAGCCAACCTCGATGGCCTGCCATGGCCACTCTAGCTTCACTGTGGAAGGAGCCGATATACCCTTTCAAGGGCTGGTGGATAAAGATGATTATGAAGATGATAATAAAGAAGATGATTTCCAAATGAAAATGGAAGCCGAACAAGGGAAATATCCTATGGCTTCACTCCTATGTGGCCCATGAGGCATACCACGGACATGAGTAGTAATAAGGGAAAATGGAAGGAGAAGGAGTCAGACAGAGAGACGCACCAGGACAGACTCAGGACTTTGGGGACCAAGCTGAGGCTTACAAGAGGGTAAGATGCCATAAAGAGGGAACTGGATAATGGGTATGGAGGTGGTGGGGCATTATATGAGGATGAGCACTTGTTGGTATACGCAATTAAAGAATGAGGGAATATTATGTCAAAAAACGTAGGATGGATGAAAGGCTGGCTTGCCCAATATAAGAAAATATAGTGAATAGTAAGCAAACGGGTCGTTTCACGTGGAGATGAAGAAAGAAAGAGAAGAGAAATGAATTGTAGTTTTATTATTTACTGATTAAAATTGTATGCAATTGGTTTCCGATAAAGTCCTTATGTGAACTGAGTCTTTGGACATTGTAAATTAGAGTGTTCCCTCTTGCTACATTTTTTGAATAGATGAGAAAAGCTGACATAACCATTAAATGTCTCAAATTGTGGACCAGGGAAATGATTTGAACCTGGCATTCGGTGTGTTTGGAGATGTTTAAGGAGTGCTTCAAAAGCCTCCAAAGCTTCTCTAAAAGTCATTACCTGAGATGTCAGATATGTATGACTCATGAACTTGTCATGGTAGTGCATATGTGTCTTGGAATTTAGCCTTTTCTCTCCGGTATTGGATTTGCTGGAAGACTTCTCTGTAGGGATCTTTTAGGTAATGTTTAAATAATTAGATAATTAACTAATTCTTGAAAAATATGGAGTTAACATCCATTTTGGACTGTTTGTTACTTTGATTCTGTAAACTTTTGTATTTTATGATATTTTCTCTGAATTTTAAATATATGAGTGCTATTCCTCACTTGCTCCCTAACTTCTGAGGGATTCCTTTAAGAGTGTGTGTGTGTGTGTGTGTGTGTGTGTGTGTGTGTGTGTGTGTATTTCACAAAACATTTTGATTCAGAAAACGCTAAAAATGATATTTTAAGAGATATGAAGCTGCTCTATTCCAGATCACAATTATTCACCTTCAAACACAGTGGAAACTCACGTTACACCCCATTCGGCCACAATTCCTGCAATGTATGTCCCATTTGATCCACTTTTAGAAAGGCAAATTCTGACTAGCCTGCCTGACACAAACACCAACCTTTGTGTGCCTGGTTAGAGTGTAATTGCCTGTCCAATTTTCTTGCTTTTTCACATGTTTCTTTACTCCCATGAGTGAGTGAAATCGTATGGTATTGTCTTTCTGTGACTGACAGAAATGATACAGCCCAATTCTCTCTTCCTTTCTGCCACAGGTCACAAGGAGTAAGAATGCCTTCTTGCTTATGGCTCCAAAAGAGTCCGCAGAGCATTTGGAGGACAGGGAGATGGTAGAAGTGCCTGGGATCTCCAGGCTTGTCTTCATCCATCAGCACAACCAGAAGATGACCACATCAATGTAAACATGGCTTAAATGGACCTGACCCTAGAAATCACACTCCACAGCAAAAAAGAGAAGAAGACACGAAACCATGGTAGAACTATGTAGACAGGGCTTATGGGAGAATTGGACGGTTGGTGCTTCAGAGGGCAGGGATCCATGGCAAAGACAAAGGCCAAGGGGAATGGAGCACACTTATAACCCATAATTTGAATGTTCACCCATAGCTGTTGGTGGAGAAAAGGAGAGTGTCTGAATAACATGAGTACTTGCAACCCAAGGGTCTTGAGACCGGGCATTCCACATCAGCATGATTGCAGACATAGACTCCAGAACTTCAGAACACTGTGTATCTCCTGGAGTGGACACCAGCCATTAACTAGGTGCAGACAGCCTGGAAACCATGATCAGAAATAATACCTGTTGACACCGTGGTAGGATTATTATTTCTTTGTGTGCATTGGTGATTGGCAGTGTTGGTGGAGATGCCTCGATGGGCCCCAAAGGACTGGGGCCCTAAAACCATCAGCATCAAGACTGAGAAGTGGCCATAGCCAGGACGGTGAGGACATTAGCTGCCCAACCTGCTATCACGGAATCCCAAACTTGGAACACTGTTGGGACTGCCTTCTTCAGGACAGGTTGCTTAGTCACAGCAAAATAGAAAATCCTGCAGTGGACTAGAAGAAAGCCCTGCCCACATCATCTCCCTGGCTACAGAATTCAGCCGGCCTTAAGTTTTGTGGAGTTGGTTGAAAGTCAAGTTTAACAGGCTCACCAGACATACGAAGCTTAACCTCACCATCTTTGGCCCAGACACCAAACCCTCTGAATGGAAGGCAAGGAGAGCATCTGAGAGGACGAGCCCACAGGAGAGTGGACCACAACACAACCCCAGAGGGCATGTCACACACACACCTGAGACTCTCTCAAGTGCCACCTTTGGGCACTCCATGAGCTCGTCTTCCTAAAGAAATTATCTTCAGGGTAGATAACAGAAGGCACGTTTTGAATACAGCGAAGACAGAGACCTTTTGTAGATTCATGTTGTATTCCTGAATCTTGCCTGACACTCTTTTCAGATGGCTTCCCATGGGGATTGTTTCTCTTCCAACATGCTCCGTGCTTGCTCCTCTGAGCTTCAAAGAGATGAGTCCATACTGAGCCTAAGCTTCTAGGGTGTAGGGACCGCTTTTAATGTTTTTCACCTGGCAAAATTGGGAGACATTTATGGCACGATTTCTGGAGATGCAAGAAGAACTCATGTCCACACTGTTGAAGACTCTAGACAGGTCTTTTGTATGGTTCTGCGTGTTAACTCTGAGCTTTCCTCGGTGGGCTGGGGGCGCATTTCCTGGTCAGAAGTATTGTGATGGTAAGGACCATGAACATGTGTATGGCGTGGAGTTCCCCGTGTGAGGCTGCTTGTACTCCTGACACTTTCTTGACCTTACATGTGTAAGATGGAATTGTAGATTCTTGCCCCTCTCAGGAGTCCAGAGGGGTGGTGCTGACAGTCCCGGCCAAAGACTACAAATTCGGCCATGGAGAATTTGACCCCAAATCGCTTCACACATTGTCTTGGGGAAATACCCAGGCAGCTCAGCGGATTGGAATGATTTTGATACTCCTGGCTAACCCAGAACTACTCCAGCCAGGTGAAGTGATGAAGCATGCTTTGGTGAGGAGTGGTTGCTAGGACCTCAGAGCTTTGTGACGTCACAGAAGCTGACTTCACTGAAGCAGCAATCCCATTCTCATGACATAGGAGTCCGATGGCTTTAAGGAGAAAGGCCTGGCAAGGAACAGGAAAGCGCCTGGTTAGCCTGATCATGAACTCAGGTGGTCTTTGTGTTTCTTTCTCACTTCCACTTTCTAAACAAAGATAAAAGTAAAGGATGCTCTGTATACCACTCTTTAGACCCATATTTCCTCAGAGAGAGCAAGGTGTTCCTATTTCCACTGCAATTTCTAGAGATCTCAATCAACAGCGTGGCCTCTTTGATACCATTAGGTCTCTGGGATTTTTGATATCCTTGGGTGGGAGGGTCCATTCTTAGCTTCTGTTCCCTGTGGTTTCTCGGGTGTAAGGTCTGCCTTTGATGCTTGGTCAGATTTGAAGTTGAGGGAAGAAAGAAGGAGAGTGAAGTTACAATTCCACGAAAATTGCCAGGGCAGGAATGCATTCTGCTATCCGTGTGCTTATCTGCTAGTGTCCTGAAACAGCAATCCTAAGGGATGAAGGCTCTCTCTACTTTACATTACCTTAAACACCATTGCCAAGGCTTCATGGAGCATGAAATTCCGCATGAGAGCTACCCCTAAAGAAATAGCCCTGGTCAGCACTCCTTGTCCTCATTACTTAACGCTACATGCCATAGTCATGGGGAGAGAAATGTTGAACAACTCTCTTTATTCCGAAGATAATGAATGGCCAACATCGATTTGTTGCCATGCCCAATCTAGCATCACTGGGGAAGGAGCCGAGGTACCCATTTAAGGGCTAGTGGATAAAGATGAATATGAAGATGATGATAAAGATGATTTCCAAATGAAAATGCAAGCAGACCAAGTGAAATATCCTATGTCTTTACTCATATATGGTCCCTGAAAAATACCATGGGCATAAGTAGTAGTAAGGGAAAATGGAAGGAGAAGTCAGACAGGGAGACGCACCAGGACAGATTCAGGATTTTGGGGCCCAAGCTCTGAGTTACAGGATGATAAGAAATGCCATAAAAAGGGAACTTGTTAATGGGTATGGAGGCAGTGTGGCATTATATGATTATGAGTCCTTAGTGGTATATGCAATTAAATAATCAGGGAGCACTATGTCAAAAACGTAGGATGGATTAAAGGCTGGCTTGCCGAATATAAGAAAATGTAGTGAATAGTAAGCAAACAGGTCGTTTCATGTAGAGATGAAGAAAGAAATAGAAGAGAAATGAATTCTAGTTTTATTATCTTACTGATTAAAGTTGTATGCCATTGGTTTCCTATAAGGTCCTTATGTGAATTTGGTCTTGGGACATTGTAAATTACAGTCTTCCTTCCTCCTGTATTTTGGGAATAGATGAGAAAAGCCGACATGACCATTAAATGTCTCGAATTGTGGACCAGGGAATTGATTTGATCCTGGCTTTCTGTGTGTTGGGAGATGTTTGAGGACTGCTTCAAAACCTCAAAAGCTGCTTCAAAAATCATTACCTGAGAGATCAGATATGTATGACTCATGATGTGTTCATGGTAATGGGTAGATGTCTTGGAATTTATCCTTTTTTTTCTGGTACTGGATTGGCTGGCATACATATGTGGAGTGGCTTTTTAGGTAAGGATGTTAATTAATTACTTAATTATTTAATTAATTCTTGATAGGTAAGGAGTTAACTTATCCAGTTTGGACGGTTTGTTATTTTGATTCTCTAAGCTTTTGTTTTTTATGGTATTTGGTCTGAATTTTGCTTCCATGAGTGCTATCAATCACTTGCTCACTAACTTGTGTGGGACCTTTTTAAGTGTGTGTGTGTGTGTGTGTGTGTGTGTTTCAGAGAACTCTAAAAATAATATTTTAAGAGATATGAAGCTACTCTATTCCAGATCACAATTCACCTTCAAACAGAGGGGAAACTCACGTTACACCCCATTCGACCACAATTCCTGCATTGAATGCCCATTTGATCCACTTTTAGAAGGGCAGATTCTGACTAGCCTGCCTTGAACAAACACCAAATTTTGTGTGCCTCATTAGAGTCTCATTGCCTGTCCCTTTTTCTTGCTTTTTCCCATGTTTCTTTAATTCCATGAGTGAGTGAAATTGTATGGTATTTGTCTTTCTGTGACTCACAGATATGACACAGCCCAATGCTCTCTACATTTCTGACACATGTCACAAGGAACAGGGAAGCCTTCTTGCTTATGTCTCTATAACAGTCTGCAGTGGATCTGGAAGACAGAGAGACAGTAGATGTGTCTGCGAGCTCAGGTTTTCTTCAGCCATCAGCACACCCAGAAGATGACCACATCGATGTAAACATGGCATAAATTGAATTGAAGCCTAGATATCACCCTCCAGAGCGAAAGAGAGAAGAATTCACAGAGACCATAGGAGAAGGGTTTAGACGGGGCTTATAGGAGATTTGGATGGTTGGTGCTTCAGTGGGCAGGGAGCCAAAGAAAAAGACAAAGGACCAGGGGAGAGGAGCACACTTAGAATCCACAATTTGTATGTTGAACCAGAGCCATTGGCGGAGAAAAAGAGAGTGTCTGAAGGACACGAATTTTTGTAACCCAAGGGTCTTGAGGCTCAGGGATTCAGATCAGCATGCTTTGCAGACATAGATTCCAGAGAACACTCTGTATCTCCTGGAGAGGACACCAGCAAGCAACCAGGTGCAGACAGCTTGGAAACCATGATCAAAGACAATACCTGTTGACACCTTGGTAAGATTATTATTACTTTGGGTGCATTCGAGATGGGCAGTGTTGGTGGAGATGCCTCAATGGGTGCCAAAGATACTTGGGCTCTATGACCGCCAGCATCAAGACTGAGAAGTGGCTACAGGCAGGACGGTGAGGACATTAGCTGCACAACCTGCAATCACGGATTCAGAAACCTGGAATGCTGTTGGGACTGCCTTCTTCAGCCCACGTTGCTTAGTACCAGGAGAACAGAAAATCCTTCAGGGGACTAGAAGAATGCCCTGTTCACATCCTCTCATCTGGCCACAGAATAGAGCAGGCCTTAAGTGTTGTGGAATGGGTTGAAAGTCTCGTTTCACAGGCACACCATATTTGTCCCAGACACCAAACACTCTGAATGGAAGGCAAGGAGAGCTTCTGCAGAGGATGAGCCCACATGAGAGTTAACAGCCCCAGTACAACCGCAGAGTGCATGTCACAAACACCTGAGACTCTCTCAAGTGCCAGACAATGGGCACTCCATGAGCTCTTGTTCCTAAAGAAATTATCTTCAGGGTAGATATCAGAATGCACGTTTCGAATACAGAGAAGACAGAGACCTTTTGTAGATTCATGTTGTATTCCTGAAACTGTCCCGAAAGCCTTTTCCGATGGCTTCACATGGGGAGTTTTTCTCTTCCAACATGCTCCGTGCTTGTTCCTGTGAGCTCCAAACAGATGAGTCCATCCTGGGCCTAAGCTTCTAGGGTTTAATGTTTCGTCACCTGGGAAAATTGAGAGGCATTTACGGCACGATTTCTGAAGATGCAAGAAGAATTCATGTCCTCACTGATGAAGACTCCAGACATATCTTGGTATGGTTGTGGGTGTTAACTCGGAGCTTTCCTCGGAGGGCGGGGGGCGCTTATCCTGGTCAGAAACATCCTGATAGGGTGTGAGGACCATGAGCGTGTGTATGGCATGGAGTTCCACGTGTGAGGCTGCTTGTACTCCTGAGTCTTCTTGACCTTGCATAGGTAGTTGGAATTGTGGATTCTTACCCTTCTCAGGAGTCTAGAGGTGTGGTGGTTACAGACACTTCCAAACACCACAAATTTGGCTAGGGAGAAGGTGACGCCAAATTACTTCACAAACTGTCTTGTTGAAATACCCAGGCAGCTCTAGAGGTTTGGAATGATTTTGATACACACCAAACTTCACTGCCAGGTGAAATGATGAAGCATGGTTTGGTGAGGAGTGGTTTCTAGGACCTCAGAGCTTTGTGACGTCACAGAAGCTGACTAAACTGAAGCAGCAATCCCATTCTCAAGACATATGAGTCCTATGGCTTTAACTAGGAAGACCTGGGAAGGAACAAGAAAAGCCCTGTAGACTGATCATGATGTCACGTGTAATTTTCTGTTTCTTTCCCACTTCCACTTTCTATACAAAGAGAAAGGAAAACGATGTTCTGTATGCCATTCTTTAGACCAACATTTCTCCAGAGAGATCAAGGTCTTCCTATTTCCACTCCAATTTCTAGATCTCAATCAACAGCGAGGCCTCCTGGCTAACATTAGGACTGTGGGAGGTTCGATATCGTTGGGTGAGAGGGTCCATTCTTAGCTTCTGTTCCGTATGGTTTCTCGGGTGTTAGGTCTGCCTTTGGTGCTTGCTCAGCATGGAAGGTGAGGGAAGTAAAAAGGGAAGGAAAGTCATAATTCAAGGAAAATTGCCAAGGCAGGGATGCGTTGTGCTGTCCATGTCCTTATCTGCTAGTGTCCTGAAACACCAGTCCCAAGGGAGAAGGCTCTGTCTGCCTGACATTACCTTAAACACGATTGAAAAGGTTTCATGGATAGTGAAATTCTGCATGATCGCTACCCCTAACAAAAGAGCCCTGTTCAGCACTCCTTGTCATCATTATTTAAGACTACATGCCACAGTCATGGGACAGCCATTTTGAGCAACTCTCTTATTCAGATGAAAATAAACGGCCAACGATGATGGCCTGCCATGCCCACACTAGTATCACTGTGGAAGGAGCCGAGGTACCCTTTTAACAGCTAGTGGATAAAGATGATTTTGAAGATGATGATAAATAAGATGATTTCCAAATGAAAATGCGAGCAGTCCAAGGGAAATATCCTATGGCTTCACTCATATGTGGTCCATGAGGAATACCATGGACATGAGGAATAGTAAGGGAAAACGGAAGAAGAAGGAGTCAGACAGGGAGACGCACCAGGAGAGACTGAGGACTTTGGGGACCAAGCTGAGGGTTACAAGAAGATAAGAAATAACATAAAGAGGGAACTGGTTGATGGGTATGGAGTTGGTGTGGCATTATATGAGGATGAGCACTTGGTGGTATATGCAATTAAAGAATCAGGAAACACGAAGTCAGAAAAAGGTAGGATGGCTGAAAGGCTGGCTTGCCGAATTTAAGAAAATAAAATGAATAGAAAGTGGAACAGGTCGTTTCACGTGGAGATGAAGAAAGAAAGAGAAGAGAAATGAATTCTAGCTTTATTATCTTACTGATAAAAATTGTGTGCAATTGGTTTCCTATAAGTTCCTTATGTGAATTGGGTCTTTGGACATTGTAAATTAAAGTCTTCCCTCTTCCTACATTTATGAATAGATGAGAAAAGCTGACATTACCATTAAATGTCTTGATTTGTGGACCAGGGAATTGATTAGAACCTGTCTTTCTGTTTTTTTTTTTTTTTTTTTGGGGGGGGGAGATGTTTGAGGAGTGCTTTTAAAGCCTCAAGAGCTGATTCAAAAGTCATTACCTGAGGGGCACCTGGGTGGCTCAGTGGGATAAGCCTTTGCTTTCAGATCAGGTCATGATCTCAGGGTCCTTAGATTGAGCCCCACATCAAGTTCTCTGCTCAGCGGGGAGCCTGCTTCCTCCTCTCGCTCTGCCTGCCTCTCTGCTTACTTGTGATCTCTCTCTGTCAAATAAATAAATCTTTAAAAAAAAAGGCATTACCTGAGACGTCACATATGTATGACTCATGATCTTTTCATGGTAGTTCGTATGTATCTTGAAATTTATTGTTATCTCTCCGGTATTGGATTCCCTGGCACATTTTTGGAGGGGTCTTTTAGGTAAGGTTGTTTAATTAACTAAGTAAGTAATTACCTAATTAATTCTTCATAGGTATGGAGTTAACTTATCCAGTTTGAACAGTTTGTTACTTTGATTCTCTAATCTTTTTTATTTTATGGAATATTCTCTGAATTTTGCTTCCATGAGTGCTATTCCTCAATTGCACCCTAAATTCTGTGGGACACTTTTAAGAGTGTGTGTGTGTGTTTATGTCTGTGTGTGTGTGTGTGTGTTTCACAAAACGCTAAAAATGATATTCTAGGAGATATGAAGCTGCTCTTTTCCAGATCACAATTCACCGTCCAACAGAGTGGAAACTCATGTTACATCCCGTTTGGCCACATTTCCTGCATTGAATGTACCATTTGTTCCACTTTTAGAATGGCCGTTTCTGACTAGCCTGCCAGCAACAAACACCAAATTTTGTGTGCCTAGTTAGAGTCTCATTGCCTGTCCCTTTTTCTTGCTTTTTCACATGTTTCTTTACTTTCATGAGTGAGAGAAATCGTATGGTAGTTGTCTTTCTGTGACTGACCGATATGACACAGCCCAATGCTCTCTCCTTTTCTGCCACATGTCACAAGGAGCAAGAATGCCTTTTGCTTATGGCTCCATAAGGGTCCGCAGTGCATTTGGAGGACAGGGAGAGGGTAGAAGTTTCTGGGAGCTCCTGGATTGTCTTCAGCCATCAGCACAACCAGAAGATGACCACATCAATGGAAACATGGCATAAATGGCCCTGAAGCCTAGAAATCACACTTCACAGCGAAAGAGAGAAGAAGTCACAGAGACCATGGGAGAAGGGTGTAGATAGGGCTTATAGGAGAATTGGATGCTAGGTGCTTCAGAGAGGAGGGAGACATGGACAAAGACAAAGGCCCAGGGGAGAGGAGCACATTTAGAACCCACAATTTGCATGTTGACCCATAGCTGTTTGAGAAGAAAAGGAGAGTGTCTGAATGACACGAATTCTTGAACCCAAGGGTCTTGAGGTCCGGGGATCCCAGCTCAGCATGCTTTCCAGATATAGATTCCAGATAACAGTGTGTATCTCCTACAGAGGACACTAGCAAGGAACCAGGTGGAGACAGCCTGGAAACCATGATAAGAGACAATACCAGTTAACACTGTGGTAAGATTAGTATTTCATTGTGTGCATTTGTGATCGGCAGTGTTGGTGGAGATGGCTCGATGGGCGCCAAAGACATTTGGGCTCTACATCTGCCAGCATCAGGACTGAGAAGTGGCCACAGGCAGGACGGTGAGCACATTAGCTGCCCAACATGCAATCACGGATTCCCAAACATGGAACACTCTTGGGACTGCCTTCTTCAGGCCACGTTGCTTAGTCCCAGAAGAACAGGAAATCCTGCAGGGGACTAGAAGAAAGCCCTGCACACATCTTCTCACCTGGCCACAGTATTCAGCAGGTCTTTATTTTCTTTAAGAGTAGGTGGAAAGTCAGATTTCATGGGCGTACCATACCCACGAAGCTTAACCTCACCATATTTGGCCCAGACACCAAACACTCTGAATGGAAGGCAAGGAGAGCTTCCGCAGAGGACGAGCCCACAGCAGAGTGGAGAGCCACAACACAACCCCAGAGGGCATGTCACACACACCTGAGACTCTCTCAAGTGCCAGCCCTTGGGCACTCCATGAGTACTTCTTCCTAAAGAATTTATCTTCAGCGTAAAATACAGAGTATGTGTTTCGAATACAGCGAAGACAGAGACCTTTTGTAGATTCATGTTGTATTCCTGACACTGGCCCGGAAGCCTTTTCCAATGGCTTCCCATGGGGATTGGTTCTCTTCCAACATGCTCCGTGATTGCTCCTGGAGCTCCAAATAGAAGAGTCTGTCCTGGGCCTAAACTTCTAGGGTGTAGGGTCTGCCTTAAATTTCAGCTGGAAAAATTGGGAGGCATTTATGGCACGATTTCTGGAGATGCAAGAAGAACTCTTGTCCTCATTGTTGAAGCCTCCAGACAGGGCAATGGCATGGTTGCAGGTGTTAACTCTGAGCTTTCCTCGGAGGTCGTGGGGCGCTTTCCTGGTCAGAAGCATTGGATAGGGTGTGAGGATCATGAACATGTGTATGGCATTGAGTTCCCTGCGTGAGGCTGCTTGTACACCTAACTCTTTTTGTCCTTATGTGGGTAAGATGGAATTCTGGACTCTTGCCCTTCTCAGGAGTCCAGAGTTGTGGTTGTGACAGTCCTGGCCAAAGACTACAAATTCAGCCATGGAGAAGGTGACCCCAAATCGTGTCACAAAGAGTGTTGTTGAAATACCCTGGCGGCTCCAGCGGTTTGCACTGATATTTATACTCCTGCCTGACGCAGATTACTCCAACCAGGTGACATGATGAGGCGTGGTTTGGTGAGGATTGGTTGCTAGGACCTCAGAACTTTATGACATCACAGAATCTGAGTTCACTGAAGCAGCATCCCATTCTCATGACACATGAGTCCTATGGCTTTAAGTAGAAAAACCTGGGAAGGAACAAGAAAGAGCCCTGTTAGCCTGATCATGAACTCAGGTGGTCCTTTCTGTTTCTTTCCCACTTCCACTTTCTATGCAAGAGAAAAGAAAATGATACTCTGTATACCATTCTTTAGACCAACATTTCTCCAGAGAGTGTAAGCTGTTCCTATTTCCGCTGCAATTTCTAGAGATCTTAATCAACAGCGAGGCCTCTTGGCTACCATAAGGACTCTAGTGGGTTTGATGTCTCTGGGTGAGAGCGTCCGTTCCTAGCTTCTGTTCCCTATGGTTTCTCGGGTGTAAGGTCACCTTTTAGCGCTTGGTCAGCTAGGAAGTTGAGGGAAGCTAGAAGGAAGGAAAGTCACAATTCCAGGAAAATGGCCAAGGCAGGGATGCATTGTGCTGTCCGGGTCCATATCTGCTAGTGTTCTGAAACACCAGTCCTAAGGGATGAAGGCTCTATATACCTGACATTACCTTAAGCAGCATTGCAAAGGCTTCATGGAGAGTGAAAACCTGCATGATGGCTACCCCTAAAGAAAGTGCCCTGGTCAACAACCCTTGTTATCATTAGTTAATGCTACATGCCATAGTCATGGGGAGAGGCATGTTGAGCAACTCTCTTTATTAGATGAAAATGAACGGCCAACATCTATAGCCTACCATGCCCACTCTATCATAAATGTGGAAAAAACCGTGATACACTTTTAAGGGCTAGTGGATAAATATGATTATGAAGATGATGATAAAGAAGATTTCCAAATGCAAATGCAAGCAGACCAAGGGAAATATCCCATGGCTTCACTCCTATGTGCCCCATGAGGAATACCATGGACATGAGTAATAGTAAGGGAAAATGGAAGGAAATGTAGTCAGACAGGGAGACGCACGAGGAGAGACTCGGACTTGGCGACCAAGCTGAGGGTTACAGGAGGATAAGACCTGCCATAAAGAGGGAACAGGTTAATGGGTATGGAGGTGGTGTGGCATTATATGAGGATGAGCACTGGGTGGTATATGCAGTTAAAGACTCAGGGAACACTATGTCACAAAACGTAGGATGGATGAAAGCCTGGCTTGCCCAATATAAGAAAAAATAGTGAATAGAAACCAAAACAGGTCGTTTCACGTGGAGATGAAGAAAGAATGAGAAGAGAAATGAATTCTTTTTTATTACCTTACTGATTAAAATTATATGCAACTGGTTTCCTATAAAGTCTTTATGTGAATTGGGTCTTTGGACTTTGTACATTAGAGTCTTCCCTCTCCCTATTTGGGAATAGATGAGAGAAGCCGACATTACCAATAAATGTCTCGAATTGTGGAACAGGGAATTGATTTGAACCTGGCTTTCTGTGTGTTGGGATATGTTTGAGGACTGCTTCAAAAGCCGCAAAAGGTGCTTCAAAAGTCAGTACCTGAGAGCTCAGATATGTATGACTCATGATCTTGTCATGGTAGTGTGTATGTGTCTTGGAATTTATCCTTTTCTCTCCAGTACTGGATTTGCTGTGAGATCTGTGTAGGGGTCTTTTAGGTAAGGTTGTTTAATTAATTAATTAATTAATTAAGTAATTAATTAATTAATTAATTCTTGATAGGTAAGGAGTTAACTTATCTAGTTTGGACGGTTTTTTATTTTGATTCTCTTAGTTTTTGTTTTTTTATGGTATTTTCTGAATGTTGCTTCCATGTGTGCTATTCCCCACACGCTCCATAACTTCTGTGGGAATATTTAAAGTGTGTGTGTGTGTGTGTGTGTGTGTGTGTGTGTGTGTGTGTGTTTCACGTAACAAAGGAAAATGATACTTTAAGAGATATAAAGCTCTTTGAAGATATGAATCTTTGAACTGAAGATCACAATTCACCTTCAAATACATGGGAAACTCACATTACATCCCGTTCTGCCACATTTCCTACTTTGAATGTACCACTTGATCCACTCTTAGAAAAGCAGATTCTGACAAGCCTGCCTGGAACAAACACCTAATTTTCTGTGCCTTGTTCGAGTCTATTGCCTGTCCCTTTTTCTTGCTTTTTCACATGTATCTTTCCTTCTCTGAATGAGTGAAATCGTATGGTAATTGACTTTCTGTGACTGACAGATATGACACAGCCCAATGCTCTCTCCCTTTTTGCCACATGTCACAAGTGGCTAGAATGCATTCTTCCTTATGGCTCTATAAAAGTTCGCAGTGCATTTGGAGCACAGGGAGATGGAAGAAATTCTGGGAGCTCCAGGCCTGTCTTCAGACATCAACACAATCAGAGGACGACCACATCAATGTAAAAATTGCATAAATGGATATGAGGCATAGAAATCACACTCCACAGTGAAAGAGAGAAGAAGTAACTGAGACCATGGGAGAAGGGTGTAGACAGGGCTTATGGGAGAATTGGGCGTTTGTTGCTTCAGAGGGCAGGGAGCCATGGCCAAAGACAAAGGCCCAGGGGAGAGAAGCACACTTAGAACTCACAATTTGAAGGTTGACCCATTGTATTTGGCGGAAAAAAGAAGAGTGTCTGAATAATATGAGTACTTGCAACCCAAGGGTCTTGAGGCCCAAGTATTCCATACCAGCACGCTTTGCAGACATAGAATCCAGAGAACATTCTGTATCTCCTGGAGAGGACACCAGCAAGCAACCAGGTGCAGACGGACAGGAAACCATGATCAGAGACAATACCTCTTGACTCCGTGGTAAGATTATTATTTCTTTGTGTGCATTCGTGATGGGCAGTGTTGGTGGAGATGCCTCTATGGGCACCAAAGATACTTGGACTCTACAACCGCCAGCATACAGACTGAGATGTGGCCACAGGCAGGACAATGAGGATATTAGCTGCCCAACTTGGAATCACGGATTCCCAAACCTGGAACGTGGTTGGGACTGCCTTCTTCAGGCCACGTTGCTTAGTACCAGGAGAAAAGAAAATCCTGCAGGGGACTAGAAGAAAGCCCTGCCCACATCCTCTCACTTGGGCACAGAATTCAGCAGGCCTTAAGTTTTGTGGAGAGGGTTGAAAGTCACGTTTTACAGGCACACCATGTTTGGCCCAGACACCAAACACTCTGAATGGAAGGCAAGGAGAGACTCTCAGAGGACAAGTCCACAGGAGAATGGACAGCCAAAACACAACCCCAGAGGGCATGTTACACACACCTGAGACCCTCTCAATTCTCAGCCTTTGGGCACTCCAGGAGCTCTTCTTCCTAAAGAAATTATCTGCAGAATAGATAACAGAATGCACGTATCGAATACAGAGAAGACAGAGTCTTTTGTAGATTCACGTTGCATTCCTGAAACTGGCCCAAAAGCCTTTTCTGATGGCTTCAGATGGGGATTGCTTCTCTTCCAACATACACCATGCTTGCTCTTGTGAGCTCCAAACAGATGAGTCCATGCTGGGCCTAGCTTCTAGGGTGTAGTGTCTGCCTTTCTTGTTTGGTCAGCTGGGAAAATGGGGAGGCATTTATGGCACGATTTCTGGAGATGCAAGAAGAACTAGTGTCCTCACTGTTGAAGACTATAGACAGGTCTTTGGTATGGTTGCGGGTGTTACCTCTGAGCTTTCGTAGGAGGGTGGGTGGCGCTTTTCCTGGTCAGAAGCATCCTGATAGGGTGTGAGGACCATGAACATGTTTATGGCGTGGAGTTCCCCGTGTGAGGCTGTTTGTACTCCTGACTCTTTCTTGACCTTACGTGTGTAAGTTGGAATTGTGGATTCTTGCCCTTCTCAGGAGTCCAGAGGGGTGGTGGTGACACACATGGCCAAAGACTACAAATTCGGCCATGGAGAAGGTGACCCCAAATCGCTTCACACACTGTCTTGGGGAAATACCCAGGCAGCTCCAGCGGATTGTAGTGATTTTGAGACTCCTGGCTGACCCAGAATTACTGCAGACAGGTGAAGTGATGAGGCATGGATTGGTGAGGATTGGTTTATACGACCTTAGAGCTTTGTGATGTCACAGAAGCTGACTTCACTGAAGCAGCAATCCCATTCTCATGACATAGGAGTCCTATGGCTTTAAGTAGAAAGGCCTGGGAATGAAGAGGAAAGAGCCCTGTTAGCCTGATCATGAACTCAGGTGGTCTTTTCTGTTTCTTTCCCACTTCCCCTTTCTGTACAAAGAGAAAAGAAAACGATGTTCTGTATACCATTCTTTCGACCAGCATTTCTCCAGGGAGAGCAACGTGTTCCTATTTCCACTGCAATTTCTAGAGACCTCAATCAACAGCGAGGCCTCTTGGCTACTATTAGGTCTCTGGGAGGTGTGATATCCTTGGGTGAGAAAGTCCATTCTTAGCTTCTGTTCCCTATGGTTTCTGGGGTGTAAGGTCTGCCATTGGTGCTTGGTCAGCTTTTAAGGTAAGTGAAGGAAGAAGGGAAGGAAAGTCATAATTCCAGGAAAATTGCCATGGCAGGGATGCCTTGTGCTGTCCGTGTCCTTATCTGATAGTGTCCTGAAATCCAGTCCCAAGGGATGAAGTCTCTGTACACCTAACATTACCTTAAACACGGTTGCAAAGGCTTCATGGAGAGTGAAATTCTGCATGAGGCTACCCCTAAAGAAAGAGCCCTGGTCAGCACTCCTTCTCATCATTAGTTAATGGTACATTCCATCGCCATGGGGAGAGCCATGTTGAGCAACTCTCTTTATTCAAATGAAAATGAATGGCCAACATCGATGGTCTGCCATGCCCATTCAAGCATCACTGTGGAAGGAGCCGAGTTATGCTTTTAAGGACAGTGGATAAAGATGATTATGAAGATGATGATAAAGAAGATGCTTTCCAAATGAAAATGCAAGAATACCAAGGGAAATATCTGATGGCTTCACTCCTATGTGGTCCATGAAGAATACCATGGACATGAGTAGTAGTAAGAGAAAACGGAAGGAGAAGAAGTCAGACAGGGAGATGCGCCAGGACAGACTCAGGACTTTGGCGACCAAGCTGAGGGTTACAGGAGGATAAGATGCCATAAAGAGGGAACTGGATAATGGGTATGGAGGTGGTGTGGCATTATATGAGGATGAGCACTTGGTGGTATACGCAATTAAAGAATCAGGGAGCACTATGTAAAAAACCGTAGGATGGATGAAAGTCTGGCTTGCCCAATATAAGAAAATATAGTGAATAGTAAGCAAACAGGTCGTTTCATGTAGAGATGAAGAAAGAAATAGAAGAGAAATGAATTCAAGTTTTATTATCTTACTGATTAATATTGTATGGAATTGGTTTCCTATAAGGTCCTTATGTTAATTGGGTCTTTGGACATTGTCAATTATAGTCTTTCCTCTTCTTACATTTTGGGAATAGATGAGAAACGATGACATTACCATTAAATGTCTCAAATTGTGGTGCAGGGAATTGATTTGAGCCTGGCTTTCTGTGTGTTGGGAGATGTTTGAAGATGGCTTCAAAAGCCTCCAAAGGTGCTTCAAAAGTCATTACCTGAGACCTCAGATATGTATGACTATTGATATTGTCCTGGTAGTGTGTATGTGACTTGGAATTTAGTCTTTTGTCTCTGGTATTGGATTTGCTGGCAGACTTCTTTGTAGGGATCTTTTAGGTAATGCTGTTTAATTAATTATTTAATTAATTAACTAATTCTTGATAGGTAAGGAGTTAACTTATCCAGTTTGGACGGTTTGTTACTTTGATTCTGTAAACTTTTTTTTTAAATGTATTTTCCCTGATTCCATGAGTGCTATTCCTCACTTGCTCCCTAACTTCTGAGGGACTCCTTTAAGAGAGAGAGAGAGAGAGAGTGTGTGTGTCTGTTTCACAAAACGCAAAAAATGATATCTTAAAAGATATGAAGCTGCTCTATTCCAGATCATAATTCACCTTCAAATACAGTGAAAACTCACGTTAAATACCTTTTGGACAATTTCCTCCATTGAATGTCCCATTCGATCTACTTTTAGAAACGCAGATTATGACTAGCCTGCCTGGAACAAACACCAAATTTTGTGTGCCTGGTTAGAGTCTATCTGCCTGTCCCCCTTTCTTGCTTTTTCACATGTTTCTTTACTCCCATGAGTGAGTGAAATCATATGATAGTTGTCTTTCTGGGACTGACAGATAAGACACAGCACAATACTCTCTGCCTTTCTGCCAGATATCACAAGGAGCAAGAATGCCTTATTGCTTATGGCTCCATAAGAGTCTGAAGTGCATTTGGAGAACAGGGAGATGATAGAAGTCTCTGGGAGCTCCAGGCCTGTCTTCAGCCATCAGCACAAACAGAAGATGACCATTGAATGGAAACATGGCATAAAGGGACCTGAATCCTAGAAATCACATTCGACAGTGAAAGAAGGAAGTCACAAGACCATGGGAGAAGGGTGTAGACAGGTCTTCTAGGAGAATTGGACGGTTGGTGCTTCAGAGGGCATGGATCCATGGCCAAAGACAAAGGCCCAGGGAAGAGGATCACAATTAGAACCCACAATTTTAATGTTGACCCATAGCTGTTGGCGGAGAAATGGAGAGTGTCTGAAGGACACGAGTTCTTGAAACCAAGGACTTGAGGCCTGGGGATTCCAGATCAGCATGATTGGCAGACATAGACTCCAGAGGACACTGTGTATCTCCTGGAGAGGACACCAGCCATTAACCAGGTGCAGACATCCTGGAACCATGATCAGAGACAATACCTGTTGACTCCATGGTATGCATTGGTGATGGGCAGTGTTGTTGGAGGTGCCTCGATGGGCGCCAATGAACTTGGGCTCTATGACGGCCAGCATCAAGACTGAGAAGTGGCCACAGGCAGGACGGTGAAGACATTAGCTGCCCAATCTGCAATCACGGATTCCCAAACCTGGAACACTGTTGGGACTGCCATCTTCAGGCCACGTTGCTTAGTCCCAGGAGAATAGAAAATCCTGCAGGGGACTAGAAGAAAGTCCTGCCCACATCCTCTCAGCTGGCCACAGAATTCAGCAGGCCTTAAGTTTTGTGGAATAAGTTGAAAATCCTGTTTCACAGGCACACCAGTCCCACAAGCATTAACCTCACCATTTTTGGCCCAGAAACCACACACTCTGAATGGAAGGCGAGGAGATCCTCCCCAGAGGACGAGTCCACAGGAGAGTGGACAGACACAACACAACCCCAGAGGGCATGTCACACACACCTGAGACTCTCTCAAGTGCCAGCCCTGGGCACTCCATGAGCTCTTCTTCCTAAGAAATTATCTTCAGGGTAGATAACAGGAGGCTCGTTTCGAATACAGAGAAGACCCAGATCTTTTGTAGATTCACGTTGTATTACTGAGACTGGCCCGAAAGCCTTTATAGATGGCTTCACATGGGGATTGGTTCTCTTCCAAAATGCTCCGTGCTTGCTCTTTGAGCTCCAAACAGATGAGTAGGTCCTGGGCTTAAGCTTCCAGGGTGTAGGGTCTGCCTTTAATGTTTGGTGAGCTGGGAATATTGGGAGACATTTATGGCACGATTTCTGGAGATGCAAGAAGAACTCGTGTCCTGATTGTTGAAGACTCCAGACAGTCTTTGGTATGGTTGGGGGTGTTAACTCTGAGCTTTCCTCGGTGGGCGGGGGGCGCTTTTCCTGGTCAGAAGTAACCTGATACTGTGTGATGACCATGAACATGTGCATGGCGTGGAGTTCCCGTGTGAGGCTGCTTGTACTCCTGACTGTTTCTTGACCTTACATGGGTAAGATGGAGTTGTAGATTCTTGCCACTCTCAGGAGTCCAGATGGGTTGTGGTGAAAGACCCAGCCAAGAGTACAAATTCGGCCATGGAGAAGGTGACCCCAAATCGCTTCAAAAACTCTCTTCGGAAATACCCAGGCGTCTCTAGGAGTTTGGTGTGATTTTGATACTCCTGGATGACCCAGAACTACTTCAGCCAGGTGAATTGATGAGGCGTGGTTAGGTGAGGAGTGGTTGCTAGTACCTTAGAGCTTTTTGACGTCACAGAAGCTAACTTCACTGAAGCAGCAATCCCATTCACATGACATATGAGTCCTATGGCTTTAAGGAGGAAGACCTGGGAAGGAAAAAGAAAGAGACCTGTTAGACTGATCATGTACTCAGGTGGTCTTTTCTGTTTCTTTCCCACTTCCGCTTTCTATACAAAGAGAAAAGAAAACGATGTTCTGTATACCATTCTTTAGACCAACATTTCTCCAGGGACAGCAGGATGTTCCTATTTCCGCTGCAATTTCTAGAGATCTCAATCAACAGTGAGGCCTCTTGGCTACCATTAGGTCTCTGGGAGGTTTGATATCCTTCGGTGAGAGGGTCCATTCTTACTTTCTGTTCCCTATGGTTTCTGGGGTGTAAGGTCTGCCATTGGTGCTTGGTCAACTTTTAAGGTGAGGGAAGGAAAAAGGGAAGGAAATTCATAATTCCAGGAAAATTGCCAGGGCAGGGATGTATTGTGCTGTCTGTGTCCTTATCTGATAGTGTCCTGAAATCCAGTCCAAAAGGATGAAGGCTCTGTCTACCTGACATTACCTTAAACACCGTTGCAAAGGCTTCATGGAGAGTGAAACTCTGCATGATCGCTACCCCTAATGAAAGAGCCCTGGTCAGCACTCCTTGTCATTATTAGGTAATGCTACATGTCATAGTCTTGGGGAGGCCATGTTGAGCAACTCTCTTTATTCAGATGAAAATGAACGACCAACATCGATGGCCTGACCTGCCCACTCCAGCATCCCTGTAGAAGAAACCGAGATACACTTTTAAGGGCTAGTGGATAAAGATGATTATGAAGATGATGATATAGAAGATGTTTTCCAAATGAAAATGCAAGCCGACCAAGGGAAATATCCTATGGCTTCACTCATATGTGTACCATGAGGAATACCATGGGCATGAGTAGTAGGAAGGGAAAATTAAAGGAGAGGAATTCAGACAGTGAGACACACCAGGAAAGACTCAGGCTCTGGGGCCAAGCTGAGGGTTACAGGAGGATATGACATGCCATAAAGAGGGAACTGTTTAATAGGTAGTGATGTGGTGTGGCATTTTATGAGGATGAGCACTTGGTGGTATATGCAAATAAAGAATCAGGGAGCACTATGTCAGAAAACTTCAGATGGATGAAAGACTGGCTTGTTGAATATAAGAAAAAATAGTGAAGAGAAAGCAAATCAGGCCGTTTCACATGTAGGTGAAGAAAGAAAGAGAAGTTAAATAAATTCTAGTTTTATTATCTTACTGATTAAAATTGTATGCCATTGGTTTCCTATAAGGTCCTTATGTGAATGGGGTTTTTGGACATCGTACATTCGTGTCTTCCCTCTTCATACATTTTGGGAGTAGATGAGAAAAGCCGACATGACCAATAAATGTCTCGAATTGTGGACCAGGGAATTGATTTGAACCTGGCTTTCTGAGTTTTGGGAGATATTTGAGGACTGCTTCAAAAGCCTCAAAAGCTGCTCAAAAATCATTACCTGAGAGATCAGATATGTATGACTCATTATTTTGTCATTGTAATGGGTAGGTGTCTTGGAATTTAGCTTTTTTATCTGGTACTGGATTTGCTGGCATACTTATGTTGAGTGGCTCTTTAGGTAAGGATGTTAATTAATTATTTAATTAATTATTTAATTAATTCTTGATAGGTAAGGAGCTAACTAATCCAGTTTGGACAGTTTGTTATTTTGATTCTGTAAGCTTTTGTTTTTTATGGTATTTTCTCTGAATTTTGCTTCCATGAGTGCTATCCCTCACTTGCTCACTAACTTGTTTGGGAACTTTATAAGTGTGTGTGTGTGTGTGTGTGTGTGTGTGTGTGTGTGTGTGTTTCAGAAAACTCTAAAAATGATATTTTAAGAGATATGAAACTACTCTATTCTAGATCACAGTTCACCTACAGAGTGGAAACTCACGTTACACCCCATTCGACCAAAATTCCTGCATTGAATGCCCATTTGGTCCACTTTTAGAAAGGCAGTTTCTGACTAGCTTTCCTGGAACAAACATGAAATTTTCTGTGCCTGGTTAGAGTCTCATTGCCTGTCCCTTTTTCTTGCTTTTTCACATGTTTCTTTACTTCCATGAGTGAGTGAAATCGTATGGTAGTTGTCTTTCTATGACTAACAGATATGACAAAGCCCAATGCTCTCTCCTTTCTGCCATTGTCACAAGGAGCAAGAACGCCTTCGTGCTTATGGCTCCATAAGGGTCCGCAGTGCATTCGGAGGAAAGGGAGATGGTAGAAGTGTCTAGGACCTCCAGGCATGCCTTCAGCCAACAGCACAACCAGAAGATGACCACATCAATGCAAACATGGCATAAAAGGTCCTGAAGCATAGAAATCACAGTCCAAAACGAAAGAGAGAAGAAGTCACAGAGACCATGGAAGAAGGGTGTAGACAGGGCTTAGGGGAGAATTGTACAGCTGGTGCTTCAGAGGGCAGGGAGCCATAGCCAAAGACAAAGGCACAGTTGAGTGGAGAACAAATAGAACCCACAATTTGAATGAATGACCCATAGCTGTAGCGGAAAAAAGGAGTGTATCTGAAGGACACGAGTTCTTGCAACCCAAGGGTCTTGAGGCCCAGGCATTCCAGATCAGCATGCTTTGCAGATATAGCACTCATGGAAGCAAAATTGAGAGAAAATACCAAAAATCAAGAGCTTAGAGAATCAAAGTAACAAACCATCCAAACTGGATAACTTGACTCCTTACCTATCAAGAATTAATTAATAATTAATCAACCATACCTAAAAGTCCCGTAAAAACAATATGCCAGTAAATCAAATACCAGATAGAAAAGGATAAATTCCGAGACGCATACGCACTACCATTACAAGATCATCAGTCATACATATCTGACGTTTTAGATGTTGACGAAAGCTTTTGAAGCAGTCCTCAAACATCTCCAACACACAGAAAGCCAGGTTCAAATCAATTCCCTGGTTCACAATTCGAGACATTTAAGGATAATGTCGGCTTTTCTCATCTATTCCCAAAATGTAGGAAGAGGGAAGACTCTAATTGAAAATGTCCAAAGACCCAATTCAGATAAGGACCTTATAGGAAACCAATTGCATACCATTTTAATCAGTGAGATAATAAAACTAGAATTCATTTCTTTTCACTTTCTTTCTTCATCTCCATGTGAAACAGCCTGTTTTGCTTTCTGTTCACTATTTTTTCTGATATTCGGCAAGCCAGTCTTTCATCCCTCCTACGTTTTTTGACATAGTGTTCCCTGATTCTTTAATTGCATATACCACCAAGTGCTCATCCTCATATAATGCCACACCACCTCCATACCCATTAAGCAGTTCCCACTTTATGTCATATCTTATCCTCCTGCAACCCATGTCACAAGGAGCAAGAATGCCTTCTTGCTTATGTCTCAATAACAGTCCGCAGTGCATCTGGAAGACAGAGAGATGGTAGATGTGTCTGTGAGCTCAGGCTTGTCTTCAGCCGTCAATAAAACCAGAAGATGACTACATCAATGTAAACATGGCATAAATGGACCTGAAGCCTAGATATCACACTCCACAGTGAAAGAGAGAAGTCACAGAGACCATGGGAGAAGGGTTCAGACGGGGCTTATGGGAGAATTGAATGGTTGGTGCTTCAGAGGGCAGTGAGCCAAGGACAAAGACAAGGTCCAGGGGAGAGGAGCACACTTAGAATCCACAATTTAATGTTGACCCATAGCCATTGACGGAGAAAAAGAGACTGTCTGAAGGACATGAGTTTTTGCAACCCAAGGTTCTTGAGGCTCATGGATTCCAGGTCAGCATGCTTTGCAAACATAGACTCCAGAGAACACTGTGTATCTCCTGGAGAGGACACCAGCAAGCAACCAGGTGCAGACAGATTGGAAACCATGATCAGAGACAATATCTTTTGTCACCGTGGTAAGATTATTATTTCTTTGGGTGCATTCGTGATGGGCAGTGTTGGTGGAGATGCCTCGATGGGCGCCAAAGATACTTGGGCTCTACGTCCACCAGAATCAAGACTGAGAAGTGGCCACAGGCAGGACGGTGAGGACATTAGCTGCCCAACCTGCAATCACGGATTCCCAATCCTAGAACACTGTTGGGACTGCCTTCTTCAGGAAATGTTGCTTAGTCCCAGGAGAACAGAAAATCCTTCAGGGGACTAGAAGAAAGCCCTGCCCACATCCTCTCACCTGGCCACAGAATAGAGCAGTGCTTAAGTGTTGTGGAGTGAGTTGAAAGTCACGTTTCAAAAAAATCCAGTCCAAAATGATGAAGGCTCTGTCTACCTGACATTACCTTCAACCCCATTGCAAAGGCTTCATGGAGAGTGAAACTCTGCATGATCGCTACCCCTAAAGATAGAGCCCTGGTCAGCAGTCCTTGTCATCAATAGTTAATGCTGCATGCCATAGTCATGGGGAGAGCCATGTTGAGTAAAGCTCTTTATTCAGATGAAAAGGAATGGCCAACATCGATGGCCTGCCATGGCCACTCTAGCATCTAGGTGGAAGGAGGTGAGATACCATTTTAAGGGCTAGTGATTAAAGATGAATGTGAAGATGATGATAAAAAAGGTGATTTCCAAGTGAAAATGCAAGCAGACCAGGGGAAATATCTGATGGCTTCACTCCTATGTGTCCCATGAGGTATACCATGAACATGAGTATTAGTAAGGGAAAATGGAAGGAGAACAAGTCAGACAGGGAGACACACCAGGAGAGTCTCAGGACATTGGGTACCAAGCTGAGAGTTACAGGAGGGTACAACATGCCATAAAGAGGGAAGTGGTTAGTGTGTATGGAGGTGATGTGGCATTATATGAGGATGAGCACTTGGTGGTATATACAATTAAAGAATCAGGGAGCACTACGTCAAAAACGTAGGATGGATTAAAGACTGGCTTGCCGAATATAAATATAAATATTGAATAGAAAGCAAATCAGGCCGCTTCACATGGAGATGAAGAAAGAAAGATGAGAGAAATGAATTCTAGCTTTTATCTTACTGATAAAAATTGTATGCAATTGGTTTCCTATAAGTTCCTTATGTGAATTGGTTCTTAGGACATTGTCAATTAGAGTCTTCCCTCTTTCTACATTTTGGGAATAGATTGAGAATAGCTGACATTACCTTTAAATGTCGCAAATTGTGGACCAAAGAATTGAATTGAACCTGGCTTTCTGTGTGTTGGGAGATGTTTGAGGCCTGCTTCAAAAGCTTCAAAGGCTGCTTCAAAAGTCGTAACCTAGGACTCAGTTATGTATGCCTCATGATCTTCTCATGGTAGGATGTATTTGTCTTGGAATTTACCCTTTTCTCTCCGGTATTGGACTTGTTGGCATACTTTTGTGGTGGGGTCTTTAGGTAAGGTTGTTTAATTAATTAATTAATTAGTTAATTAATTAATTCTTGATAGGTATGGAGTTAACTTATTAAGTTTGGACGGTTTGTTAATTGATTCTCTAGACATTTGTTTTTTAAGGTATTTTCCCTGAATTTTGGTTCCATGAGTGCTATTCCTCACTTGCTCCCTAACTTCTGTGGGACTCTTTTAAGTCTATGTGTGTGTGTGTGTTTCACAAAACGCTAAAAATGATATTTTAAGAGATATGAAGCTGCTCTATTCCAGATCACAATTCACCTTCAAACACAGTGGAAAATCACATTACATCCCGTTTGGCCGGCATTCCTGCATTGAATGTACCATTTGATTCAATTTTAGAAAGGCAGGTTCTGACTAGCCTGTTTGGAACAAACACCAAATTTTCTGTGCCTGGTTCGAGTCAAATTGCCTGTCCCGTTTCTTGCTTTTTCACAAGTTTCTTTACTTCGATGAGTGAGTGAAATCGTATGGTAGTTGTCTTTCAGTGACTGAGAGGTAAGACACAGCACAATGCTCTCTCCCATTCTGCCACATATCCCAAGGGGCAAGAATGCCTTCTTGTTCTTGGCTCCATAAATGTCCACAGTGCATTTGGATGCCAGGGAAATTGTAGGAGCTATGGGCTTGTCTGGTAGCTATAGGCTTGTCTTCAGACATCAGCATATACAGGACATGACAACATCAAGGGAACCATGGCATAAATGGACCTGAAGTCTAGAAATCACACCCCACAGCGAAAGAGAGAAGAACTCACAGAGACCATGGGAGAAAGGTGTAGACAGGGCTTATGGGAGAATAGGACCTTTGGGGATTCAGAGGACAGGGAGCTATGGCCAAAGACAAAGGCCCAGGGGAGAGGAGCACACTTAGAACCCACAATTTTTATGTTGACCCATAGCTGCTGGCGGAGAAAAGGAGAGTGTCTGAATGACACGAGTTCTTGCAACCCAACGGTCTTGAGGCCCGGGGATTCCAGATCAGAATGCTTTGCAGACATAGACTCCAGAGAACACTGTGTATCTCCTGGAGAGGACACCAGCAAGTAACCAGGTGCATACAGCATGGAAAGCATGATCAGAGACACTACCTGTTGACACCGTGGTAAGACTCTTATTTCTTTGGGTGTATTTGTGATGGGCAGTTCTGGTGGAGATGCGTCGATGGGCACCAAAGATATTGGGCTCTACGACCGCCAGCATCAAGACTGAGAAGTGGCCACAGGCAGAACAGTGAGGACATTAGCTGCCCAAACTGCAATCACAGATTCCCAAACCTGGAAAACTTTTGGGACTGCCTTCATAAGGACAGGTTGCTTAGTCACAGGAGAATAAAAATCCTTCAGGGGACTAGAAAAAAGCCCTGCCCACATCCTCTCACCTGGCCACAGAATTCAGCAGGCCTTAAGTTTTGTGGAGTGGGTTGAAAGTAAAGTTTAACAGGCACACCAGACATACAAAGCTTAAACTCACCATATTTGGCCCAGACACCATACACTCTGAATGGAAGGCAAGGAGAGTCTCTGCAGAGGACGAGACCACAGGAGAGTAGAGAGCCACAACACAACCACATAGTCCATGTCACACACAACGGAGACTCTCTCAAGTGCCAGCCCTTGTTCACTCCATGAGCTCTTCTTCCTAAAGAAATTATCTTCAGGGTAGATAACAGAATGCACGTATGGTATACAGAGAACACAGAGACCTTTTGTACATTCACGTTGCATTCCTGAAACTGGCCTGAAAGCCTTTTCTGATGGCTTCACATGGGATTGGTTCTCTTCCAACATGCTCCGTGCTTGCTGCTGTGAGCTCCAAACAGATAAGTCCATCCTGGGCCTAGCTTCTAGTGTGTAGGTTCTGCCTTTAAGGTTTGGTCAGCTCGGAAAATTGGGTGGTATTAATGGCACGATTTCTGGAGATGCAAGAAGATCTCACTGTTGTCCTCACTGTTGAAGACCACAGACATATCTTTGGAATGGTTGCGGGTGTTAACCAGGAGCATTCCTCGGAGGGCAGGGGCGCTTTTCCTGTCACAAGCATCCTGATAGGGTGTGAAGACCATGATCGTGTGTATGGCGTGGAGTTCCAAGTTTGAGGGTGCTTATACTCCTGACTCTTTCTTGACCTTACGTGGGTAAAATGGAATTGTGGATTCCTGTCCTTCTCAGGAGTCCCCAGGGATGGTGGTGACAGTCCCGGCAAAGACTAGAAATTCGGCCATGGAGAAATTAACACCAAATTGTTTCCCAAACAGTGTTGGGGAAATACCCAGGCGGTTCCAGCGGTTTGGAGTGATTATGATACTTCTGTCTGAACCAGAACTACTCCAACCAGGTGACATGATGAGGCGTGGTTTGGTGAGGAGTGGTTGCTAGGACCTCAGAGCTTTGTGACGTCACAGAAACTGACTTCACTGAAGCAGCAATCCCATTCTCACAAAATATGAGTATATGGATTTAAGTAGAAAGCCCTGGGAAAGAACAAGAAAGAGCCCTGTTAGCCTGATCATGCACTCAGGTGGTGTTTTCTCTTTCTTTCCCACTTCCGCTTTCTATACAAAGAGAAAAGGAAACGATGTTCTGTATACCATTCTTTAGACCAACATTTCTCCAGAGAGAGCAAGGTGTTCCTATTTCCACTGCTATTTCTAGAGATCTCAATCAACAGCGAGGCCTCTTGGCTCCCATTAGGTCTCTGGGAGGTTGGATATCCTTGGGTGAGAGGGTCCAATCTTATCTTCTGGTCCCTATGGTTTCTCGGGTTGAAGGTCTGCCTTTGGTGCTTGGTCAGCTTGAAAGTTGATGGAAGGAAGAAGGGAGGGAATGTCACAATTCCAGGAAAATTGCCAAGGCAGAGATGCGTTGTGCTGTCCGAGTCCATATCTGCTAGTGTCCTGAAACTCCAATCCTAAAGGACGAAGTCTCTGTCTACCTGATATTACCTTAAAAACCATTGCAAAGGCTTCATGGAGAGTGAAATTGACTTTGGGGACCAAGCTGAGGGTTACAGGAGGATAAGTCCTGCCATAAAGAAGGAACTGGTTCATGGGTATGGAAGTGGTGTGGCATTATATGAGGATGAGCACTTGTTGGTATATGCAATTAAAGAATCAGGGAACACTATGTCACAAAACATAGGATGGATAAAAGGCTGGTGGCCGAATATAAGAAAAAATAGTGAATAGAAAGCAAAACAGGCCATTTCACATGGAGATAAGGAAAGAAAGAGAAGAGAAATTAATTCCAGTTTTATTATCTTACTGATTAAAATTTTATGCATATGGTTTCCTATAAGGTTGTTATCTGAATTGGGTCTTTGGACATTGTAAATTAGAGTCTTCCCACTTCCAACATTTTCAGAATTGATTAGAAAAGCCAGCATTACAATTAATGTCTCCAATTGTGGACCAGGAATCGATTTGAACCTGGATTTCTCTGTACTGGGAGATGTTTGAGGACTGCTTCAAAAGCTTTCGTCATTACCTGAGACGTCAGATACATATGACTCATGATCTTGTCATGGTAGTGCGTATGTGTCTTGGAATTTATCCTTTTCTCTCCGGCATTCATTTGCTGGCATACTTGTGTGGAGCAGTCTTATAGGTATTAATTAATTAATTCTAGATTGGTAAGGAGACAATTTATCCATATTGGACGGTTTGTTACTTTGATTCTCTAAGATTTTGGTTTTTGTGTTTTGTTTTGTTGCTGTCCTCTCTCCTGTGGGCTCATCCTCTGCAGAGTCTCTTCTTGCCTTCCATTCAGAGTTTTTGGTGTCTGGGCCAAATATGTTGAGTTTAAGCTTCGTGGGTGTGGTGTGCCTAAGAAACGTGATTTTCAACCCACTCCATAAAACATAGGCCTGCTGAATTCTGTGGCCAGTTGAGAGGATACAGGCAGGGCTTTCTCCTAGTCCACTCCACGATTTTCTGTTCTCCTGGTACAAAGAAACTTGGCCTGAAGAAGGCATTCCCAACAGTGTTCCAGGTTTGGGAATCCGTGACTGCATGTTGGGCAGCTAATATCCTCCCCGTCCTGCCTGTGGCCAATACTCAGTCTTGATGCTGGCATTGGTAGAACGCAAGGATCTTTGGCGTCCATCGAGCCATCTCCACCAACTCTGCCCATCACCAATGCACACAAAGAAATAAGAATCTTACCACGCTGTCAACAGGTATTGTCTCTGATCATGGTTTCCAGGCTGTCTGCTCCTGGTTGCTTGCTGGTGCCCTCTCCAGGAGATACACAGTGTTCTCTGGAGTCTATGTCTGCAAAGCATGCTGATCTGGAATACCCGGGCCTCAAGTCCTTGGGTTGCAAGAACTCGTGTCTTTCAGACACTCTCCTTTTCTCCGCCAACACCTATGGTTCAACATTCAAATTGTGAGTTCTAAGTGTGCTTATGACACCTTGACCTTAGTCTATGTCCACGATCCCTGTGCTCTGAAGCACAAACCGTCCAATTCTCCCATAAGCCTGTCTACACCATTCTCCACAATCTCTGTGACTTCTTCCCTCTTTCGCTATGGACTGTGATTTCTAGACTTCAGGTCCTTTTATGCCATCTTTCCATTGATGTGGTCATCATCTGGTTGTGCTGATGGCTGAAGACAAGCCTGGAGCTCCCATACAATTCTACCATCTCCCCCTCCTCCAAATGCACTGCGGACTCTTATGGAGGCATAAGCAAGAATGCATTCTTGCTCCTTGTGACATGTGGCAGGAAGGGAGAGAGCATTGGGCTGTATCATATCTGTCAGTTACAGAAAGACAACTACCATATGATTTCACTCACTCATGGAAGGAAGAAACATGTAAAATAGTAAGAAAAAGGGACAGGCAATAGTCTCTAACCAGGCACTCAAAATTTGGTGTTTATTACAGGCAGGCTAGTCCGAATCTGCGTTTCTAAAAGTGGATCAAATGGGACATTCAATTCAGGAAATGTGGCCGAATGGGATGTAACGTTAGTTTCCACTGTGTTTGAAGTTGAATTGTGATCTGGATGGAGCAGCTTCATATCCATTAAAATATCATTTTTACCGTTTTGTGAAACACACACACACACACACACACACACACGTAAAAGAGTCCCACAGAAGCTAGGGAGCAAAGTGAGGAATAGCACTCATGGAAGCAAAACTCAGAGAAAATACCATAAAAACAAAAGCTTAGAGAATCAAACGTTAATTAAAAAACCCTACCTAAAAGACCCCTACACAGAGTTTGCCAGCAAATCCAATACCGGAGAGAAAAGGATAAATTCCAATACACATATGCACTACCGTGACATGATCATGAATCATACATATCTGACATTTCAGGTAATGACTTTTGATTTTTTTTTTATTTTAAAGATTTTATTTATTTATTTGACAGAGAGAGAGATCACAAGTAGGCAGAGAGGCAGGCAGAGAGAGAGGAGGAAGCAGTCTCCCCGCAGAGCAGAGAGCCCGACGCGGGGCTCGATCCCAGGACCCCGAGACCACGACCCGAGCCGAAGGCAGCGGCCCAACCCACTGAGCCACCCAGGCGCCCCTCAGGTAATGACTTTTGAAGCAGCATTTGAGGCTTTGAAGCAGTCCTCAAACATCTCCCAACACAAAGAAAGCCAGATTCAAATCAATTCCCTGGTCCACAATTCGAAACATTTAATGGTAATGTCCGCTTTTCTCACCTACTCCCAAAATGTAGGAAGAGGGAGAATCTAATTTACAATGTCCAAAGACCCAATTCACATAAGGAACTTATAGGAAACCAATTGTATACATTTTTAATCAGTAAGATAATAAAACTAAAATTCATTTCTCTTCTCTTTCTTTCTTCATCTCTATGTGAAACGGTCTGTTTTGCT
This sequence comes from Meles meles, assembly GCF_922984935.1. Lineage (NCBI taxonomy): Eukaryota > Metazoa > Chordata > Mammalia > Carnivora > Mustelidae > Meles > Meles meles. Next base: position 21,587,783 of record NC_060088.1, on the reverse strand, counting down.
CTCTATTCACTATTTTTTCTTATATTCAGCAAGCCAGTCTTTCATCCCTCCTAGGTTTTTTGACATAGTGTTCCCTGATTCTTTAATTGCATATACCACCAAGTGCTCATCCTCATATAATGCCCCACCACCTCCCTACCCATGAACCAGTTCCCTCTTTATGGCATGTCTTATCTTCCTGGAATCCTCAGCTTGGTCCACAAGGTCCTGAGTCTCTCCTGGTACGACTCCCTCTCTGACATCTTCTCCTTCCGTTTTCCCTTACTACTACTAATGTCCATTGTATTTGTCATGAGTCACATGTGAGTGAGGCCATAGGATATTTCCCTTGGTCTGCTTTTATTTTCATTTGGAAATCATCTTCTTTATTATCATCATCATAATCATCTTTATCCACTAGCGCTTAAAAGGGCATTTCGGATCCTTCCATAGTGATGCTAGAGTGGGCATGACAGGCCATCGATGTTGCCAGTTCATTGCCATCTGAAGAAAGAGAGTTGTTCAACATGACTCTCCCCATGGCTATGGCATGTAGCATTAACTAATGATGACAAGGAGTGCTGACCAGGGCTCTTTCTTTAGGAGTGGCAATAATGCAGATTTTCCCTCTTCATGAAGCATTTACAATGGTGTTTATGGTAATGGCAGGTAGAGAGAGCCTTCATCCCTTGGGACTAGTGTTTGAAGACACTAGCAGATAACGACACGGACAACACAATGCATCCCTGCCCTGGTCATTTTCCAGGAATTGTGACTTTCCTTCCCTTATTACTTCCCTAGCCTTCCAAGCTGACAAAGCACCAAAGGCAGACCTTACACCCAAGAAACCATCGGGAACCTAAGCTAAGAATGGACCCTCTCAACCTAGGATATCAAACTACCCAGAGACCTAAAGGTAGCCAAGAGGCCTCACGATTGATTGAGATCTCTAGAAATTGCAGTGGAAATAGGAAAACCTTGCACTCTCTGGAGAAATATTGGTCTAAGGGATGGTATACAGAACATCATTTTCTTTTCTCTTTGCAAGGAAAGTGGAAGTGGGAAAGAAACCGAAAAGACCACCTGAGCTCAGGATCAGGCTAACAGGGCTCTTTCTTGTTCTTTCCCAGGTCTTTCTACTTAAATCCATAGGTCTCATATGTCATGAGAATGGGATTGCTGCTTCAGTGAAGTCAGCTTCTGTGATGTCACAAAGCTCTGTGGTCCTAGCAACCACTCCTCACCAAACCACGCCTCATCACTTCACCTGGCTGGAGTAGTTCTGCGTCAGCCAAGAATATCAAAACCACTCCAAGCCGCTGGAGTCGACTGCGTATTTCAACATCACAGTTTGTGAAACGATTTCGTTCCCCTTCTCCATGGCTGAATTTGTAGTCTTTGCCCGTGCCTGTCACAACCACCACTCTGGACTCCTGAGAAGGGCAAGAATCCACAATTCCATCTTACCCACGTAAGGTTAAGAATGAGTCAGGAGTACAAGCAGCCTCACACGGGGAAATCCACACCATACACATGTTCATGGTCCTCACACACTATCAGGATGCTTCTAACCAGGAAAAGTGCCAGTCACCATCCGAGTAATGCTCAGAGTTAACACCGTCAACCATAAATAAGACATGTCTGGAGTCTTCAACAGTGAGAACAAGATTTCTTCTTGCATCTCCAGAAATCATGCACTAAATGCCTCCCAATTTTCCCAGCTGACCAAACATTAAAGGCAGAACCAACACCCTAGAAGCTTAGGCCCATGATGGACTCATCTGTTTGGAGCTCTCTGGAGCAAGCACAGAGCAATTTGGAAGAGAATCAATCCCCATGTGAAGCCATTGGAAAAAGCTTTCGGGCCAGTTTCAAGAATAAAACGTGAATCTACAAAAGTTCTCTGTCTTCTCTGTATTCGAAACACGCATTCTGTTATCTACCCTGAAGATAATTTCTTTAGGAAAAAGAGCTCATGGATGTCCAAGGGCTGGCACTTGAGAGAATCTCAGGTTTGTGTGAATGACCGCTGTCATTGTTTTGTGGCTGTCCACTCTCCTGTGGGCTCGTCCTCTGCAGAAACTCTCCTTGCCTTCCATTCAGTGTGTTTATTGTCTAGGACAAATATGGTGATGGTAAGTTTCGTGGGTGTGTTGTGCCTGTGAAATGAGACCTTAAACCCACTCCACAAAATTTAAGGCTTGCTGAATTCTGTGGCCAGATGAGAGGATGTGGGTAGGGCTTTCTTCTAGTCCACTGCAGGAGTTCCTCTTCTCCTGGGAATAAGCAACGTGCCCTGAAGAAGGCAGTCCCAACAGTGTTCCGTGTTTGGGAATCCGTGATTGTAGATTGGACAGCTAATGTCCTCACCCTCCTGCCTGTATCCACTTCTCAGTCTTAATGCTGGCTGTCGTAGGGCCCAGGTATATTTTGGGCCCATCGAGGCATCTCCACCAACACTGCCCATCAGGAATGCACCCAAAGAAATAATAATCTTACCACAGTGTCAACAGGGATTGTCTCTGATCATGGTTTCCAGGCTGTCTGCAACTGGTTGCTTGCTTGTGTCCTCTGCAAGAGATACACAGTGTTCTCTGGAGTCTATTTCTGCAGAGAAAGCTGATGAGAAATCCCCAGGCTTGAAGACCCTTACTTTGCAAGAACTCAGTTCCTTCAGACACTCTCCTTTTCTCCGTCAACAGCTATAGGTCAACATTCAAATTGTGGGTTCTAAGTGTGCTCCTCTCCCCTGGGCCTTTGTCTTTGTCCATGGCTCCCTGTCCTCTGAATCCCCAAAGGTCCAATTCTCCCATAAGCCCTTCTCCCATGGTCTCTGTGACTTCTTCTCTCTTTCGCTGTGGAGTGTGATTTCTAGGCTTCAGGTCCATTTATGCCATGTTTCATCGATGTGGTCATCTTCTGCTTGTGCTGAAGGCTGAAGACAAACCTAGAGCTCCCTAACACTTCTACCATCTCCCTGTCCTCCAAATGCACTGCGGATTCATACGGAGCCATAAGGAAGAAGGCATTCTTGCTCCTTGTGACATATGGTAAAAAAGGAGAAAGCATTGGGCTGTGTCATATCTGTCAGTCACAGAAAGACCACTACCATATGAATTCACTCACTCATGAAAGTAAAGAAACATGTGAAAAAGCAAGAAAATGGGACAGGCAATTAGAGTCTAATCAGGCACACAAATTTTTGTGTTTGTTCCAGGCAGGCTAGTCAAAATCTGCTTTTCTAAACCTGGATCAAATGGGACATTCAATGCAGGAAATGTGGCCGAATGGGATGTAATGTGTGTTTCCTCTGTGTTTGAAAGTGAATTGTGATCTGGAATAGAGCAACTTCATATTTCTTAAAATATCATTTTGCGTTTTGTGAAACACATACACACACACACACACACACACACACACACACACGCTCACTTATATGAGTCCCACAGAATTTAGAGAGCAAGTGAGGAATAGCACTCATGGAAGCAAAATTCAGAGAAAATACGGTAAAAAACAAAAGATTAGAGTATCAAATAACCAACCATCCAAACTGGATAAGTTAATGACTTACCTATCAACAATTAATTAATTAATTAATTAATTAATTAATTAATTAATTAAACAGCCTTACCTAAAAGAACCCTACACAGATGTCTGCCAGCAAATCCAATACCTGAGAGAAAAGGATAAATTCCAAGACACATATGCACTACCATGGCAAGATCAGGAGTCATACATATCTGACGTCTCAGGTAATGACTTTTGAAACAGCTTTTGAGGGTTTTGAAGCCGTCCTCCAACATATCCCAATACACAGAAAGCCAGGTTCAAATCAATTCCCTGGTCCACAATTCGAGACATTTAATGGTAATGTCGGCTTTTCTCATCTATTCCCAAAATGTAGAAAGAGGGAAGACTCTAACGTACAATGTCTAAAGACCCAATTTACATAAGGACCTTATAGGAAACCAAGTGCATACAATTTTAAACAGTAAGATAATGAAAATATTCATTTCTCTTCTCTTTCTATCATCATCTCCATGCGCAACGACCTGTTTTGCTTTCTATTCACCCTATTTACTTATATTCGGCAAGCCAGGCTTTCATCCATCCTGCGTTTTTTGACATAGTGTGTCCTGATTCTTTAATTGCATATACCACCAAGTGCTCATCCTCATACAATGCCACACCACGTCCCTACCCATATCCAGTTCCCTCTTTATGGAGGAGAGGGAGATTGTAGATGTGTCTGGGAGCTCCAGACTTGTCTTCAGTCATCTGTACCACCATATGAAGACCTCATCAATGGAAATATGGCATAAATGGTCCTGTATCCTAGAAATCACACTCCACAGTGAAAGAGAGAAGTCACAGAGACCATGGGAGAAGGGTGTAGACAGGGCTTATGGGAGAATTGGACGGTTGGGGCTTCAGAGGGCAGGGAGCCATGGCCAAAGACAATGGCCCAGAGGAGAGGAGCACTCTTAGAACACACAATTTGAATTTTGACCCATAGCCGTTGGCGGAGAAAGAAGTCTGAATGACATGAGTTCCTGCAACCCAAGGTTCTTGAGGACCGGAGAATCCAGATCAGCATGCTTTGCAGACATAAACTCCAGAACTGAAGAACACTGTGCTTCTCCTGGAGAGGACACCAGCATGCAACCCTGTGTAGAGGACTTGGAAACCATTATCAGATACAATGCCTGTTTACACGTATAAGATTATTATTTCTTTGTGTGCATTCGTGATGGGCAGTGTTGGTGGAGATCCCTCCATGGGCGCAAAAGATCCTTAGGCTCTACTCCCACCAGCATCAAGACTGAGAAACGCCCCAGGCACAGCAGTGAGGACATTATTTGCTTTATCTACAATCACAGATTCCGAAACCTGGAACACTGTTGGGACTGCCATCGTCAGGCCAAGTTGCTTAGTCCAAGGAGAACAGGAAATCCTGCAGGGGACTAGAAGAAAGTCCTGCCCAAATCCTCTCACCTGGCCACAGAATTCAGCAGGCCTTACGTTTTGTGGAATGGGTTGAAAGTCATGTTTCCAGGCACACCAAATCAATGAAGCTTAACCTCAACATATTTGGCCCAGACACCAAAAAATCTGAATGGAAGGCAAGGAGAGCCTCTGCAGAGGACGAGCCCACAGGAGAGTGGACAGCCACTACACAACCCCAGAGGGCAGGTCACACACACCTGAGACTCTCTCAAGTGACAGCCGTTGGGCACTCCATGAGCTCTTCTTCTGAAAGAAATTATCTTCAGGATAGATAACAGAAGGCGCGTTTCGAATACAGAGAAGACAGACCTTTTGTAGATTCATGTTGTATTCCTGAAAGAGGCCCGAAAGCCTTTTCCCATGGCTTTACATGGGGATTGTTTCTCTTCCAACATGCTCCGTGCTTGCTCCTGTGAGCTCCAAACAGAGGAGTCCCTCCTGGGTCTAAGCTTTTAGGGTGTAGGGTGTGTCTTTAATTATTGGTCAGCTGGGAAAGTTGGGAGGCATTAATGGCATTATTTCTGGACATGCAAGAAGAACTCTTGTCCTCAATGTTGAAGACTCCAGACATTTCTTTGGTATGGTTGCGGGTGTTAACTCTGAGCTTTCCTCAGAATTCGGAGGGGTGCTTTTCCTGGTCAGAATCATCCTGATAGTGTGTGAGGACCATGAACATGTGTATGGCATGGAGTTCGCCGTGTGAGGTTGCTTGTACTCCTGACTCTTTCTTGACCTTATGTGGGTAAGATGGAATTGTGGATTCTTGCCCTTTTCAGTAGTCCAGAGGTGTGCTGGTGACAGTCACGGACAAAGACTACAAAATCGGCCATGGAGAAGATGACCCCAAAAGATCCACAAACTGTCTTGGAGAAATACCCAGGTGGCTCCAGCAGTTTGGAGTGGTTTTGATACTCCTTGCTGACCCAGAACTACTCCAGCAAGGTGAAGTGTTGAGGCACGGTTTGGTGAGGAGTGGTTGCTAGGACCTCAGATTTTTGTGACATCACGGAAGCTGACTTCACTGAAGCAGCAATCCAATTCTCATGTCATATGAGTCCAATGGCTTTAAGTAGAAAGACATGGGAGAGAATAAGAAAGAGCCCAGTTAGCCTGATCATGAACCCAGGTGGTCTTTTCTGTTGTTTTCCCATTTCCACTTTCTGTACAAAGAGAAAAGGAAACGATGTTCTGTCTACTATTCCTTAGACCAACATTTCTCCAGAGAGAGCAAGGTGTTCTTATTTCCACTGCAATTTATAGAGATCGCAATCAACAGCGAGGCCTCTTGGCTACGATTAGGTTTCTGGGAGGTTGGTTATCCTTGGGTGAGAGGGTCCATTCTTAGCGTCTGTTCCCTATGGTTTCTCGGGTGTAAGATCTGCCTTTGGTGCTTGGTCAGCTTGGAAGTCGAGGGAAGGAAGAAGGGAAGGAAGTCACAATTCCAGGAAAATTGCCAGTGCAGGGATGCCTTGTGCTGTCCGTGTCCTTATCTGCTAGTGTCTTGAAACTCCAGTCCTAAGAGATGAAAGTTCTGTCTACCTGACATAACCTTAAAACCGTTACTAAGCCTTCATGGAGAGTGAAACTATGCATGATCGCTACCCCTATAGAAAGAGCCCCAGTCAGCACTCCTTGTCATCGTTAGTTAAAGCTACATGCCATAGTCATGGGGAGAGCGATGTTGAGCAACTCTTTTATTCACATGAAAATGAGCAGCCAACATTGATGGCCTGCCATGCTCACTCTAGCATTCCTGTGGAAGGTGCCGAGAGACACTTTCAAGGGCTTGTGGATAACGATGATTATGCAGATGATGATAAAGAAGATGATTTCTAAGTTAAAATGCAAGCAGACCAAGGGAAATATCCTATGGCTTCACTCATATGTTTCCCATGAGGAATACCATGGACATAAGTAGTAGTAAGGGAAAACGGAAGGAGAAGAAGTCAGACAGGGAGCCACACTTGGAGAGACTCAGGACTTTGGGGACCAAGCTGAGGTTTACAGGAGGATAAGACATGCCATAAGGAGGGAACTTGTTAATGGGTAGGGAGGTGGTGTGGAATTATATGAAGATGAGCACTTGGTGCTGTATGCAATTAAAAATCAGGGAACACTATGTCAAAAAACGTAGGATGGATGAAAGGATGGTTTGCCGAATAAAAGGAAAAATAGTAAATAGAATGCAAAACAAGTGGTTTCACGTGGAGATATAGAAAGAAAGAGAAGAGAAATGAATTCTAGTTTTTTAAACTTACTTACTGAAATGGTATGCAATTGGTTTCCTATAAGGTCCTTATCTGAATTGGGTCTTTGGACATTTGAAATTAGAGTTTCCCTCTTCCAATATTTTGGGAATAATTGATAAAAACCGACATTACCATTAAATGTCTCACATTGTGGAACAGGAAATTGATTTGAATCTGGCTTTCTGTGTATTGGGAGATGCTTGAGGACTGCTTCAAAAGCCTCAAAAGCTGCTTGAAAAGTCATTAACTGAGACGTCATATATGGATGACTCATGATCTTGTCATGATAGTGTGTATGTGTCTTGGAATTTATCCTTTTCTCTCCAATATTGGATTTCCTGGCATACTTGTGTGGAGGGGTTTTTAGGTAAGGTTGTTAATTAATTAATTAATTAATCCTTGATAGGTAAGTATTTAACTTATCCAGTTTTGACAGTTTGTTTCTTTGATTCTCTAAGCTTTTGTTTTTTATGATATTTTCTCTGAATTTTGCTTCCATGAGTGCTATTCTTCACTGGCTCCCTAATTCTCTGGGAGTTTTTTATGTGTGTGTGTGTGTGTGTGTGTGTGTGTGTGTGTGTGTGTGTACGTGTGTTTCACAAAACTTTAACAATGATATCTTACGAGATATATAGCTGCTCAAGTCCAGATCACAATTCACCTTCAAACACAGTGGAAACTCACGTTACACCCCATTCGGCCTCAATTCCTGCATTGAATGTGCCATTTGATCGACTTTTGAAATGAAGATTCTGACTATCCTGCCTGGAACAAACACCAAATTTTGTGTTCCTGGTTAGAGTCTCATTGCCCATCCTTTTTCTTGCTTTTTCACCTGTTTCTTTACTTCCATGAGTGATTGAAATTGAATTGTATGGTAGTTTTCTTTCTCTGACTGACAGATAGGACACAGCTCAATGCTCTCTCCCTTTCTGCCATATGTCACAAGGAGCAAGAATGCCTTCTTCCTTATGGCTACATAAGAGTCCGAGTGTATTTGGAGGACAGGGAGATGGTTGAAGTGTCTGGGAGCTCCAGATTTGTCTTCAGTCATAAGCATAACCAGAAGATGACCACATCAATGGAAACATGGCATAAATTGACCTGAAGCCCAAAAATCACATTCTACAGCGAAAGAGAGAAGAAGTCACAGAGACCATGGGAGAAGGGTGTAGATAGGGCTTATGGGAGAATTGGACGGGTGGTGCCTCAGAGGGCAGGGAGCCATGGACAAAGACAAATGCCCGAGGAGCAGATCACACTTAGAACCCACAAATAGTATGTTGACCCATAGACGATGGAGGAGAAATGGAGAGTGTCTGAATGACATGAGGTCTTTCAAGCCAAGGGACTTGAGTCCTGGGGTTCCAGATCAGCATGCTTTGCAGACATAGACTCCAGAGAACACTGTGTATCTCCTCGAGAGGATGCCAGCAAGCAACCATGTGCAGACAGCTTGGAAACCATGATCAGAGACAATACCTGTTAACACCTTGGAAAGATTATTATTTCTTTGTGTACATATATGATGGGTAGTGTTGGTGGAGATGCCTTGATGGGCGCCAACGATACTTGGTCTCTATGAACACCAGGATTCAGATTGAGAATTGGCCACAGGCAGGACGGTAAGGACATTAACTGTCCAGCATGCAATCACGGATTCCCAAACCTGGAACACTGTTGGGACTGCCTTCTGCAGGCCACGTTGCTTAGTCCCAGGAGAACAGGAAATCTTGCAGGGGACTAGAAGAAAGCCCTGCCCATATCCCCTCACCTGGGCACAGAATTCAGCAGACCTTAAGTTTTGCAGAGTGTGTTGAAATTCATGTTTCACAGGCACACCAGACCCATGAAACATAACCTCACGATATTTGGCCCAGACACCAAACACTCAGAATGGAAGGCAAGGATAGCCTCTGCCGAGGACAAGCCCACAGGAGAGTGGACAGCCACTACACAACCCCAGAGGGCAGGTCACACATACCTGAGACTCTCTCAAGTGACAGCCGTTGGGCACTCCATGAGCTCTTCTTCTGAAAGAAATTAACATCAGGGTAGATAACAGAATGCATGTTTTGAATACACAGAAGACAGAGACCTTTTGTAGATTCACGTTGTATTCCTGAAAGAGGCCTGGAAGCCTTTTCCCATGGCTTCACATGGGGATTGGTTCTCTTCCAACCTGCTCCGTGCTTGCTTCTGTGAGCTCCAAACAGATGACTCCCTCCTGGGCCCAAGATTTTAGGGTGTAGGGTCTGCCTTAATTATTGGTCAGTTGGGAAAATTGGGAGGAATTTATGGCATTATTTCTGGACATCAAGAAGAACTCTTGTCCTCACAGTTGAAGACGCCAGGCATGTCTTTGGTATGGTTGCGGGTGTTAACTCTGAGCTTTCCTCGGAGGGCGGGTGGTGCTTTTCCTGGTCAGAAGCATCCTGAAAGTGTGTGAAGACCATGAACATGTGTAAGGCATGGAGTTCCCTGTGTGAGGCTGTGTGCCCCTGAGTCTTTCTTGACCTTACGTGGGTAAGATGGAATTGTGGATTCTTGCCCTTCTCAGTAGTCCAGAGTATGGTGGTGACAGTCACGGACAAAGACTACAAAATCGGCCATGGAGAAGATGACCCCAAATCTATCCACAAAGTATCTTGGGGAAATACCCAGGGGCTCCAGCGGTTTGGAGTGGTTTTGATACTCCTGGCTGACCCAGAACTACTCCAGCCAGGTGAAGTGTTGAGGCATGGTTTGGTGAGGAGTGGTTGCTAGGACCTCAGATTTTTGTGATGTCACAGAAGCTGACTTCACTGAAGCAGCAATCCAATTCTCATATCATATGAGTCCAATGGCTTTAAGTAGAAAGACATGGGAGGGAACAAGAAAGAGCCCTGTTAGCCTGATCATGAACTCAGGGGGCCTTTTCTGTTTCTTTCCCATTTCCACTTTCTATACAAAGAGAAAAGAAAACGATGTTCTGTATACCATTCTTTAGAACAACATTTCTCCAGAGAGAGCAAGGTGTTCCTATTTACACTGCAATTTCTAGAGATCGCAATCAACAGCGAGGCCTCTTGGCTACCATTAGGTCTCTTGGAGGTTGGATATCCTTGGGTGAGAGGGTCCATTCTTAGATTCTGTTCCCTATGGTTTCTTGGGTGTAAGGTCTGCCTTTGGTGCTTGGTCAGCTTGGATGCCGAGGGAAGTAATAAGGGAATAAAGTCACAATTCCAGGAAAATTACCAAGGCAGGGATGCGTTGTGCTGTCCGTGTCCTTATCTGCTAGTTTCCTGAAACAGCAGTCCTAAGGGATGAAAGATCTGTCTACCTGACATTAACTTAAACACCATTGTAATGGCTTCATGGAGAGGGAAAATCTGCATGATCGCTACCCCTAAAGAAAGAGCCCCGGTCAGCACTCCTTGTCATCATTAGTTAAGCTACATTCCATAGTCACGGGCAGAGCCCTGTTGAGCAGCTCTCTTTATTCAGATGAAAATAAACGGAAATCATCGACGGCCTGCCATGTCCACTCAAGCATAACTGTGAAAGGAGCTGAGAGACCATTTTAAGGGCTATTGGATAAAAATGATTATGCAGATGATGGTAAAGAAGATGATTTCCAAATGAAAATGCAAGCAGACCAAGGGTAATAACCTATGGCTTCACTACTATGATTCCCATGAGGAATTCCATGGACATTAGTAGTATAAGGGAAAACGGAAGGAGAAGTTGTGACAGGGAGACGCACCAGGAGAGACTCAGGACTTTGGGGACCAAGCTGAGATTTACAGGAGGATAAGACATGCCATAAAGAGGAAACTGGTTAATGGGTATGGAATTGGGATAGCACTACATGAGGATGAGCACTTGGTGGTATATGCAATTAAAAACTCAGGGAACACTATGTCAAAAAACGTAGGATGGATGAAATGCTCGCTTGCCGAATATAAAGAAAAATAGTGAATAGAAAGCAAAACAGGCCATTTCACAAAGAGAGGAAGAAAGAAAGAGAAGAGAAATGAATTCTTGCTTTATTATCTTACTGATTAAAATTGTATGCATTTGGTTTCCTATAAGGTCCTTATGTGAGTTGGGTCTTTAGACATTGGAAATTAGAGTCTTTCCTCTTCCTATATTTGGGAATAGATGAGAAAAACCAACTTTACCATTAAATGTCTCGAATTGTGGACCAGGGATTGATTTGAACCTAGCTTTCTGTGTGTTGGGAGAACTTTGAGGATGGCTTCAAAAGACTCAAAAGCTGCTTCTAAAGTCATTACTTGAGATGTAAGATATGTATGTCTCATGATCTTGCCATGTTAGTGTGTATGTGCCTTGGAATTTATCCTTTTCTCTCCGGTATTGGATTTGCTGGCATACTTGTGTTGAGGGGTCCTTTAGTAAAGGTTGTTTAATTAATTAATTAATTAATTAATTAATTAATTAATTAATACAGAAAGGAGTTAACTTATCCAGTTTGGATGGTTGTTACTTTGATTCTCTAAGCTTTTGTTTTTTATGGTATTTTCTCTGAATTTTGCTTCCATGAGTGTTATTCCTCACTTGCTCCCTAATTTCTGTCAGACCCATTTAAGTGTGTGTGTGTGTGTGTGTGTGTGTGAGTGTGTGTGTGAGTTTCACAAAATGCTAAAAATGATATTTTTAGAGATATGAAGCTGCTCTCTTCCAGATCACAATTCTACTTCAAACACAGTGGAAACTCACATTACATCCCTTTAGGCCACATTTCCTGCATTGAATGTCCAATTTGATCCACTTTTAGCAAAGCACATTCTGACTAGCCTTCCTTGGACAGACACCAAATTTTGTGTACCTGGTTAGAGTTTATTTGTCTGTCCATTTTTCTTGCTTTTTCACATGTTTCTTTTCTTCCATGAGTGAGTGAAATCGTATGGAAATTGTCTTTCTGGGACTTACAGATAGGACACAGCCCAATGCTCTCTCCCTTTCTGCCACATGTCACAAGGAGCAAGAAGGCCTTCTTGCTTATGGCTCCATAAGAGTCCGCAATGGATTTGGAGGACAGGGAGATGGTAGAAGTGTCTGGGAGCTCCAGGCATCAACACAACCAGACGATGACCACATCAATGTAAACATGGCATAATTGGACCTGAAGCCTAGAAATCACACTCCACAGCGAAGGAGAGAAGAAGTCACAGAGACAATGTGAGAAGGGTGCAGACAGGGCTTATTGGAGAATTGAATGGTTGGAGCTTCAGAGGGCAGAAAGCCATGGACAAAGGCAAAGGCCCAGGGGAGCGGAGCACAGTTAGAACCCACAAATTGAATGTTGACCCATAGCTGTTGGTGGAGAAATGGAGAGTGTATGAAGGACACGAGGTCTTTCAACCAAAGGGTCTTGAGGCCCAGGAATTCCAGAGCAGCATGCATTTTAGACAGAGACTCCAGAGAACACTGTGTATCTCCTGGAGAGGACACCAACAACCAAACAGGGGAAGACAGCTTGAAAACCATTGTCAGAGACAATAACTGGTGACACCGTAGTAAGATTATTATTTCTTTGTGTGCATTCGTGAGGGTTAGAGTGAGGACATTCGCTGCCCAACCTGCAATCACGGATTCCCAAACCTGAAACACTGTTGGGACTGCCTTCTTCAGGTCATGTTGCTTAGTCCCAGGAGAACAGGAAATCCTGCAGGGGACTAGAAGAAAGCCCTGCCCACATCCACACCAGGCCACAGAATTCAGCAGGCCTTAAGTTTTGTGTAGTGTGTTGAAAGTCACGTTTCAGAGGCACATCAGATGCATAAAACTTAAACTCACCATATTTGGACCAGACACCAAACACTCTGATTGGAAGGCAAGGAGAGCCTCTGATGCGGACGAGCCCATATGAGAGTGGACAGCCACAACACAACGCAGAGGGCATATCACACACACCTGAGTCTCTCTCAAGTGACAGTCCTTAGGCCCTCAAGAGCTCTTCGTTCTAAAGAAATTAACTTCAGGGAAGATAACAGAATATGCGTTTCGAATATAGAGAAGACAGACACCTTTTGTAGATTCATGTTGTATTCCTGAAACTGTCCCGAAAGCCTTTACTGATGGCTTTACATGGCGATTGTCTCTCTTCCAACATGCTCCTTGCTTCTTCCTGTGAGCTCAAAACAGATTAGTCAACCCTGGGTCTAAGCTTCTAGGGTGTAGTGTCTGCTTTTAAGGTTTTGTGTCAGCTGGGAAAATTGGGAGGCATTTATGGCACGATTTCTGGAGATGCAAGTAAGAATCTTGTCCTCACTTTTGAAGACTCCAGATATGTCTATGCTATGGTAGCGGGTGTTAGTACTGAGCTTTCTTCGAAGGTGGGGCACTTTTCCTGGTCAGAAGCATCGTGATAGTGTGGGAAGAACATATATATGTGTATGGCGTGGAGTTCCCCGTGTGATGCTGCTTGTACTCCTGATTCTTTCTTTACCTTACGTGGGTAAGTTGGAATTGTGGATTCTTGCCCTTCTCAGGAGTGGTAGAGTGAGGGGTGGTAGTGACAGTCCTGTCCAAAGACTACAAATCCGACCAAGGAGAAGGTGACCCCAAATCGCTTCAAAAACTGTCTTGGGGAAATCCCCAGGCGGTTTCAGCGGTTTGGAGTGATTTTGATACTCCTGGCTGACCCAGAACTTCTCCAGCCAGGTGAAGTGATGAGTCGTTGTTTGGTGAGGAGAGGTTTCTAGGACCTCAGAGTTTGTGACTCACAGAAGCTGACTGCACTGAAGCAGCAATCCCATTCGCATGACATAGGAGTCCTATGGCTTTAAGTAGAAAGACCTGGGAAGGAACAATAATGAGCCCTGTTAACCTGATCATGAACTCAGGTGGTCTTTTCTGTTTCTTTCCCACTTCCACTTTCTATACAAATAGAAAAGAATACGATGTTCTGTATACCATTCTTTTTTTTAAAGATTTTATTTATTTATTTGACAGACAGAGATCACAAGTAGGTAGAGAGGCAGGCAGAGAGAGGAAGGGATGGAGGCTCCTCGCTGAGAGAGAGCCCGATATAGGGCTCGATCCCAGGACCCTGGGTTCAGGACCTTAGCTGAAGGCAGAGGCTTTAACCAACTAAGCCACTCAGGCACCCAGTGTAACATTACTTAGACCTATATTTCTCCAGAAAGATCAAGGGGTTCCTATTTCAACTGCAATTTCCAGAGATCTCAATCAACAGCAAGGATTCTTGGCTCCCATTAGGTCTCTGGGATATTTGGTATCCTAGGGTGAGAGGGTCCATACTTAGCTGCTGTTCCCTATGTTTTCTCTGGTGTAAGGTCTGCCTTTGGTGCTTGGTCAGCTTGAAAGTTGAGGGAAGGAAGAAGGGAAGAAAAGTCACAATTCCAGGAAAATTGCTAGGGCAGGATGCGTTATGCTGTCCATGTCCTTATCTGCTAGTGTCACAAGGAGCAAGAATGCCTTCTGGCTTATGGTTCCATAAGAGTCCGCAGTGCATTTGGAGGACAGGGAGATGGTAGATGTTTCGGGAGCTCCAGCCATCAACACAACCATAAGATGACCACATCAATGGAAACATGGCATATATGGGCCTGAATCCTAGATATTACACTCCACAGTGAAAGAGAGAAGAAGTCACAGAGACCATGGGAGAAGGGTGTAGATAGGGCTTATGGGAGAATTGGACAGTTGGGGCTTCAGAGGGCAGGGAGCCATGGAGAAAGACAAAGGCCCAGGGGAGCGGAGCACACATAGAACCCACAATTTGAATGTTGACCTATAGCAGTTGGCCGAGAAAACTAGAGTGTCAGAAGGACATGAGTTCTTGCAACCCAAGGGTCTTGAGGCCTGGGGATTCCAGGTTATCATGCTTTGCAGACATAGACTCCATAGAACACTGTGTATCTCCTGGAGAGGACACCAGCAAGCAACTAGTGCAGACATCCTGGAAACCATGATCAGAGACAATACCAGTTGACACCGTGGTAAGATTATTATTTATTTGGGTGCATTCGTGATGGGCAGTGTTGGTGGAGATAACTTGATGGGCACCAAAGATACTTGGGCTCTACGACGGCCAGCATCAAGACTGAGAAGTGGCCACAGGCAGGACGGTGAGGACATTAGCTGCCCAACCAGCAATCACGGATTCCCAAACCTGGAACAGTGTTGGGATTGCCTTCATTAGCCCACGTTGCTTAGTTGGAGAATCCTGCATGGGACTAGAAGAAAGCCCTGCCCACACCCTCTCACCTGGCCACAGAATTAAGCAGGCCTTAAGTTTTGTGGAGTCTGTTGAAAGTCACGTTTCACAGGCACACGAGACCCAAGAGCTTAAACTCACCATATTTGGCCCAGACTCCAAACACTGAATGGAAGGCAAGAGAGATTCTGCAGAAGATGAGCCCATAGGAGAGTGGACAGCCACAACACAACACAAGAGGGCATGCCACACACACTTGAGACTCTCTCAATTGCCAGCCCTTGGGCATTCCATGGGCTCTACTCATAAAAAATTTTCTTCTAGGTAGATAAGAGAATGCACGTTTCAAATACAGAGAATAGAGAGAAGATGGTCACCTTTCTTAGATTCACGTTGCATTCCTGAAACAGGCCTGAAAGCCTTTTCCGATGGCTTCACATGGGGATTGGTTTTCTTCCAACATGCTCCGTGCTTGCTCCTGTGATCTCTAAACAGTGAGTCCATCATGGGCCTAAGCTTCTAGGGTGTAAGGTCTGAATTTAATGACTGGTCAGCTGGGAAAATTGGGAGGCATTTATGGCACGATTTCTGGAGATTTAAGAAGAAATCATGTTCTCATTGTTGAAGACCACACATGTCTTTGGTATGGTTGCGGGTGTCAACTCTGAGCTTTCCTAGGAGGGTGGGGGGCCCTTATCCTGGACAGAAGTATCTTGATAGTGTGTGAGGACCATGTACATGTTTATGGCTTTGAATTCCCCGTGTGAGGCTGCTCGTGCTCCTGACTCGTTCGTGACCTTAGGTGGGTAAGATGTAATTTTGGATTCTTGCCCTTTTCAGGAGTCCAGGGGTTGGTGGAGACAGTCATGGCCAAAGACTACAAAATCGGCCATGAAGAAGGTGACCCAAAATCACTTCACAAACTCTCTTGGGGAAACACCTAGACGGCTCCAGTGGTTTGGAGTGATTTTGATACTCCTGGCAGACCCAGAAATACTCCAGCCAGGTGATGTAATGAGTTATGCTTTGTTGAGGAGCAGTTTCTAGGAACTCAGAGCTTTGTGACGTCACAGAAGCTGACTTCACTGAAGCAGCAATCCCATTCTCAAGACATATGAGTCCTATGGCTTTAAGTAGAAAGACATGGGAAGGAATAAGAAAGAGCCCTGTTACCCTGATCATGAACTCACGTGGTCTTTTCTGTTTCTTACCCACTTCCACTTTCTATACAAAGAGAAAATAAAACGATGTTCTGTATACCATTCTTTAGGCCAACATTTCTCCAGAGAGAGCATGGTGTTCCAATTTCCCCTTCAATTTCTGGAGATCGCAATCAACATCGAGCCTCTTGGCTACCATTAGTTCTCTGGGAGGTTGGATATCCTTGGGTGAGAGGGTCCATTCTTAGCTTCTGTTCCCTATGTTTTCTCAGGTGTAAGGTTTGCCTTTGGTACTTGGTAAGCTTGGAAGGTGAGGGAAGGAAGAACGGAAGGAAAGTAACAATTCCAGGAAAATTGCCAGGGCAGTTATGCATTGTGCTGTCCTTGTCATTTACTGCTAGTGTCCTGAAACACCAATCCTAAAGGATGAAGGATCTGTCTACCTGACATTACCTTAAAAACCGTTGCAAAGTCTTCATGGAGAGTGAAACTCTGCATGATCGTTACCCTTAAAGAAAGAGTCCTGGTCAGCACTCTTTGTCATCATTAGTTAATGTTACATGCCATAGTCATGGGGAGAACCATGTTGAGCAACTCTCTTTATTCAGATGAAAATGAACGGCCAACATGTTTGGCCTGCCATGCTCACTCTAGCATCAGTGTGGAATGAGTCGAGATACCATTTTAAGGGCTAGTGGATAAACATGATTATGAAAATGATGATAAAGAAGACGATTTCCAAATGAAAATGCAAGCAGACCAAGGGAAATGTCCTATGGTTTCACTAACTTGTGGCCCTTGAGGAACACCATGGACATGAATAGTAGAAAGGGAAAACGGAAGGAGGACAGGGAGACGCACCAGGAGAGACTCAGTACATTGGGGACCAACTTGAGGGTTACAGGAGGATAAGACCTGCCATAAAGAGGGAACTGGTTAATGGGAATGGAGGTGGTGTGGCATTATATGAGGTTGAGCACTTGGTATATGCAATTAAAGAATCAGGGAACACTATGTCAAAAAACGTTAGAGGGTTGAAAGAGTGGCTTGCCGAATATAAGAAAAAATATTGAAGAGAAAGCAAAACAGGCTGCTTCACATGTAGGTGAAGTAAGAAAGAGAAGAGAAATGAATTCTTGTTTTATTACCTTACTGATTAAAATTGTATGCAATTGGTTTCCTATAAGGTCCTTATGTGAATTGGTCTTTGGACATTGGAAATTAGTCTTCCCTCTTCCTACATTTTGGGAATAGATGAGGAAAGCCGACATTACTGTTTAAAGTCTGGAACTGGAAACCAGGGAATTGTTTTGAACCTTGCTTTCTGTGTGTTGGGAGATATTTGAGGACTGCTTCAAAAGCCTCAAAAACTGCTTCAAAAGTCATTACCTGAGACGTCAGATATGAAGCACTCATGATCTTGTCATGGTAGTGCTTATGTGTCTTGGAATTTATCCTTTTCTCTCCGGTATTGGATTTGCTGGCATACTTGTGTGGAGGTTTCTTTTGGTCAGGATATTTAATTAATTAATTATTAATAAATTAATTCTTTATAGGAAAGCAGTTAGTTTGGACGGTTTGCTACTTTTTTCTAAGCTTTTGTTTCTTTTGGTATTTTCTCTGAATTTTATTTACCTAAGTGATATTTTTCAGTTGCTCCCTAACTTGTGTGGGCGCCTTAAAGTGTGTGCTTGTGTGTGTGTGTGTGTGTGTGAGTTTCAGAAAATGCTAAAAATGATATTTTAAGAGATATGAAGGTGCTCTATTCCATATCACAATTCAACTTCAAACATAGTGGAAACTCACGTTACATCCTGTTGGCCATATTTCCTGCATTGAATGTCCCATTTGATCCACTTTTACAAATGCATATTCTGACTAGCCTGCCTGGAACAAATTTTGTGTGCCTGGTTCGAGTCTCATTGCCTTTCCCTTTTTCTTGCTTTTTCACATGTTTCTTTACTTCCATGAGTTCGTAAAATCGTATGGGAGATGTCTTTCTGTGACTGACCAGATATGACACAGACCAATGCTCTGTCCTTTTCTGCCACATGTCACAAGGAGCAAGAATACCTTCTTGCTTATGGCTCCCTAAGAGTCCGCAGTGCATTTGGAGGACAGGGAGACGGTAGAAGTGTCTGGGAGCTCCAGGCTTGTCTTCAGCCATCACACAACCAGAAGATGACCACATCAATGTAAACATGGCATAAATGGACCTGAAGCCTAGAAATCACACTCCACGGTGAAAGAGAGAAGAAGTCACAGAGACCATGGGAGAAGGGCTTATGGGAGAATTGGATAGTTGGTGCTTCAGAAGCCAGGAAGCGATGGCCAAAGGCAAAGACCCAGGGGAGAAAAGCACACTTCGAACCCACAATTTGAATGTTGACCCTTAGCTGTTGGCAGAGAAAAGGAGAGTGTCTGATGCCCTGAGTTCTTTCAACCCAAGGGTCTTGAGGACCCATGATCAGAGACAATGCCTGTTGATAAAGCGGTAAGGTTATTATTTCTCTGTGTGCATTCGTGATGGGCAGTGTTGCTGGAGATGCCTCGATGGGCGCCAAAGATACTTGGGCTCTATGATCTCCACCATCAAGACTGAGAAATGGCCACAGGCAGGACGGTGTGGACATTAGCTGCCCATCTTGCAATCATGGATTCCCAAACCTGGAATACTGTTGTTCTGCCTTCTGCAGGCCACGTTGCTTAGTCCTAGGAGAACAGAAAATCCTGCAGGGGTCTAAAAGAAAGCCCTGCCCACATCCTCTCACCTGGCCACAGAATTCAGCAGGCCTTATGTTTTGTGTCGTTGAAAGACACTCCACAAAAGTGAAAGACACTTTTGTGGGGTTGAAAGACACGTTTCATACACACACAAGACCCATGAAACATATACTCACGATATTTGGCCCAGACACCACACACTCTGAATATAAGGCAAGGAGAGCCTCTGCAGAGTTGGAGCCCACAAGAGAGTGGACAGCCACAACACAACCCCAGATGGCATGTCACACACACCTGAGACTCTCTCAAGTGCCAGCCCTTGGGCACTCCATCATCTCTTCTTCCGAAAGAAATTATCTTAAGGGTAGATAACAGAATGCGCATTTCAAATACAGAGAAGAGAGAGACCTTTTGTAGATTCACCTTGTATTCCTGAAATGGCCTGAGAGCCTTTCTGATGGCTTCAAATGGGGATTGGTTCTCTTCCAAAATGCTCCGTGCTTGCTCCTGTGAGCTCCAAACAGATGATTCCGTCCTGGGCCTAAGCTTCTAGGGTGTAGGGTCTGCCTTTAATGTTTGGTCAGCTGGGAAAATTGGGAGGCATTTATTGCACGATTTCTGGAGATGCAAGAAGAACTCGTGTCATCACGCTTGAAGACTCCAGACATGTCTTTGGTATGGTTTTGGGTGTTAACTCTGAGCTTTCCTTGGAAGGTGGTTGGCGCTTTTCCTGGTCAGAGGCATCCTGATAGGGTGTGAGGACAAGAGGGGCCTGATTAGGCAGAGGAACTGTAAACCCCGGATATAGCGGCAGGCCAGGCCAGATAGCCATATCCAATCAGTTGGGTACTCATATATTAACTGTGGTGAGTTGAACTCTCATTGGCCACCTGTCTGTGGGCCGGGCTCAACCACCTCTATAAAGGTCAGTCTGTGAGGCTGGGTGGGCGGAGAAGTAGGAGGTGTTAGAATAGCTGTTGGAGAAGTAGGAGGTTTTAGAATAGCCGTTGGAGAAGTGGGAGGAGTTAGAATGGCAGTTAGAATAGCAGTTAGAATAGCCATTAGAGTAGCTGTTAAAGTAGCCTTTGGGAGCCATTAGAGTAGCCATTAGGGTAGTCTTTGGGAGCCATTAGGGTAGTCATAGGAGTGATAGCGTCGGGGTCATCGGGAGCAGTGCCGCCCCAAGCCGCTGCCCCGCGGCCGGCGGCCTCGCCGCCCCCAGCCACACCCCACCACCAGGGGCCTCGCCGCCCTGAGCCGCAGCCCCACCAGGACCAGCCTCGCCGCCTCCAGCGGCCTCGCTGCCCCAAGCCACAGCCACGTCACCAGGGGCCTCGCCACCCTGAGATGCAGCCCCACCTCGACCAGCCTCGCCGCCTCTACTGGCCTCGCTGCCTCCAGCTGCGGCCCCACTGCCAGCGGCCTCACCACTCCGGGGAGTGGCCTTGCTGGAGTGGCATCATGGGGAGCAGAGTCTGTGTCATCAGGGTTGTCATCCTCATCGTCCTCCTCATCCTCGCCTCTTTGTCATTGAGAATGGCATCCTTGTCGTTGTCGCCTCTGCATAAGAGATGGCCCCAACAGGTCGGTTTGATTCTCGAGTGGCATCGCCCCGGGCACCGCCCAGAACAGCAGTGGCAGCAGCGCCCCCTCGAGCGGCATCGCCCCGTGCACTGCCCAGAGCAGCAGGGGCAGCGGCGCCACAACGAGCGGCACCACCCTGTGCACCAGAGCAGCAGCGGCAGCGGTGCCATGCGAGTGGCACTGCCCAGAGCAGCAACAGGCAGCGGCACCACTGCAAGCAGCACCGCCCAGAGCAGCAGTGGCAGCGGCGCTGCCATGAGTGATGCCACCCTGAGCCAGAGTATCAGCAGCAGCGCCACCACAAGCAGCCACACCGCCTCGGGCAGTGAAACCATCAGGAGCAGACTCCCAGGAGCCAACGGTGCAGCCACACCGGGAGTGGGTCTGTGGTACTGTGAGGGTGAGGCAGGGAGCCTCCAGGAGGGACCCCAGCGACTGGGAGGCAGTGGTCCCCAGCAAGACTCAGGGACCTACTGGTCAGTTTGGTTTCTAATGCAGTTTGGTTTCTGATGCAGTTTGGTTTCTAATGCAGTTTGGTTTCTGATGCAGTTTGGTTTCTGATGCAGTTTGGTTTCTGATGCAGTTTGATTTCTGATGCAGTTTGGTTTCTGATGCAGTTTGGTTTCTGTTGCAGTTTGGTTTCTGATGCATGGCGCGAAATAAAACTTTGCTTGATTTTCGCTTTGTGTCAGTCTCGTTCCTTTGATCACGGACCCTAACATGAGGACCATGAGCATGTGTATGGCCTGGAGTAACCCGTGTGAGGCTGCTTGTACTCCTGACACCTTCTTGAACTTACGTGGGTAAGATGGAATTGTGGATTCCTGCCTTCTCAGGAGGCCAGAGGGTTGGTGGAGACAGTCATGACCAAAGACTACAAATTTGCCAATGGAGAATGTGAACCCATATCACTTCACAAATTCTCTTGGGGAAATCCCCAGAAGGCCCAAACTGTATGGAGTGATTTGATACGCCTGGCTGACCCAGCATTATTCCATCCAAGTGAAGTGATGAGGCATGGGTTGGTGAGGAGTGGTTGCTAGGACCTCAGAGCATTGTGACATCACAGAAGAAGACTTCACTGAAGCAGCAATCCCATTCTCATGACATATGCATCCTATGGCTTTAAGTAGAAAGACATGGGAAGGAACAAGAAAGAGCCCTGTTAGCCTGATAATGCACTCAGGTTATCTTTTATGTTTCTTTCCCACTTCCACTTTCTATAAAAAGAGAAAAGAAAACAATGTTCTGTATACCATTCTTTAGACCAACATTTCTCCAGAGAGAGCATGGTGTTCCTATTTCTGCTGCAATTTCAAGAGATCTTAATCCACTGCGAGGCCTCTTGGCTACCATTAATTCTCTGGGAGGTTTGTTGTCCTTGTGTGAGAGGGTCCATTCTTAGCTTTTGTTCCCTATGGTTTCTCTGGGTACGGTCTGCCTTTGGTGCTTGGTCATCTTGGAAGTCGAAGGAAGAAGAAGGCAAGGAAAGTCACAATTCCAGGAAAAGTGCCAGGGAAGGGAATCATTGTGCTGTCCGTGTCCTTATCAGCTTCTGTACTGAAACACCAGTACTAAGAGATGAAGGCTCTGTCTAGCTGACTTTACCATAAACATCATTGCAAAAGCTTCATGGAGAGTGAAACTCTGCATGGCCACTACCCCGAAAGAAAGAGCCCTTGTCAGCACTCCTTGTCATCATTAGATAATGCTACATGCCATCGTCATGGGGAGAGCCATGTTGGGCAACCCTCTTTATTCAGATGAAAATGAAGGTCCAACATCGATGGCCTGCCATGCCCCCTCTAGCATCACTGAGGCAGGAGCCGAGATACCCTTTTAAGGTCTAGTGGATAAAGATGATTATGAAGATGATGATAAAGAAGATGATTTCCAAATGAAAATGCAAGCCGACCAAGGGAAATATCCTATGGCTTCACTCCTATGTGGCCCATGAGGAATACCATGGATATGAGTAGTAGTAAGGTAATGGAAGGAGAAGAAGTCAGATAGGGAGACACACCGGGAGAGACTCACAAATTGGGGACCAAGCTGAGGTTTACAAGAGGAGAGACAAGCCGTAAAGAAGGAACTGGTTAATGAGTATGGAGGTGGTGTAGCATTATATGAAGATGAGCACTTGGTGGTATATGCAATTAAAGAATCAGGGAACACTATGTCAAAAATCGTAGGATGGATGAAAGGCTGGCTCACCGAATATAAGAAAAAATACTAATAGAAAGCAAAACAGGCCGTATCACATGGAGATGAAGAAAGAAAGAGAAGAGAAATGAATTCTAGTTTTATTATCTTACTGATTATAATTGTATGCATTTGGATTCCTATAAGGTCTTTATCTGAATTGGGTCTTTGGACATTGGAAATTAGATTCTTCCCTCTTCCTACATTTTGGGAATAGATGCGTAAAGCCGGCATTACCATTAAATGTCTCGAATTGTGGACCAGGGAATTGATTTCAACATGGCGTTCTGTGTTTTGGGGGTGTTTGAAGAATGCTTCAAAATCATTTTTCATTATCTGAGATGTCAGATATTTATGACTCATGATCTTGCCATGGTAGTGCATATGTGTCTTGGAATTTATCCTTTTCTCTCCAGTATTGGATTTGCTCGCATACTTTTGTGTAGGGGTCTTTTAGGTGAGGTTGTGTAATTAATTAATTTATTAATTAAGTGAGTAAGTAATTCTTGATAGGTAAGGAATTATCTTATCCAGTTTGGACGGTTTGTTCCTTTAATTAATTAATTCTTGATAGGTAAGGAGTTAACTTATACTGTTTGGACGGGTTGATATTTTGATTCCCTAAGCTTTTGTTTTTTTATTGTATTTTCTCTGAATTTTGCTTCCATGAGTGCTATTCCTCACTTGGTACCTAACTTCTGTGGGACTCATTTAAGTGTGTGACAGTGTGTGTGTGTGTGTGTGTTTCCCAAAACGCTAAAATGATATTTTAAGAGATATGAAGAGAAGAGATATTTTAAGAGATCACAATTCACCTTGAAACACAGTGGAAACTCACGTTACATCCTGTTCAACCACATTTCCTGCATTGAATGTCCATTTGATCCACTTTTAGAAACGCAGATTCTAACTAGCCTGCCTGGAACAAACACCAATCCTTGTGTGCCAGGTTAGAGTCATGGCATAAATGGACCTGAAACCTAGAAATCACACTCTGCAGCGAAAGAGGAAATAGTCACAGAGACCATGGGAAAAGGGTATAGACAGGGCTTCTGTGAGAATTGGACGGTTGTTGCCTTAGAGTACAGAGAGGCATGGCTAAAGACAAAGGCCCAGGGGAGAGGAGCACACTTAGAACCCACAATTTGATTGTTGACCCATATCTGTTGGCGGAGAAATGGAGAGAGTCTGAATGATCTCAATCAAAAGCGAGGCCTCTTGGCTACCATTAGGTCTCTGGAGGTTTGATATCCTTGGGTGAGAGGGTCTATTCTTAGCTTCTGTTCCCTATGGGTTCTCAGGTGTAAGATCTGCCTTTGGTGTTTTGTCAGCTTCAATGTGAGGGAAGTAATAAGGGAAGGAAAGTCACAATTCCAGGAAAATTGCCAGGGCAAGGATGCGTTTTGCTGTCCGTGTCCTTATTCTTCCAGTGTCATGAAACACCAGTCCTCAGGGATGAAGGCTCAGTCTACCTGACATTACCTTACCGCCATTACAAAGGCTTCATGGAAAGTCAACTCTGCATGATCACTACCCATAAAGAAAGAGCCCTGGGGAGATGAGTCAAGATGGTGGATTAGTAGCAGGCTGAGACTACACCAGGTAGCAGGAGATCAGCTCAATAGCTTATTTAAACATTGCAAACACCTAAAAATCCAATGGGAGATTGAAGAAAAGAAGAACAGCAATTGTAGAAACAGAAAATCAACCACTTTCTGAAAGGTAAGCCTGGCGGAGAAGTGAATCTAATACGTCAGGAAGATAGACCGCGGGAGGAGGGGCTCCTGGCAAGCGGCAGAGCAATGGAGGACAAAATCAGGACTTTTAAAAGTCTGTTCCACTGAAGGACATTGCTCCAGAGGCTAAACTGGGGTGAAACCCACACAGGGTCAGCATGGCCCCAGGTCCCGCAGGGTCACAGAAGGATCGGGGGTGTTGGAGTGTTGCAGATCTTGCAGGTATTAGAACCGAGAAGCCGGCTACAGAGACAGAGACGAGGACTAAACTCTCAGCTCGGGGTTACCTTGAACTGGTCGCGGGCTGGGTGAGTTCGGAGCACGGCTGGAGGCTGGGGATACGGGAGTGATTGAGTGCTGTCCTCTGGGGGTGCACTGAGGAGTGGGACCCTGGGCTTTTGGCTCCTCCGGTCCGGAGACTGGGAAACCGCCGTTTTCATTCCCGTCCTCCAAAACCCTATGGAAAATGTTCAGAGAACAGAAGCTCCCAAAAGTGAACCCGAGCCGATTACTTATTCCGGCCCCCGGTAAGGGTGGTGCAATCCCTCCTTGGGCAAAGACACTTGAGAGTCACTACAACAGGCCCTTCCCCCAGAAGGTCAACAAAATATCCAGCCAGGACGAAGTTCATCTATCAAGGAAAGCAGGTTCAATTCCTAAGACAGCAGCGTAAATCCAGAGGAGGAGAAAGCAGAGCACAGAACACATGGCTTTCTCCCCATGATTCTTTAGTCTTGTGGTTAATTCAATTTTTTTTTATTTTTTCAATTTTTTTTTCGTTCTTTGTTCTTCTTCTGCTAAATTTTTTAAAACTTTTACCCTTTTCTTTTTTAACGGTTTTTGACTAGTTTATATAAATATATATAATTTTTCTTTCTTATTCATATTTTTTCTTTGTTCTATTTTAAAAATTTTTCTTTTTTTTCTGAACATCTTTTTATCCCCTTTTCCCCCCACAATTTGAGGTCTCTTCTGATTTGGTTACAGCACATATTTCTGGGGTCTCTTCCACCCATTTAGTATTTTATTTGATCCTTCATATCCTCTTATCTGGACAAAATGACAAGGCGGAAAAATTCACCACAAACAAAACAAGAGACAGTACCGAAGGCTAGGGACTTAATCGACACTGACATTGGTAATATGTCAGATCAAGAGTTCAGAATGACGATTCTGAACATTCTAGCCGGGCTCGAAAAAGGCATGGAAGATATTAGAGAATCCCTCTCTGGAGACATAAAAGCCCTTTCTCGAGAAATTAAATAACTAAAATCTAACCAAGTAGAAATCAAAAAAGCTATTAATGAGGTGCAATCAAAAATGGAGGCTCTCACTGCTAGGATCAATGAGGCAGAAGAAAGAATTAGTGATATAGAAGGCCAAATGACAGAGAATAAAGAAGCCGAACAAAAGAGGGACAAACAGCTACTGGACCATGAGGGGAGAATTCGAGAGATAAGTGACACCATAAGACGAAACAACATTAGAATAACTGGGATTCCAGAAGAAGAAGAAAGAGAGAGGGGAGCAGAAAGTGTATTGCAGAGAATTATTGGAGAGAATTTCCCTAATATGGCAATGGGAACAAGCATCAAATTCCAGGAGAGGGTCGCCTGGGTGGCTCAGTGGTTTAAGCCTCTGTCTTCCGCTCAGGTCATGATCTCAAAGTCCTGGGATCGAGCCCCGCATCGAGATCTCTGCTCAGTAGGGAGCCTGTTTCACCCTCTCTCTCGGCCTGCCCCTTGCCTATTGTGACCTCTCTCTGTCAAATAAATAAATAAATAAATATTTAAAAAAATCCAGGAGATGCAGAGAACCCCCTTTAAAGTCAACAAGAATAGGTCCTCATCCCATCACCTAATAGTAAAATTTACAATATTAGTGAAAAAGAGAAAATCCTGACAGCAGCCGGAGAAAAGATGTCTGGAACATACAATGGTAAAAATATTAGATTGGCAGCAGACTTATCCACAGAGACCTGGCAGGCCAGAAAGAGCTGGCATGATATATTCAGAGCACTAAACGAGAAAAACATGCAGCCAAGAACACTCTATCCAGCTAGGCTATCATTGAAAATAGGAGAGATAAAAAGCTTCCAGGACAAACAAAACCTGAAAGAATTCGCAAACACCAAACCAGCTCCTCTAAGCAAAGAGAGAGCCTAAAAGCAGTAGATCAGAAAGGTACAGAGACAATATACAGTAACAGTCACCTTACAGGCTAATAATGGCACTAAATTCATATCTCGCAATAGTTACCCTGAATGTTAATGGGCTAAATGCGCCAATCAAAAGACAAAGGGTATCAGAATGGATAAAAAATCAAAACCCACCAGTATGTTTCCTGCAAGAAACTCATTTTAGACGCGAAGACACCTCCAGATTTAAAGTGAGGGGATGAAAACCAATTTACCATGCTAATTGGCATCAGAAGAAAGCTGTGGTGCTGATCCTTATATCAGATCAATTAGATTTTAAGACAAAGACTATAATAAGAGATGAGGAAGGACACTATATCCTACTCAAAGTGTCTGTCCAACAAGAAGATCTAACAATTTTAAATATCTATGCCCCTAACGTGGGAGCAGCCAACTATATCAACCAATTAATAACAAAATCAAAGAAACACATCAATAATAATACAATAATAGTAAGGGACTTTAACATCCTCCTCACTGAAATGGACAGATCAACTAAGCAAAAGATCAACAAGCGAATAAAGGCCTTAAATGACACACTGGACCCAATGGACATCACAGATATATTCAGAGCATTTCATCCCAAAGCAACAGAATACACATTCTTCTCTAGTGCACATGGAACCTTCTCCAGAATAGATCACATCCTGGGTCACAAATCAGGTCTCAACCAGTATCAAAAGATTAGGATTATTCCCTGCATATTTTCAGACCACTATGCTCTGAAGCTAGAACTCAGTCACAAGAGGAAAGCTGGAAATAACCCAAATACATGGAGACTAAACAACATCCTTCTAAAGAGTGAAGGGGTCAACCAGGAAATTAAAGAAGAATTGAAAAAAATCATGGAAACAAATGATAATGAAAACACAACGGTTCTAAATCTGTGGGACACAGCCAAGGCAGTCCTGAGAAGAAAATATATAGTGGTACAAGCCTTTCTCAAGAAACAAGAAAGATCTCAAGTACACAACCTAACCCTACACGTAAAGGAACTGGAGAAAGAACAAGAAAAAAACCCTAAACCTAGCAGGAGAATAGAAATCATAAAATCAGAGCAGAAATCTATGAAATAGAAACCAAAAAAAAAAAAAAAAGAAAAGAAAAAAATCATGAAACTAAGAGCTGGTTCTTTGAAAGAATCAATAAGATTGATAAACCCCTGGCCAGACTTATCAAAAAGAAAAGAGAAAGGACCCAAATAAATAAAAATGTGAAAGAAAGAGAGATCACAACTAACATCAAAGAAATACAGACAATTATAAGAACATACTATGAGCAACTCTACGCCAACAAATTTGACAATCTGGAAGAAATGGATGCATTCCTGGAGACATATAAACTACCACAACCGAACCAGGAAGAAATAGAAAACCTGAACAGGCCCATAACCAGTAAGGAGATTGAAACAGTCATCAAAAATCTCCAAACAAAAAAAAGCCCAGGGAAAGATGGCTTCCCAGGGGAATTCTACCAAACATTTAAAGAAGAACGAATTCTTCTTCCCCTGAAACTTTTCCAAAAAATAGAAATGGAAGGAAAACTTCCAAACTCATTTTATGAGGCCAGCATCACCTTGATCCCAAAACCAGACAAGGATCCCACCAAAAAAGAGAACTACAGACCAATATCCTTGATGAACACAGATGCAAAAATTCTCGCCAAAATACTAGCCATTAGGATTCAATAGTACATTATAAGGATTATTCACCACGATCAAGTGGGATTTATATCAGGGCTGCAGGGTTGGTTCAACATCCGAAAATCAATCAATGTGATAGAACACATTAATAAAAGAAAGAACAAGAACCATATGATATTCTCAATAGATGATGAAAACGCATTTGACAAAGTACAGCATCCCTTCCTGATCAAAACCCTTCAAAGTGTAGGGATAGAGGGCACATACCTCAATATTATCCAAGCCATCTATGTAAAACCCACTGCAAATATCATTCTCAATGGAGAAAAACTGATAGCTTTTTCGCTAAGGTCAGGAACACAATAGGTCTGTCCGTTATCACCACTGCTATTCAACATAGTACTAGAAGTCCTATCCTCAGCAATCAGATAACAAAAAGAAATTAAAGGCATCCAAATTGGTAAAGAAGAAGTCAAACTATCACTCTTCGCAGATGATATGATACTATATGTGGAAAACCCAAAAGACTCTACTCCAAAACTGCTAGAACTTGTACAGGAATTCAGTAAAGTGTCAGGATATAAAATCGATGCACAGAAATCAGTTGCATTTCTGTACACCAACAACAAGACAGAAGAAAGAGAAATTAAGGAGTCAATCCCATTTACAATTGCACCCAAAACTGTAAGATACCTAGGAATAAACCTAACCAAAGAGGCTAAGAATCTATACACAGAAAACTATAAAGTACTCATGAAAGAAATTGAGGAAGACACAAACAAATGGAAAAATGTTCGATGCTCCTGGATTGGAAGAATAAATATTGTGAAAATGTCTATGCTACCTAAAGCAATCTACACATTTAATGCAATCCCTATCAAAATACCATCCATCTTTTTCAAAGAAAGGGAACAAATAATCCTAAAATTTATATGGAACCAGAAAAGACTTCGAATAGCCAAAGGAATATTGAAAAAGAAAGCCAAAGTTAGCAGCATCACAATTTCGGACTTCAAGCTCTTTTACGAAGCTGTAATCATCAAGACACCATGGTACTGGCACAAAAGCAGACATAGATCAATGCAACAGAATAGAGAGCCCAGAAATAGACTCTCAACTCTACGGTCAACTAATCTTCGACAAAGCAGGAAAGAATGTCCAGTGGAAAAAATAAAGCCTCTTCAATAAATGGTGCTGGGAAACTTGGACAGCCACATGCAGAAAAATGACATAGGACCACTTCCTTTCACCACACATGAAAATTGACTCAAAATGGATAAAGGACCTCAATGTGAGAAAGGAATCCATCAAAATCCTTGAGGGGAACACAGGCAGCAACCTCTTCGACCTCCATAGCAGAAACATCTTCCTACGAACATCGGCAAAGGCAAAGGAAGGAAGGGCATAAATGAACTATTGGGATTTCATCAAGTTCAAAAGCTTTTGCCCAGCAAAGGAAACAGTTAACAAAACAAAAGAGAACTGACAGAATGGGAGAAGATATTTGCAAACGACATATCAGATAAAGGGCTAGTATCCAAAATCTATAAAGAACATAACAATCTCAACACCCAAAGAAGAAACAATCCAAACAAGAAATGGTCAAGGACATGAACAGATATTTTGGCAAAGAAGACATCCAGATGGCCAAGAGACACATGAAAAAGTGCTCCACGTACTCGGCATCAGGGAAATACAAATCAAAACCACAATGAGTTACCACCTCTCACCCGTCAGAATGGCTAAAATGAACAAGTCAGGAAATGACAGATGCTGGCGAGGATGCGGAGAAAGGGGAACCCTCCTCCACTGTTGGTGTGATGCAAGCTGGTGCAACCACTCTGGAAAACAGCATGGAGGGTCCTCAAAATGTTGAAAATAGAACTACACTATTACCCAGCAATAGCACTGCTGGGTATTCACCCTAAAGATACAAATGCAGTGATCCGAAGGGGCACGTGTACCTGAATGTTCATAACAGCAATGTCTACAATAGCCAAACTATGGAAAGAACATAAATGTCCATCAACAGATGAAGGATAAAGAAGATGTGGTATATATACACAAAGGAATACTATGCAGCCATCGAAAGAAATGAAATCTTGCCATTTGCGATGACATGGATCGAACTAGAGGGTATCATGCTTAGTGAAATAAGTTAATCGGAGAAAGACAACTATCATATGATATCCCTGATATGAGGACATGGAGATGAAACATGGGGGGTTAGGGAGTCAGGAAAAGAATAAATGAAACAAGATGGGTTTGGGAGGGGACAAACCATAAATGACTCTTAATCTCACAAAACAAACTGGGGTTGCTGGGGGGAGGTGGGGTTGGGAGAGGGGGAGGGTTTTATGGACATTGGGGAGGGTATGTGCTATCGTGAGTGCTGTGAAGTGTGTAAACCAGGTGAATCACAGACTTGTGTCCCTGGGGAAAAAATTACATTATATGTTTAAAATATAAATAAATGAAAGAGCCGTGGGCAGCACTCCTTGTCATCATTAGTTAATGTTACATGCCATAGTCATGGGGAGAGCCATGTTGGGCAACTCTCTTTATTCAGATGAAAATGAATGGCCAACATCTATGGCCTGCCATGCCCACTTTAGCATCACTGTGGAAGGAGCCGAAATACTCTCAGAAGGGCTGGTGGATAAAGATGATTATGAAGATGATGATAAAGAAGATGATTTCCAAATGAAAATGCAAGCAGAACAAAGGAAATATCCTATGGCTTCACTCATATGTGGCCCATGAGGAATACAATGGACATGAGTCGTAGTAAGGGAAAATGGAAGGAGAAGAAGTCAGACATGGAGACAAACCAGGAGAGACTCAGAACTTTGGGGACCAAGCTGAGGGTTACAGGAAGATAAGACATGCCATAAAGAGGGAACTGGTTAATGATTATTGAGGTGGTGTGGCATTATATGAGGATGAGTACTTGGTGGTATATGCAATTAAAGAATCAGGGAACACTATGTCAAAAAACTTAGGATGGATGAAAGGCTGGCTTGCCGAATATCAGAAAAATATAGTGAATATAAAGCAAAAGAGGCCGTTTCACATGGAGATGAAGAAAGAAAGAGAAGAGAAATGAATTCTAGTTTTATTATCTTGCTGATTAAAATGGTATGCAATTGGTTTCCTGTAAGGTCCTTACCTGAATTGGTTCTTTGGACATTGTAAATTAGAGTCTTCCCTCTTCTTACGTTTTGGGTATAGATAAGAAAACCCGACATTAACATTAAATACCTCGAATTATGGACCAGGGAATTGATTTGAACCTGGCTTTCTGTGTGTTTGGAGATGTTTTAGGACTGCTTCAAAAGCCTCAAGCTGCTTGAATAGTCACTACCTGAGACGTAGGATATGTATGACTCATGATCTTGCCATGGTAGTGCGTATGTGTCTTGGAATTTATCCTTTTCTCCCGGTATTGGATTTGCTGGCAGACTTCTGTGTAGGGGTCTTTTTGGTAAGGTTGTTTAATTAATTATCAATTAATTAATTAATTAATTAATTAATGCTTGATAGGTAAGGAGTTAACTTATACCGTTTGGATGGTTTGTTACATTGATACTCTAAGCTTTTGTTCTTTTATGGTATTTCCTCTGAATTTTGCTTCCATGAGTGCTATTTCAAACTTACTCCCTAAATTCTGTGGGATACTTTTAAGTGTGTCTGTGTGTGTGTGGGGGGGGGGTGTTTGTCTATTTCACAAAATGCTAAAAATGATATTATAAGAGATATGAAACTCCTCTATTCCAGATCACAATTCACCTTCAAACACAGTGGAAACTCACGTTACATCCTGGTCGACCATATTTCCTGCATTGAATGTCCCATTTGATCCACTTTTAGAAATGGAGATTCTGACTAGCCTGCCTGGATCAAACACCAAATTTTGTGTGCCTTTTTAGAGTTGAATTGCCTGTCCACTTTTCTTGCTTTTTCACATGTTTCTTTACTTTTATGAATGACTGAAATCGTATGGTAGTTGTGTTTCTGTGACTAACAGGACACAGCCCAATGCTCTCTCCCTTTCTACCACATGTCACAAGGAGCAAGAATGCCTTCTTGCTTATGGCTCCATAAGAGTCCGCAGTGCATTTGGAGGACAGTGAGATTGTGGAAGTGTCATGGAATCTCCAGGCATATCTTCAGCCTTCAGCACAACCAGAATATGACCACATCAATGGAAACATGGCATAAATGTACCTGAAGCCTAGAAATCACACTTCACTGCGAAAGAGAGAAGAAGTCACAGAGACCATGGGAGAAGGGTGTAGACAGGGCTTATGGGAGAATTGGACAGTTGGGGCTTCAGAGGGCCGAAAGCCGTATACAAAGACAAGAGACCAGGGGAGTGGAGCACACTTTGAACCCACAATTTGAATGTGGAACCATAGTTGTTGGCGGAGAAAAGGAGAGTGTTTGAATAAAAGAGTTCTTGCCACCCAAGGGTCCTGAGGACTGGGGATTCCAGATCAGCATGCTTTGCAGACATAGACTCCAGAGAATGCTGTGTATCTCCTGGAGAGGACACCAGCAAGCAACCAGTTGCAGACAGCATGGAAACCATGATCGGAGACAATACCTTTTGACAACGTGGAAAGATTATTATTTCTTTCTGTGCATTGGTGATGGGCATTGTTGGTGGACATGCCTCAATAGGCTCTACAGATACTTGGGCTCTACGACCGCCAGCATCCAGACTGAGAAGTGGCCACAGGTAGGACGGTGAGAGCATTAGATGCCCAGCATGCAATCACGGATTCCCAATCCTGGAACACTGTTGCAAATGCCTTCTTCAGGCCACGTTGCTTAGTTCCAGGAGAAGAGAAAATCCTGCAGGGGACTAGAAGAAAGCCCTGCCCACATCCTCTCACCTGGCCACAGAATTAAGCAGGCCTTAAATTTGGGGAGTTGTTTGAAAATCACGATTCACAGGCATACTTGACCCACGAGGATTTACCTCAACATATTTGGCCCAGACACCAAACACTCTGAATGGAAGACAAGGAGAGCCTCTGCAGAGGAGGAGCCTACAGGTGAGTGGACAGCCACAACACATCCCCAGAGGGCATGTCACACACACCGGAGTCTCTCTCACGTGCCAGCCCTAGGGCACGCCATGAGCTCTTCTTCCTAAAGAAATTATCTTCAGTGTAGATAACAGAATGCGAATTTCAAATACAGAGAAGAGAGAGACCATTTGTAGATTCATGTTGTATTCCTGAAACTGGCCCGACAGCCTTTTCTGATGGCTTCACATTGGGATTGGTTCTCTTCCAACATGCTCCGTGTTTGTACCTGTGAGCTCCAAACAGAAGAGTCCGTCCTGGGCTTTAGCTTCTATCGTGTAGGGTATCTTTAATGTATGGACAGCTGGGATATTTGGGAGGCATTTGTGGCACGATTTTTGAGAATGCAAAAAGAAATAGTGTTCTCCCTGTTGAAGACTCCAGACATGTCTTTGGTATGGTTGGGGGTGTAAACTCGGACCTTTCTTCGGAGGGTGGGGGCGCTTTTCCTGGTCAGAAGCATCCTGATATGGTGTGAGGACTATGAACATGTGTATGGCGTGGAGTTCCCGGTGTGAGGCTCTTTGTACTCCTGACTCTTTCTTGAACTTATGGGTAAGATGGAATTGTGGATTCTTGCCACTCTCAGGATTCCAGAGGTGTGGTGGTGACAGTCTCGACCAAAGACTACAAATTCGGCCATGGGGAATGTGACCCCAAATCGCTTCACCAAGTGTCTTGAGGAAATACCCAGGTAGCTGCAGTGGTTTGGAATGATTTTGATACCCCTGGCTGACCCAGAACTTCTCCAGCCAGGTGAAGTGATGAGTCATTGTTTGGTGAGGAGAGGTTTCTAGGACCTCAGTGCTTTGTGATGCCACAGAAGCTGACTTCACAGAAGCAGCAATCCCATTCTCATGACATATGAGTCCTATGGCTTTAAGTAGAAAGACCTGGGAAGGAACAAGAAAGAGCCCTGTTAGCCTGATCATGAACTGAGGTGGTCTTTTCTGTTTCTTTCCCACTTCCACATTCTATACAAAGAGAATAGAAAACGATGTTCTGCATACCATTCTTTAGACCCACATTTCTCAAGAGACAGCAAGGTTTTCCTATTTCCACTGCAATTTCTAGAGATCTCAATCAACAGCGAGGCCTCTTGGCTCCCATTAGGTCTCTGGGAGGTTGGATATCCTTGGGTGAGAGGTCCATTTTTACCTTCTGTTCCCTATGTTTTCTCAGGTTTAAGGTCTGCCTTTGGTGCTGGGTCAGCTTGGAAGTTGAGGGAAGGAAGAAGGTGAGGGAAGTCACAATTCCAGGAAAATTGCCATGGCAGGGATTCATTCTGCTGTTTGTCCTTATCTGCTAGTGTCTTGGAACACCAGTCCCAAGGGATGTAGGCTCTGTCTACCCGACATTACCTTAAACACCATTGCAAAGGCTTCATGGAGAGGGAAAATCTGCATGATCCCTATCCCTAAGGAAAGATCACTGGTCAGCACTCCTTGTCATCATTAGATAATGCTACATTCCATAAACATCGGCAGAGTCATGGTGAACAACACTCTTTATTCAGATGAAAAGGAATGGCCTACATGCCCACTCTAACATCACTGTGCAAGGAGCCAAGATACCCTTTTAAAGGCTTGTGGATAAAGATGATTATGAAGATGATGATAAAGAAGATGATTTCCAAATGAAAATGGAATTAGAACAAAGGAAATATCCTATGGCTTCACTCATATGTGGCCCATGAAGAATACCATGGACATGAGTAGTAGTAAGGGAAATCAGAAGGAAAAGAAGTCAAACAGGGAGTCGCACAAGGAGAGACTCGGGAATTTGAGTACCAAGCTGAGGGTTACAGGAGGATAAGACATGCCATAAAGAGGGAACTGGTTAATGGGTATGGTGGGGGTGTGGCATTAAATGATGATGAGCACTTGGTGGTATATGCAATTAAAGAATCACGGAACACTATGTCACAAAACGTAAGATGGGTGAAAGTCTGGCATGCCTAATATAAGAAAATATAGTGAATAGGAAGCAAAACAGGTCATTTCACGTGGAGATGAAAAAAGAAAGAGAAGAGAAATTAATTCTAGTTTTATTATCTTACTGATTAGAATTGTATGCAATTGGTTTTCCTATAAGTTCCTTATGTGAATTGGGTCTTTAGACATTGTACGTTAGAGTCTTCCCTCTTCCTACATTTTGGGAATAGATGAGAAAAGCCAACATTACCATTAAATGTCTCGAAATGTGGACCAGGGAAATGATTTGAACATGGCTTTCTGTGTGTTGGGAGATGTTTGAGGGCTGCTTCAAAAGCCTCAAAATCGGCTTCAAAAGTCATTAATTGAGTTGTCAGATATGTATGACTTATGATCTTGTCATGGTAGTGCATATGTGTCTTGGAATTTATCCTTTTCTCACCGTTATTGGATTTGCTGGCAGACTTCTGTGTAGGGGTCTTTTAGATAAGGTTGTTTAATTAATTAATTAATTATGGATAGGTAAGGAGTTAACTTATCTAGATTGGACGGTTTGTTACTTTGATTCTCTAAGCTTTTGTTATTTATCGTTTTTTCTCTGAATTTTGCTACCATGAGTGCTATTCCTCAATTGGTCCCTAACTTCTGTGGGACTCTTTTAAGAGTGTGTGTGTATGTCTGTGTGTGTGTGTGTGTGTGTGTGTGTGTGTGTGTGTATGTTTTGTTTCATAAAATGCTATAAATGATATTTTAAGAAATATGAAGCTGCTCTATTCCAGATCACAATTAACATTCAAACACTGTAGAAACTCACATTATATTCCATTCGGCCACATTTCCTGCATTGAACGTCCCATTTGATCCACTTTTAGAAACATAGATTCTGAATAGCCTGCCTGGAACAAACACCAAATTTTGTGTGCCTCGTTCGAGTCTCATTGCCTGTCCCTTTTTCTTGATTGTTCACATGTTTCATTACTTCCATGAGTGAGTGAAATCGTATGGTAGGTGTCTTTCTCTGACTTAGAGATACGACACAGCCCAATGCTCTCTCCCTTTCTGCCACGAGGCACAAGGAGCAAAAATGCCTTCTTGCTTATGGCTCCATAAGAGTCTGCAGTGCATTTGGAGGACAGGGAGATGGTAAAGTGTCTGGGTGCTCCAGGCCTGTCTCCAGCCATCAGCACAAACAGAAGATGTCCACATCAATGTAAACATGGTATAAATGGACCTGACCTAGAAATCACACTCCACTGCGAAAGAGAGAAGAATTCACAAAGACCATGGGAGAAGGGTGTAGACAGAGCTTATGGGAGAATTGGACGGTTGGGGCTTCAGAGGGCAGGGAACCATGGCCAGAGACAAAGGCCCAGGGGAGAGAAGCACACTTAGAACCCACAATTTGAATGATGACCCAACGTTGTTGGCGGAGAAAAGGAGTGTTTCTGAATGACACGAGTACTTGCTAACCAAGGGTACAAATGCCCGGAAATTCCAGATCAGAATTCTTAGCAGACATAGACTCCAGAGAATACTGTATATCTCCTGGAGAGGACACCAGCCAGCAACCAGGTGCAGACAGCCTGGAAACCATGATCAGTGACAATATCTGTTGACAACTTGGTAAGATTATTTCTTTGTGTGCATTGGAGATGGGCAGTGTTGGTGGAGATGCCTCGATGGGCATCAAAGATACTTGGGCTCTATATCCACCAACATCAAGACTGAGAAGTGGCCACAGGCAGGACAGTGAGCACATTAGCTGCCCAACCTGCAATCACGGATTCCCAAAACTAGAACATTGTTGGGACTGCCTTCATCAGGCCATTTTGCTTAGTCCCAGGAGAACAGAAAATCCTGCATGGGACTAGAAGAAAGCCCTGCCCACATCCCCTCACCTGGCCACAGAATTCAGCATGCCTTAAGTTTTGTGGATTGGGTTGAAAGTCATGTTTCACAGATACACAATATGTGGCCCAGACACCAAACACTATGAATGGAAGGCAAGGAGAGCCTCTGCAGAGGATGAGCCCACAGGAGCGTGGACAGCCACAACACAACCCCAGAGGGCATGTCACACACACATTAGACTCTCTCAAGTGCCAGCCTTTAGGCACTCCATGAGCTCTTCTTCCTAAAGAAATTATCTTCAGGGTAGATAACAGAATGCACATTTCAAATACAGAGAAGACAGAAATTTTGTAGATTTACGTTTTATTCCTGAAACTGGCCTGAAAGCGTTTTCTGATGGCTTCACATGGGGATTGGTTCTCTTCCAACATGCTCTGTGCTTTCTCCCGTGAGCTCCAAACTGATGAGTCCGACCTGGTCCTATGAGTCTATGGTGTAGTGTCTGCCTTTAATGTTTGGTCAGCTGGGAAAATTGGGAGCCATTTATGGCATGATTTCTGGTGATGCAAAAAGAACTCGTGTCCTCACTGTTGAAGACTCCAGACAGGTCTTTGGTCAGGTTACGGGTGTTAACTCTGAGCTTTCCTGGAAGGGCGGGGGGCACTTTTCCTGGTCAGAAGCATCCTGATAGGGTTTGAGGACCATGAACATGTGTATGGCGTGGAGTTCCCCGTGTGAGACTGCTTGTAATCCTGACTCTTTCTTGACCTTACGTGGGTAAGATGGAATTGTGAATTATTGCCCTACTCAGGAGTCCAGAGGCGTGGTGGTGACAGTCCTGGCCAAAGACTACAAATTCGGCCATGGAGAAGGTGACCCCAAATCGCTTCACAAACTGTCTTGGGGAAATACCCAGTCGGCGCTAGCTGTTGGCAGTGATTTTGATACTCCTGCCTGACCCAGCATTACTCCAGCCAGGTGAAGTGTTGAGGAGTGGTTTGGTGTGGAGTAGTTTCTAGGACCTCAGAGATTTGTGACGTCACAGAAACTGACTTCACTGAAGCAGCAAGCCCATTCTCATGACATCGGAGTCCTATGGCTTTAAATAGAAAGAACTGGGAAGGAACAAGAAAGAGTCCTGTTAGCCTGATCATGAACTCACGTGGTCTTTGTTGTTTCTTTCACACTTCCACTTTCTATACAAAGAGAAAAGGAAACGATGTTCTGTATACCATTCTTTAGACCAATATTTCTCCAGAGAGAGCAAGGTGTTCCTATATCCTCTGAAATTTCTGGAGATCCCAGTCAACATCGTGGCGTCTTGGCTACTAATAGGTATCTGGGAGGTTTGATATCCTTGGGTGAGAGTCTGCATTTTTATCTTCTATTCCCTATGGTTTCTCTGGAGTAAGGTCTTCCTTTGGTGCTTGGTCAGCTTGGAAGTTGAGGGAAGGAAAAAGGGAAGGAAAGTCACCATTCCAGGAAAATTGCAAGGACAGGGATGCATTGTGCTGTCCGTGTCCTTATCTGCTAGTTTCTTGAAACACCAGTCCCAAGGGATGAAGTCTCTCTCTACCTGACATTACCTGAAACACCATTGCAAAGGCTTCATGGAGAGTGAAAATCTTCATGATTGCTACCCCTAAAGAAAGAGCCCTGGTCAGCACTCCTTATCATCATTAATTAATGCTACATGCCATAGTCATGGGGAGAGCCATGCTGAGCAACTCTCTTTACTCAGATGAAAATGAATGGCCAACATCGATGGCCTGCCTTGCCCACTCTAGCATCACTGTGGAAGGAACCGAGAAACCCTTTTAAGTGCTAGTGTATAAAGATGATTATGAAGACGATGATAAAGAAGATGATTTCCAAATGAAAATTCAAGCCCACCAAGGGAAATATCGTATGGTTTCACTCATATATGGCCCATGAGGAATACCATGGACATGAGTAGTAGTAAGGGAAAATGGAAGGAGAAGGAGTCAGAAAGGGAGATGCACCAGGAGAGACTCAGGACTTGGGGGACCAAGCTGTAAGTTACAGGAGCATAAGACCTGTCATAAAGAAGGAACTTTATAATAGGTATGGAGGTGGTGTGGCATTTATATGAGGATGAGCAATTTCTGGTATATGCAATTAAAGCATCAGGGAACACTATGTCACAAAACGTAGGATGGATGAAAGGCTGTCTTGCCGAATATAAGAAAATATAGTGAATAGGAAGCAAAACAGGTCGTTTCACGTGGAGATCAAGAAAGAAAGAGAAGAGAAATGAATTCTAGTTTTATTATCTTACTGATTAAAACTGTATGCCATTGGTTTTCCTATAAGATCCTTATGTGAATTGTGTCTTTGGACAATATAAGTTAGAGTCTTCCCTCTTTCTACATTTTGGGAATGGTGAGAAAAGCCGACATTACCATTTATTTTCTCGAATTGTGGACCATGGAATTTATTTGAACCTGGCTTTCTGTGTTGGGAAATGTTTGATGACTGCTTCAAAAGCCTCAAAACCTGCTTCAAAAATCAGTACCTGAGACGTCAGATATGTATTACTCATGATCTTGTCAAAGTAGTGCATATGTGTCTTGGAATTTATCCTTTTCTCTCCGGAATTGGATTTGCTTGCAGAATTCTCTTTAGGGGTCTTTAGATAAGGTTGTTTAATAATCAATCAATTAATTAATTAATTAATTAATTCTTGATTGGTAAGGAGTTAACTTATCCAGTTTGGACGGTTTGGTACTTTGATTCTCTAAGCTTTTTTTTTTTTTTTTTTTTATGGTATTTTCTCTGAATTTTGCTTCCATGAGTGCTATTCCTCACAAGCTCCCTAACTTCTGTGGGACCATTTTAAGAGTGTGTGTGTGTATGTGTGTTTCACAAAATGCTAAAAATGATATTTTAAGATATATGTAGCTGCTCTATACCAGAACACAATTCACCTTCAAACACAGTGGAAATTCACGTTACATCCCGTTCGGCCACATTTCCTGCATTGAATGTCCCATTGGATCCACTTTTTGAAACACAGATTCTGACTAGCCTGCCTGGAACAAACACCAAATTTTGTTTGCCTGGTTAGAGTCTCATTGCTTGACACTTTTTCTTGCTTTTTCACATGTTTCTTTACTTCCATGAGTGAGTGAAATCGTATGGCAGTTGTCTTTCACTGACTGACAGATAGGACACAGCCCAATGCTCTCTCCCTTTCTGCCACAAGGCACAAGGAGCAAAAATGACTTCTTGCTTATGGCTCCATAAAAGTCTGCAGTGCATTTGGAGGACAGGGAGATGGTAGAAGTGTCTGGGTCTCCAGCCCTGTCTTCAGTCATCAGCATAAACAGAAGTTGACCCCATCAATGTATACATGGCATAAATGGACCTGATACCTAGAAATCACACTCCACAGCGAAAGAGAGAAGAAGTCACAGAGACCATGGGAGAAGCGTGTAGACAGGTCTTATGGGAGAATTGGACGGTTGGTTCTTCAGAGGGCAGGGAGCGATGGCAAAGACAAATGCCAAGGGGAGAGAAGAACACTTAGAACCCACAATTTGAATGTTGACCCAAAGCTTCTGGAGGAGAAAAGGAGACGGACTGAATGATAAGAGTACTTGCAAACGAAGGGTCCTGAGGCCCGGGGATTCCAGATCAGCATTCTTTGCAGACATAGACTCCAGACAACACTTTGTATCTCCTGGAGAGGACACCAGCAAGCAACCAGGTGCAGACAGCCTGGAAACCATGATCAGAGACAATACCTGTTGACACCTTGGTAAGATTATTATTTCCTTGTGTTCATTCGTGATGGGCAGTGTTGGTGGAGATGCCTCGATGGGCGCCAAATGTACTTGGTCTCTATAACCGCCAGCATTCAGACTGAGAAGTGGCCACAGGCAGAACGGTGTGCACATTAGCTGCCCAACCTGCATCACGGATTCCCAAACCTGGAACACTGTTGGAACTGCCTTCGTCAGGCCAAGATGCTTAGTACCAGGAGAAGAGAAAATCCTGCAGAGGACTAGAAGAAAGCCCTGCCCACATCCTCTCACCTGGCCACAGAATTCAGCAAGCCTTAAGTTTTGTGGCATGGGTTGAAAGTCAAGTTTCACAGGCACAGCATATTTGGCCCAGACACCAAACACTCTGAATGGAAGGCAAGGAGAGCCTCTGCAGAGGACGAGCCCACAGGAGTGTGGAGAGCCACAACACAACCCTAGAGAGCATGTCACACACACCTGGACTCTCTCAAGTGCCAGACCTTTGGCACTCCATGAGTTCTTCTTCCTAAAGATATTATCTTCAGAGTAGAAAACAGAATGCGTGTTTCGAATACAGAGAACACAGAGACCTCTTGTAGATTCACGTTGTATTCCTGAAACTGCACTGAAAGTCTTTTCTGATGACTTTACATGGGGTTCCGTTCTCTCCCAATATGCTCCGTGCTTGTTCCTGTGAACTACAACAGATGAGTCCATCCTGGGCCTAAGCATCTATGGTTTAGGGTCTACCTTTAATGTTTGTTCAGATGGGAAAATTGGGAGGCATTTATGGCACGATTTCTGGAGATGCAGGAAGAACTTGTGTCCTCACTGTTGAGACTCCAGTCATGTCTTTGGTATGGTTGCAGGTGTTAACACTGAGCTTTCAATAGAGTGCGGGAGGCGCTTTTCAGGTCAGAAGCATCCTGATAGGGTGTGAGCACCATGAATATGTTTATGGTGTGGAATTCCCCATGTGAGGCTGCTTGTACTCCTGACTCTTTCTTGACCTTTCTACAGTAAGATGGAATTGTGAATTCTTGCCCTTCTCAGGATTCCAGAGCGGTGGTGGTGACAGTCACGGCCAAAGACTACAAATTCGGCCATGGAGAAGGAGACACCAAATCGCTTCACAAACTGTCTTGGAGAAATTCCCAGGCATCTCCAGCGGTTTGGAGTGATTTGATAAACCTGGCTGATGCAGAACTACTCCAGCCAGGTATGTGATGTGGCGTGGTTTGGTTAGGAGTGGTTGCTAGGACCTCAGAGCTTTGTGACGTCACAGAAGCTGTCTTCACTGGAGCACCAATCCCATTCTCAACATATAAATCCTATTTCGTTAAGTAGGAAGACTTGGGAAGGAACAAGAAAGAGCCCTGTTAGCCTGATCATGAACTCAGGTGGTCCTTTCTGTTTCTTTCCCACTTCCAGTTTCTATACAAAGAGAAAAGAAAAAGATGTTCTGTATACTACTCTTTAGACCAACATTTCTCCAGAGAGAGCATGATGTTCCTATTTCCACTGCAATTTCTAGAGATCTCAATCAACAGCGAGACCTCTTCGCAACCATTAGGTCTCTGGTTTGTTGGATATCCTTGGGTGTGATGGTCCATTCTTAGCTTCTGTTCCCTATGGTTTCTCGGGTGTAAAGTCTGCTTTTGATGTTGGTCACCTTGGAAGGTGAGGGAAGGAAGAAGGGAAAGAACGTCACAATTCCAAGAAAATTGCCAGGGCAGGGATACATTGTGCTGTCCGTGTCCTTATCTGCTAGTGTCCTGAAACACCAGTGCCAAGGGATGAAGGCTCTGTCTTCCTGACACTACCTTAAACAACGTTGCAAAGGCTTCATGGATAGTGAAACTCTGCATGATCTCTACACCTAAAGAAAGAGCCCTTGTCAGCACTCCTTGTCATCATCAGTTAATGCTACATGCCATAGTCATGGGGAGAGCCATGTTGAGCAATGCTCTTTACTCAGATGAAAATGAATGGCCAATATCGAGGGCCTGCCACGCCCAATCTAGCATCACTGTGGAAGGAGCCCAGATACACTTTTAAAGGCTAGTGGGTAAAGATGATTATTAAGATGATGATATAGAAGATGATTTCCAAATGAAAATGCAAGCAGACCAAAGGAAATATCCTATGGCTTCACTCATATGTGGCCCATGTGGAATACCATGGACATGAGTAGTATTATGGGAAAACGGAAGGAGAGGTGGTTAGACAGGGAGACGCACCAGGAGAGACTCAGGACTTTGGGGACCAAGCTGAGGGTTACAGGAAGATAAGACATACCATAAAGAGGTAACTGGTTAATGCGTATGGAGGTGCTTGGAATTATATGAGAAGGAGCCCTTGGTGGTATATGCAATTAAAGAATCAGGGAATACTCTGTCAAAAAACGTAGGATGGAGTTAAGGCTGGCTTGCCGAATATAAGAAAAAATAGAGAATAGAAAGCAAACGCCATTTCACATGGAGATGAAGAAAGAGAAGAGAAATGAATTCTAGCTTTATTATCTTACTGATTAAAATTGTATGCATTTGATTTCCTATAATGTTTGGTCAGCTGGAGAAATTGGGAGGCATTTATGGCACGATTTCTGGAGATGCAAGAAGAACTCGTGTCCTCACTTTTGAAGACTCCAGTCATGTCATTCGTATGTTCCATAGGGAACAGAAGCTAAGAATGGACCCTCTCACCCAAGATTATCAAACATCCCAGAGAGCTAATGGTAGCCAAGAGGCCTCTCGGTTGATTGAGATTTCTAGAAATTGCAGTGGAAGTAGTTACACCTTGCCTTCTCTGGAGAAATATTGGTCTAAAGAATGGTATACAGAACATTGTTTTCTTTTCTCTTTGTATAGAACATGGAAGTGGGAAAGAAACTGAAAAGACCACCTGAATTCATGATCAGACTAACAGGGCTCTTTCTTGTTCCTTCCCAGATCTTTCTACTTAAAGCCATAGGACTCATATGTCATGAGAATGGGATTGCTGCTTCAGTGAAGTCAGCTTCTGTGATGTCACAAAGCTCTGAGGTCCTAGCAACCACTCCTCACCAAACCACGCCTCATCACTTCACGTGGCTGGAATAGTTCTGGGTCAGCCAGGAGTATCAAAACCACTCAAAACTGATGTAGCCGCCTGGGTATTTCCCCAAGACAGTTTGTGAAGCCTTTTTTGGTCACCTTCTCCATGGCCGAATTTGTAGTCTTTGGCCTTGACTGTCATCACCACCCCTCTGGACTCCGGAGAAGGGAAAGTATCCACAATTCCATCTTACGACGTAAGGTCAAGAAAGTGTCAGGATTAGAAGCAGCCTCACAAGGGGAGCTCCATACCATACACATGTTCATGGTCCTCACACGCTATCAGGATGCTTCTTACAAGGAAATGCACACACTGCCCTCCAAGGAAAGCGCAGAGTTAACACCTGCAACCATACCAAAAACATGTCTGGAGGCTTCAACACTGAGGAGACGAGTTCTTCTTGCATCTCCAGAAATCGTGCCATAAATGCCTCCCAGTTTTCCCAGCTGACTAAACATAGAATGCAGACCGTACTCCCTATAAGCGTAGGCCCAGGACGGACTCATCTGTTTGGAGCTCCCA
Organism: Meles meles; assembly: GCF_922984935.1. Lineage (NCBI taxonomy): Eukaryota > Metazoa > Chordata > Mammalia > Carnivora > Mustelidae > Meles > Meles meles. Next base: position 21,542,852 of record NC_060088.1, on the reverse strand, counting down.
GGAGCAAGCGTGGAGCATGTTGGAAGAGAACCCATCCACATGTGAAGCTATCAGAAAAGGTTTTTGGGCCAGGTTCAGGAAGACACCGTGAATCTACAAAAGGTCTCTGTTTTCTCTGTATTTGAAACGTGCATTCTGTTATCTATCCTGAAGTTCATTTCTTTCGGAAGAAGAGCCCATGGAGTTCCCAATGGCTGGCACTTGAGAGAGTCTCAGATGTGTGAGACATCCCCTCTGGGGTTGTTTTGTGGCTGTCCAGTCTCCTTTGGACTCGTCCTCTGCAGAGGTTCTCCTTGCCTCCCATTCAGAGGGTGTCGTGTCTGGGCCAAATATGGTGAGGTTAAGCATCGTGGGTCTGGTGTGCCTGGGAAACGTGACTTTCAACCCATGCCACAAAACTTAAGGCCTGCTGTATTCTTTGGCCAGGTGAGAAGATGTGGGCATGGTTTTCTTCTAGACAGCTGTAGGATTTTCTGTTCTCCTAGAGTAAGCAACGAGGCCCGAAGAAGGCAGTCCCAACAGTGTTACAGGTTTGGGAATTCCTGATTGCAGGTTGGGCAGCTAATGTCCTCACCGACCTGCCTGTGGCCACTTCTCAGTCTGGATGCTGGTGGTCGTAGCCCAAGTATCTTTGGCGCCCATCGAGGCATCTCCACCAACACTGTCCATCACGAATGCACACAAAGAATTAATAATCTTACAACGGTGTCAACAGGTATTGTATCTGATCATGGTTTCCAGGCTATGTGCACCTGGTTGCTTGCCGGTGTCATCTCCAAGAGATACACAGTGTTCTCTGGAGTCTATGTCTTCAAAGCATGCTGATCGGAAATCCTTGAGCCTCAAGACCCTTGTGTTGCAAGAACTTGTGTCCTTCAGTCACTCTCCTTTTCTCCACCAACAGCTCTGGGTCAACATTCAAATTGTGGATTCTAAGTGTGCTCCTCTCCCCTGGGACTTTGGATTTGGCCATGGCTCCTTTCCCTATGAAGCACAAATCGTCCAATTCTCCCATAAGCCCTGTCTATAGCCTTCTCCCATGGTCTCTGTGACTTCTTCTCTCTTTCGCTGTAGAGTGTGATTTCTAGGCTTCAGGTCCATTTATGCCATGTTTACATGGATGTGGTCATCTTCTGGTTGTTCTGATGGCTGAAGACAAGCCTGGAACTCCCAGACCCTTGACCATCTCCCTGTCCTCCAAATGCACTGCGGACTCTTATGGAGCCATAAGCATGAAGGCATTTTTGCTCCTTGTGACATGTGGCAGAAAGGGAGAGAGCATTGGGCTGTTTCTTATCTGTCAGTCAGAGAAGAAAACTACCATACGATTTCACTCACTCATGGAAGTAAAGAAACATGTGAAAACGCAGAAGGAGGGACAGGAAATTCAACTCTAACCAGGCACACAAAATTTGCTGTTTGTTCCACGCAAGCTAGTCAGAATCTGCATTCCTAAAAGTGGATCAAATGGAATATTCAATGCAGGAAATATGGTCAAACGGGATGTAACATGAGTTACCACCGTGTTTGAAGGTGAATTGTGATATGGAATAGAGCAGCTTCATATCTCTTAAAATATCATTTTTAGCGGTTTGTGAAATACACACACACACACACACACACTTAGAAGAGTCCCACAGAAGTTAGGGATCAATTGAGGAATAGCACTCATGGAAACAAAATTCAGAGAAAATACCATAAAAAACAAGAGCTTAGAGAATCAAAGTAACAAACTGTCCAACCTAGATAATTTAACTCCTTACCTATCAAAAATTAATTAATTAATAATTAATTAATCAGCCATACCTAAAAGTCCCATAAACACAATATGACAGCAAATCCAATACCGGATAAAAAGGATAAATTCCAAGACACATACGCACTATCATGACAAGATATTGAGTCATACATATCTGACGTCTCAGCTACTGACATTTGAAGCAGCTTTTGAGGCTTTTGAAGTCGTCCTCAAACATCACCCAACACACAGAAAGCCAGGTTCAAATCAATTCCCTGGTTCACAATTCTAGACATTTAATGGTAATGTCGGCTTTCCTCATCTATTCCCAAAATGTAGGAAGAGGGAAGACCCTAATTGACAATCTCCAAAGACCCAATTCACATAAGGACCTTATAGGAAACCATTGCATACCATTTTAAACTGTAAGATAATAAAACTATAATTCATTTCTCTTCTCTTTCTTTCTTCATCTCCATGTGAAATGGCCTGTTTAAATTTCTATTCACTATTTTTTCTTATATTAGTCATGCCAGCCTTTCATCCATCCTACATTTTTGACATAGTGTTCCCTGATTCTTTAATTGCATATAGCAGCAACTGCTCATCCTCATATATGCCACACTACCTCCATACCCATTAAGCAGTTCCCTCTTTGTGGCAGGTCTTATGCTCCTGTAACACTCAGCTTGGTCCTCAAAGTCCCGGGTGTCTCTTCCTGCATCTCCCTCTCTGACATCTTCTCCTTCCGTTTTCCCTTACTACTACTAAAGTCTATGGTAATCCTTATGGGCCACATAGGAGTGAAGCCATAGGATATTTCCCTTTGTCTGCTTGCATTTTCATTTGGAAATCATCTTCTATATCATCATCTTCATAATCATCTTTATCCACTAGGCCTTAAAATGGTATCTAGGCTCCTTCCACAGTGATGCTAGTGTGGGCACAGCAGGCCATCGATGGTGGCCGTTCATTTTCATCTGAATAAAGAGAGTTTCTCAACATGGCTCTCCCCATGACTTGACATGTAGCATTAACTAATGATGACAAGGAGTGCTGACCGGGGTTCTTTCTTTAGGGGTAGCTCTCATGCAGATGTTCACTCTCCAGGAAACCTTGGCAACGGTGTTTAAGGTAATGTCAGGTAGACAGAGCCTTCATCCCTTAGGACTGGTGTTTCAGGACACTAGCAGATAAGGACACGGACAGCACAAGGCATCCCTGCCCTGGCAAATTTCCTGGAATTGTGACTTTCCTTCCTTTCTTCCTTCCCCCACCTTAAAATCGGACCAAGCCCAAAGGCAGACCTTACACCTGAGAAAAAATAGGGAAGAGAAACTATGAATGGACCCTCTCACCCAAGGATATCAACCCTCCCAGAGACCTAATGGTAGCCAAGAGGCCTCGCAGTTGTTTGAGATCTCTAGAAATTGCAGTGCTCTCTTCGGAAAAATGTTGGTCTAAAGAATGGTATACAGAACATCGTTTCCTTTTCTCTTTGTATAGAAAGTGTAAGTGGGAAAGAAACTGAAAAGACCACCTGAGATCATGATCAGGCTAACAGGGCTCTTCTTTTTCCTTCCCAGTTATTTCTACTTAAAACCATAGGACTCATATGTCATGAGAATGGGATTGCTGCTTCAGTGAAGTCAGCTTCTGTGATATGACAAAGCTCTGAAGTCCTAGCAACCACTCCTCATGAAACCACCCCTCATCACTTCACGTGGCTGGAATAGTTCTGGGTCAGCCAGGAGTATCAAAATCACTCCAAACCGATGTAGCCGCCTGGGTATTTCCCCAGGAGATTTTGTGAAGCCTTTTGGGGTTACCTTCTCCATGGCCAAATTTGTAGTCTTTGGCCTTGACTGTCACCACCACCCCTCTGGACTCCGGAGAAGGGAAAGTGTCCACAATTCCATCTTACCTACATAAGGTCAAGAAAGTGTCAGGTGTTCAAGCAGCCTCACAAGGGGAACTCCACATCATAGACATGTTCATGATCCTCACACTCTATCAGGATGCTTCTTACCAGGAAATGTGCACCCAGCCCTCCGAGGAAAGCTCAGAGTTAACACCCGCAACCATACCAAAGACATGTCTGGAGTCTTAAACACTGAGGACACGAGTTCTTCTTGCATCTCCAGAAATCGTACCATAAATGCCTCCCAATTTTTCCAGCTGACCAAACATAAAATGCAGACCGTACACCCTATAAGCATAGTCCCAGGACGGACTCATCTGTTAGGAGTTCCCAGGAGGAAGTACGGATCATATTGGAAGAGAACCCATCCCCATGTGAAGCCATCGTAAAAGTATTTCAGGCCAGTTTCAGGAAGACACCTTGAATCTACAACAGGTCTCTGTCTTCTCTGTATTTGAAACGTGCATTCTGTTATCTACCCTGAAGATAATTTCTTCCGGAAGAAGAGCTCATGGAGTTCCCAATGGCTGGCACTTGAGAGAGTCTCAGGTGTGTGTGACATGCCCTCTGGGGTTGTGTTGTGGCTGTCCACTCTCCTGTGGACTCGTCCTCTGCCGAGGCTCTCCTTGCCTGCCATTCAGAGTGTGTTGTGTCTTGGTAAATATGGTGAGGTTAAGCTTCGTGGGTGTGGTGTGCCTGGGAAACGTGACTTTCAACCCACGCCACAAAACTTAAGGCCTGCTGAATTCTGTGGCCAGGTGAGAGGATGTGGGAAGGGCTTTCTTCTAGACCCCTGCAGGATTTTTTGTTCTCCTGGAGTAAGCAACGAAGCCTGAAGATGGCAGTCCCAACAGTGTTCCAGGTTTGGGAATCCCTGACTGCAAGTTGGGGAGCTAATGTCCTCACCGACCTGCCTGTGGCCACTTCTCAGTCTGCATGCTGGCGATCGTAGAACCCAAGTATCGTTGGCGCCCATCGAGTCATCTCCACCAACACTGCCCATCATGAATGCACACAAAGAAATAATAAGCTTACCACTGTGTCACCAGGTATTGTTTCTGATCATGGTTTCCAAGCTATGTGCACCTGTTTGCTTGCCAGTGTCCTCTCCAGGAGATACACAGTGTTCTCTGGACTCTATATCTGCAAACCATGCTGCTCTGAAATCCCTGGGCCTCAAGACCCTTGTGTTGCAAGAACGTGTGTCCTTCAGACACTCTCCTTTTCCCCTTAACAGCTCTGGGTCAACATTCAAATTGTGGGTTCTAAGTGTGCTCCTCTCCCCTGGGCCTTTGGATTTGGCCATGGCTCCTTTCCCTATGAAGCACAAGTCATCCAATTCTCCCATAAGCCCTGTATACACCCTTCTCCCATGGTCTCTGTCACTTCTTCTCTCTTTCGCTATGGAGTGTGATTTCTAGGCTTCAGGTCCATTTATGCCATGTTTACATAGATGTGGTCATCTTATGGTTGTGCTGATGTCTGAGGACAGGCCTGGAACTCCCAGACACTTGACATCTCCCTGTGCTCCAAATGCACTGTGAAGTTCTATGGAGCTCTAAGCAAGAAGGCATTCTTGCTCCTTGTGACATGTGGCAGAAAAGGAGAGAGTATTGGGCTGTGTCTTATCTGTCAGTCAGAGAAGACAACTACCATACGATTTCACTCACTCATGGAAGTAAAGAAACATGAGAAAAGGCAAGAAAAAGGGACAGGCAATTCGACTCTAACCAGGTACAACAAATGTACTGTTTGTTCCACGCAGGCTATTCAGAATCTGCGTTTCTAAAAGTGGATCAAATGGGATATTCAATGCAGGAAATGTGGCCGAATGGGATGTAACATGAGTTTCCACTGTGTTTGAAGGTGAATTGTGATCAGAAATAGAGCAGCTTCATATCTCTTAAAATATCATTTTTAGCGGTTTGTGAAACACACACACACACACACACACACACACACACACACACACACACTTAAAAGAATTAAAAGAATCCCACAGAAGTTATGGAGGAAGTGAGGAATAGCACTCATGGAAACAAAATTGAGAGAAAATACCAAAAATCAAGAGCTTAGAGAATCAAAGTAACAAACCATCCAAACTGGATAACTTGACTCCTTACCTATCAAGAATTAATTAATTAATAATTAATCAACCATACCTAAAAGTCACGTGAAAACAATATGCCAGTAAATCCAATACCAGATAGAAAAGGATAAATTCCAAGACATATACGCACTACCATGACAAGATCATGAGTCATACATATCTGACGTCTCAGGTACTGACTTTTGAGTCAGCTTTTGAGGTTTTTGAAGCCGTCCTCAACCATCACCCAACACACAGAAAGCCAGTTTCAAATCGTATCCCTGGTCCATAATTCTAGACATTTAATGGTAGTGTCGGCTTTTCTCATCTATTCCCAAAATGTTGGAAGTGGCAAGACTCTAATTGACAATGTCCAAAGACCAATTCACATAAGGACCTTATAGGAAACCAATTGCATACCATTTTAAACTGTAAGATAATAAAACTAGGATTCATTTCTCTTCTCTTTCTTTCTTCATCTCCATGTAAAATGGCCTGTTTAACTTTCTATTCACTATTTTTTCTTATATTAGGCATGCCAGCCTTTCATCCATCCTACGTTTTTGACATAGTGTTCCCTGATTCTTTAATTGCATATACCAACAACAGCTCATCCTCATATAATGCCACACTACCTCCATACCCATTAAGCAGTTCCCTCTTTGTGGGATGTCTTATCCTCCTGTAACCCTCAGCTTGGTCCCCAAAGTCCCGAGTCTCTCCTCCTGCATCTCCCTCTCTGACTTCTTCTCCTTCCGTTTTCCATTACTACTACTAATGTCTATGGTGTTCCTCATGGGCCACATAGGAGTGAAGCCATAGGATATTTCCCTTGGTCTGCTTGAATTTTCATTTGGAAATCATCTTCTTTATCATCATCCTCATAATCTTCTTTATCCACTAGCCCTGAAAATGTTATCTCGGCTCCTTCCACAGTGATGCTAGAATGGGCACGGCAGGCCTTCGATCTTGGCCGTTCATTTTCATCTGAATAAAGAGAGTTTCTCAACATGGCTCTCCCTAAGACTATGACATGTAGCATTAATTAATGATGACAAGGAGTGCTGACCGGGACTCTTTCTTTAGGGGTAGCTCTCATGCAGAGGTTACTCTCCATGAAACTTGGCAATGGTGTTTAAATTAATGTCACGTAGACAGAACCTTCATCACTTAGGACTGGTGTTTCAGGACACTAGCAGATAAGGACACAGAAAGCACAAGGCATCCCTGCCCTGGCAATTTTCCTGGAATTGTGACTTTCCTTCCCTTCTTCCTTCCCGGCCTTCCAATCGGACCAAGCCCAAAGGCAGACCTTACACCCGAGAAAACATAGGGAAGAGAAGCTAAGAATGGACCCTCTCCCCCAAGGATATCAAACCTCCCAGAGACCTCATGGTAGCCAAGAGGCCTCACAGTTGTTTGAGATCTCTACAAATTGCAGTGCTCTCTCCAGAGAAATGTTGGTCTAAAGAATGGTATAAAGAACATCGTTGTTTTTTTTTTCTCTCTTTTTATAGAAAGTGGAAGTGGAAAAGAAACTGAAAAGACCACCTGAATTCATGACAGGCTAACAGGGCTCTTTTTTATTCCTTCCCAGGTCTTTCTACTTAAATCCATAGGACTCATATGTCATGAGAATGGGATTGCTGCTTCAGTGAAGTCAGCTTCTGTGATATGACAAAACTCTGAGGTTCTAGCAACCACTCCTCACGAAACCACGCCTCATCACTTCACGTGGCTGGAATAGTTCTGGGTCAGCCAGGAGTATCAAAATCACTCCAAACCGATGTAGCCGCCTTGGTATTTCCCCAAGACAGTTTGTGAAGACTTTTGGGGTCACCTTCTCCATGGCCGAATTTGTAGTCTTTGGACGTGACTGTCACCACCACCACTCTGGACTCTGCAGAAGGGAAAGTATCCACAATTCCATCTTACCTACGTAAGGTCAAGAAAGTGTCAGGAGTACAAGCAACCTCACAAGGGGAACTCCACACTGTACACAAGTTCATGGTCCTCACACGTTATCAGGATGCTTCATACCAGGAAATGCGCACCCCGCCTTCCGAGGAAAGCTCAGACTTAACACCCGCAACCATACCAAAGACATGTCTGGAGTCTTCAACACTGAGTACACGAGTTCTTCTTGCATCTCCAGAAATCATGCCATAAATGCCTCCCATTATTCCCAGCTCAGCAAACATTAAAGGCAGACCGTACACCCTATAAGCGTTGGCCCAGGATGGACTCATCTGTTTGGAGCCCCCAGGAGCAAGGACAGAGCATGTTGGAAGAGAACCCATCCCCATGTGAAGCCATCACAAAAGGCTTCCGGGCCAGGTTCAGGAAGACACCGTGAATCTACAAAAGGTCTCTGTCTTCTCTGTATTTGAAACGTGCATTCTGTTATCTACCCTGAAGATAATTTCTTTCAGAAGAAGAGCTCATGTAGTTCCCAAGGGCTGGCACTTGAGAGAGTCTCAGGTGTGTGTGACATGCCCTCTGGGTTTGTGTTGTGGCTGTCCACTCTCCTGTGGATTCGTCCTATGCAGAGGTTCTCCTTGACTCCCATTCAGAGTGTGTCGTGTCTGGGCCAAATATTGTGAGGTTAAGCTTCGTGGGTCTGGTGTGCTTGTGAAACGTGATTTTCAACCCACGCCACAAAACTTAAGGCCTGCTGAATTCTGTGGCCAGGTGAGAGGATGTGGGCAGAGCTTTCTTCTAGAACCCTGCAAGATTTTTTGTTCTACTGGAGTAAGCAACGAGGCCTGAAGAAGGCAGTCCCAACAGTGTTCCAGGTTTGGGAATCCCTGATTGCAGGTTGGGCAGCTAATGTCCTCACCGACCTGCCTATGGCCACTTCTCAGTCTTGATGCTGGCGGTCATAAAGCCAAGTATCTTTGTCGCCCATTGAGGCATCTCCACGAACAATGCCCATCACGAATGCACACAAGAAATAATAATCTTACCACGTTGTCAACAGGTATTGTCTCTGATCATGGTTTCCAGGCTGTCTGCTCCTGGTTGCTTGCTGGTGTCCTCTCCAGGTGATACACAGTGTTCTGAAGTTCTGGAGTGTATGTCTGCAAAGCATGCTGATCTGGAATCCCCGGGGCTCAAGACCCTTGTCTTGCAAGAGTTCGTATCCTTCAGACACTCTATTTTTCTCTGCCAACAGATATGTCTCAACATTTAAATTGTGAGTTCTAAGTGTGCTCCACTCCCCTCGGCCTTTGTCTTTGGCTATGGCTCCCTGCCCTCTGAAGCACCAACCGTCTAATTCTCCAATAAGACCTGTCTACACCCTTCTCCCATGGTCTCTGTCACTTCTTCTCTCTTTCGCTGTGGCGTGTGATTTCTAGGCTTCAGGTCCATTTATGCCATGTTTGCATTGATGTGGTCATCTTCTGGTTGTGCTGTTGGCTGAAGACAAGCCTGGAGTTCCTAGACACTTCTACCATCTCCCTTTCCTCCAAAGGCACTGTGGACCCTTACGGAGCCATAAGCACGAAGGCATTCTTGCTCCTTGTGACAATGGCAGAAAGGAGAGAGCATTGGGCTGTGTCATATCTGTTAGTCATAGAAAGACAACTATCATACGATATCACTCACTCATGGAAGGAAAGAAACGTGGGAAAAAGCAAGAAAAATGGAAAGGCAATGAGACTCGAACCAGGCACACAAAATTTGGTGTTGGTTCCAGCAGGCCAGTCAGAATCTGCCTTTCCAAAAGTGGATCAAATGGGACATTCAATGCCGGAAATGTGGCTGAACTGGATGTAACGTGAGTTTCCACTGTGTTTGTAGGTGAATTGTGATCTGGAATAGAGCAGCTTCATATCTCTTAAAATATCATTTTATCATTTGGTACAACACACACACACACACACTCTCTTAAAAGGGTCCCACAGAAGTTAGGGAGCTTTTGAGGAATAGCACTCATGGAAGCAAAATTCAGAGAAAATACCATTAAAAAAAAGAGCTTAGAGAGTCAAAGTAACAATCCGTCCAAACTGGATATGTTAACTCCTTGCCTATCAGGATTTAATTAATTAATTAATCAACCATACCTAAAAGACCCATAAAAACAAGTATGCCAGCAAATCCAATACCGGGTAGAAAAGGATAAATTAAAAGACACATACGCACTACCATGACAAGGTCATGAGTCATACATATCTGATGTCTCAGGTACTGACAGTTGAAGAAGCTTTTGAGGCTTTTAAAGCCATCCTCAAATATCACCCTACACACAGAAAGCCAGGTTCAAACAAATTCTGTGGTCCACAATTCTAGACATTTAATGGTAGTGTCGGATTTTCTCATCTATTCCCAAAATGTAGGAAGAGGGAAGATTCTAATTGACAATGTCCAAAGACCCAATTCACATAAGGACCTTATAGGAAACCATTGCATACCATTTTAAACTGTAAGATAATAAAACTAGAATTCATTTCTCTTCTCTTTCTTTCTTCATCTCCATGTGAAACGGCCTGTTTAACTTTCTATTCACTATTTTTTCTTATATTAGGCATGCCAGCCTTTCATCCATCCTACGTTTTTGACATAGTGTTCCCTGATTCTTTAATTGCATATACCAACAACAGCTCATCCTCATATAATGCCACACCACCTCCATACCCTTTATGTAGTTCCCTTTGTGGGAGGTCTTATCCTCCTGTAACCCTCAGCTTGGTCCCCAAAGTCCCGAGTCTCTCCTCCTGTGTCTCCCTCTCTGACTTCTTCTTTTTCCGTTTTCCCTTACTAATAATAATGTCTATGGTATTCCTCATGGGCCACATATGAGTGACGCCATAGGATATTTCCCTTGGTCTACTTGCGTTTTCATTTGGAAATCATCTTCTTTATCATCATCTTCATAATCATCTTTATCCACTAGCCCTTAAAAGGTATCTCGGCTCCTTCCACAGTGACGCTAGAGTGGGCATGGCAGGATATCGATGTTGGCCATTCATTTTCTTCCGAATAAAGAGAGTTGCTCAATGTGGCTCTCGCCATGTCTATGACATGTAGCATTAACTAATGATGACAAGGAGTGCTGACCAGGGCTCTTTCTTAAGGGATAGCTCTCATGCAGAGTTTCACTCTCCATGAAACCTTGGCAATGGTGTTTAAGGTAATGTCAGGTAGACAGAGCCTTCATCCCTTAGGACTGGTGTTTCAGGACACTAGCAGATAAGGACACGGACAGCACAAGTCATCCCTGCCCTGGCAATTTTCCGAAATTGTGACTTTCCTTCCCTTCTTCCTTCCCCCACCTTACAATCAGACCAAGCCCAAAGGCAGACCTTACACCCGAGAAAACATAGGGAAGAGAAGCTAAGAATGGACCCTCTCCCCCAAGGATATCAAACCTCCCAGAGGTAGCCAGGAGGCCCTCTACCCTTACGGTAGCAAAGAGGCCTCGCAGTTGTTTGAGATCTCTAGAAACTGCAGTGCTCTCTCCGGAGAAATGTTGGTCTAAAAATTGTATAGAGAACATCGTTTTCTTTTCTCTTTGTATAGAAAGTGGAAGTGGGAAAGAAACTGAAAAGACCACATGAATTCATGATCAGGCTAACATGGCTCTTTCTTGTTCCTTCCCAGTTCTTTCTACTTAAATCCATAGGACTCATATGTCATGAGAATGTGATTGCTGCTTTAGTGCGGTCAGCTTCTGTGATATGACAAAGCTCTGAGGTCCTAGCATCCACTCCTCACCAAACCACGCCTCATCACTTCACCTGCCTGGAATTGTTCGGAGTCAGCCAGGAGTATCAAAATCACTCCAAACCGATGTAGCCGCCTGGGTATTTCCCCAAGACAGTTTGTGAAGCCTTTTAGGGTCACCTTCTCCATCCCCGAATTTCTAGTCTTTGGCCGGGAATGTCACCACAACCCCGCTGAACTCCAGAGAAGGGAAAGTATCCACAATTCCATCTTACCTACTTAAGGTCAAGAAAGTGTAAGGAGTACAAGCAGCCTCACAAGGGGAGCACCACACCATACACATGCTCATGTTTCTCACACCCTATCACGATGCTTCTTACCAGGAAATGCGCAACCCGCCCTCCGAGGAAAGCTCAGAGTTACACTCGCAAATATACCAAAGACATGTCTGGAGTCTTCAACACTGAGGACACGAGTTCTTCTTGCATCTCCAGAAATCGTGCCATAAATGAGTACCAATTTTCCCAGCTGAAAAAACATAAAATGCAGACTGTACACCCTATTAGCGTAGGCCCAGGATGGACTCATCTGTTTGGAACTCCCAGAAGCAAGCACGGATCATGTTGGAAGAGAACCAATCCCCATGTGAAGCCATCGGAAAAGGTTTTTGGACCAGTTTCAGGAAGACAACGTAAATCTACAACAAGTATCTGTCTTCTCTGTATTTGAAACTTGCATTCTGTTATCTACCCTGAAGATAATTTCTTTCAGAAGAAGAGCTCATGTAGTTCCCAAGGGCTGGCACTTGAGAGAGTCTCAGGTGTGTGTGACATGCCCTCTGGTGTTGTGTTGTGGCTGTCCACTCTCCTGTGGACTCGTCCTCTGAAGAGGATCTCCTTGTCTCCCATTCAGAGTGTGTCATGTCTGGGCCAAATATGGTGATATTAAGCTTCGTGGGTGTGGTGTGCCTGGGAAACGTGACTTTCAACCCACGCCACAAAACTTAAGGCCTGCTGAATTCTGTGGCCAGGTGAGAGGATGTGGGCAGGGCTTTCTTCTAGAACCCTGCAGGAATTTTTGTTCTCCTGGAGTAAGCAAGGAGGCCTGGAGAAGGCAGTTCCAACAGTGTTCCAGGTTTGGGAATCCCTGATTGCAGGTTGGGCAGCTAATGTCCTCACCGACCTGCCTGTGGCCACTTCTCAGTCTGGATGCTGGCAGTCGTAGAGCCCAAGTATCGTTGGCGCCCATCGAGGCATCTCCACCAACACTGCCCATCAAGAATGTACACAAAGAATGAATAATCTTACCATGGTGTCAACAGGTATTGTCTCTGATCATGGTTTCCAGGCTATGTGCACCTGTTTTCTTGCCGGTGTCCTCTCCAGGAGATACACAGTGTTCTCTGGAGTCTATTTCTACAATGTATGCTGATCTGAAATCCCTGGGCCTCAAGAACCTTGTGTTGCAAGAACGTGTGTCCTTCAGACACTCTCCTTTTCTCCGCCAACAGCTCTGGGTCAACATTCAAATTGTGGGTTCTAAGTGTGCTCCTCTCCCCTGGGCCTTTGGATTTGGTCATGGCTCCCTTCCCTATGAAGCACCAACCTTCCAACTCTCCCATAAGCCCTGTCTACACCCTTCACCCCTGGACTCTGTGACTTTTTCTCACTTAGGCTGTGGAGTGTGATTTCTAGGCTTCAGGTCCATTTATGCCATGTTTACATGGAAGTGGTCATCTTCTGGTTGTGCTGATGGCTGAAGACAAGCCTGGAACTCCCAGACCCTTGACCATCTCCCTGTCCTCCAAATGCACTGCGGACTCTTTTGGAGCCATAAGTAAGAAGGCATTCTTGGTCCTTGTGACATGTGGAAGAATGGTAGTGAGCATTGGGCTGTGTCCTATCTGTCAGTCACAGAAGACAAATAATATACAATTTCACTCACTCATGGAAATAAAGAAACATGTGAAAAAGCAATAAAAAGGGACAGGAAATTTGACTCTAACCAGGCATACAAAATTTGCTGTTTGTTCCACGCAGGCTAGTCAGAATCTGAATTTCTAAAAGTGGATCAATTGGGAAATTCCATGCAGGAATTGTGGCCGAATGGGGTGTAACGTGAGTTTCCACTGTGTTTGAAGGTGAACTGTGATATGGAATAGAGCAGGTTAATATGTCTTAAAATATCATTTTAAGCGTTTTGTTAAACACACAGACACACACACACACACTAAGAGTCCCACAGAAGTTAGGGAGTAAGTGAGGAACAGCACTCATGGAAGCAAAATTCAAAGAAAATGCCATAAAAAACAAGAGTTTAGATAATCAAAGTAACAAACCATCCAATCTGGATAAGTTAAGTACTTACCTATCAAGAATTAATTAATTAATTAATAACCTAATTAATTAAGTAATCAACCATACCTAAAAGACCCGTAAACACTAGTATGCCAGCAAATCCAATACCGGATAGTAAACGATAAATTTCAAGACACGTACACACTACCATGACAAGTTCATTTTTATCTGAAGAAAGAGAGTTGCTCAACATGGCTCTCCCGTATTTCCACTGCAATTTCTAGAGGTCTCAATCAACAGCTAGGCCTCTTGGCTACCATAAGTCTCTGGGAAGTTGGATATCTTTGTGTGAGAGGGTCCATTCTTAGCCTCTGGACCCTATGGTTTCTCGGGTATAAGGTCTGGCTTTGGTTTTTGGTCAGCTTGGAAGGTCAGGGAAGGAAATAGGGAAAGGAAAGTCACAATTCCAGGAAAATTGCCAGGGCAGGGATGCGCTGTGCTTTCCATGTCCTTATGTGCTAGTGTCCTGAAACACCAGTCCTAAGAGATGAAGAATCTGTCTATCTGACATTACCATAAACAGTGTTGCAAAGGCTTCATGGAGAGTGAAACTCTGCATGATTGTTACCCTGAAAGAAAGAACCCTGGTCAGCACTCCAGGTCATCATTAGTTAATGCTACATGCCATAGACCTGGGGAGAGCCATGTTAAGCAACTCTTTTTATTCAGATGAAAATGAATCTCCAACATCGATGGCCTGCCATGCCCCCACTAACATCACTGTGGAAGGAGCCGAGATACCCTTTTAAGGGCTAGTGGATAAAGATGATTATGAAGATGATAATAAAGAAGATGATTTCCAAATGATAATGCAAGCAGACCGACGGAAATATCCTATGGATTCACACCTATGTGGCCCATGAGGAATACCATGGACATGAATAGTAGGAAGGGAAAATGGAAGGAGAAGAAGTCAGACAGGGAGTGCACCAGGAGACACTCAGGACTTTGGGGACCAAGCTGAGGGTTACAGGAGGATAAGTCATGCCATAAAGAGGGAACTGGATAATGGGCTTGGAGGTGGTGTGGCTTTATATGAGGATGAGCACTTGGTGGTATATGCAATTAAAGCATCAGGGAACACTATGTCAAAACCGTAGGATGGATGAAAGGCTGGCTTGCTGAATATAAGAAAATATAGTGAATAGAAAGCAAAACAGGTCGTTACACGTGGAGATCAAGAAAGAAAGAGAAGAGAAATGAATTCTAGTATTATTATCTTACTGATTAGAATTGTATGCAATTGGTTTCCTATAAGGTCCTTAAATGAATTGGGTCTTTGGACATTGTAAATTAGTCTTCCCTCTCCCTACATTTTGGGAATAGATGAGAAAAGATGACATTAACACGAACTGTCTCGAATTGTTGACCAGGGAATTGACTTGAACCTGTCTTTCTGTGTGTTGGGAGATGTTTGAGGACTGCTTCAAAAACCTCAAAATCTGCATCAAAGGTCTTTACATGAGACGTCTGAGATGTATGACTCATGATCTTGTCATGGTAGTGCGTATGTTTATTGGAATTTATCCTTTTCTCTCCGGTATTGGATTTGCTGGCAGACTTCTGTGTAGGGTTCTTTTAAGTAAGGTTGTTTATTAATTAATTAATTCTTGATAGGTAAGGAGTTAACTTATCCAGTTTGGACGGTTTGTTACTTTGATTCTCTAAACTTTGTTTTTTTTTAATGGTATTTTCTCTTTATTTTGCTTCCATGAGTGCTATTCCTCACAAGCTCCTTAAATTCTGTGGTACCCTTTTAAGAGAGTGTGTGTATGTGTGTGTGTGTGTGTGTGTGTGTGTGTGTGTGTGTGTGTGTGTGTGTATGTGTTGTACCAAATGGTAAAATGATATTTTAAGAGATAAGAAGCTGCCCTATTCCAGACCACAATTCACCTACAAACACAGTGGAAACTCACGTTACATCCCGTTCAGCCACATTTCCGGCATTGAATGTCCCATTTGATCCACTTTTAGAAAGGCAGATTCTGACTAGGCTGCCTGCAACAAACACCAAATTTTGTGTGCCTGGTTAGAGTCTCATTGCCTGTCCCTTTTTCTTGCTTTTTCCCATGTTTCTTTACTTCCATGAGTGAGTGAAATCTGTATGGTAGTTTTCTTTCTATGACTAACACTATGACACAGCCCAATGCTCTCTCATTTCGACCATTGTCAGAAGGAGCAAGAATGCCTTCTTACTTATGGCTCCATAAGGATCCGCAGTGCATTCAGAGGAAAGGGAGAGGTAGAATTTTCTAGGAATTCCAGGCTTGTCTTCAGCCATCAGCACAAACAGAAGATGACCACATCAATGGAAACATGGCATAAGTGGACCTGAAGCCTAGAAATCACACTCCACAGCGAAAGAGAGAAGAAGTGACAGAGACCATTGGAGAAGGGTGTAAACAAGGCTTATGGGAGAGTGGAAGGTTATGCTTTAGAGGGCAGAGAGCCCTAGGCAAAGACAAAGGCCCATTGGAGAGGAGCACACTTAGAACCCACAATTTGAATGCTGACACACAGATGTTGGCGGAGACACGGAGAGTGTCTGAAGGACACGAGTTCTTGCAACCCAAGGTTCTTGAGGCCTGGCGATTCCATATCACCATGCTTTGCAGACATAGACTCCAGATAACATTCTGTATCTCCTGGAGAGGACAGCAGCAAGCAACCAGGTGCAGACAGCCTGGAAACCATGCTCAGAGACAATACCTGTTGACACCATGTTACAATTCTTATTTCTTTCTGTGCATTCCTGATGGGCAGTGTTGGTGAAGATGCCTCGATGTGGCCACAGATAGTTGGGCTCTACGACCACCAGCATCAAGACTGAGAAGTGGCCACAGGCAGGAAGGTGAGGACATTGGCTGCCCAACCAGCAATCACGGATTCCCAAACATGGAACACTTTTGGGACGGCCTTCTTCAGGCCACGTTGCTTCGTCCCGGGAGAACAGAAAATTCTGCAGAGGACAAGAAGTATGTCCTGCCCACATAGGCTCACCTAGCCACAGAATTCAGGAGGCCTTAATTTTTTTTGGAGTGGGTTGAAAGTCACGTTTCCAGGCACACCAGACTCACGTAGCTTAACCTCACCATATTTGGCACAGACACCACACACTGTGAATGGAAGGCAAGGAGAGCCTCTGCAGAGGACGAGCCCACAGGAGAGTGGAAAGCCACAACACAACCCCAGAGGGCATGTCACACACACCTGAGACTCTCTCAAGTGCCAGATCTTGTGCACTCCATGATCTCTTCCTCCTAAAGAAATTAGCTTCAGGGTAGATAAGAGAATGCGTGTTTCGAATACAGAGAAGAAGAGACCTTTTGCAGATTCAAGTTGTATTTCTGAAACTGGCCCAAAAGCCTTTTCCCATGGCTTCACATGGGGATTGGTTCTCTTCCATCATGCTCCGTGCTTGCCCCAGTGAGCTCCAAACAGATGAGACCATTCTGGGCCTAAACTTCCAGGGTGTATGGTCTACCTTTAATATTTGGTCAGTTGGGAAAATGGGGGGCATTTATGGCACGATTTCTGGAGATGCACAAGAACTCGTGTCCTCATTATTGAAGATTCGAGATATGCATTTATATGGTTCTGGGTGTTACCTCTTAGCTTTCCTGGGAGGGCGGGGGGCACTTTTCCTGGTCAGAAGCATCCTGATATGGTATGAGGACCATGAACATGTTTTTGGCTTGGAGTTCCCCGTGTGAGGCTCCTTGTACTCCTGACTATTTCTTGACCTTACGTGTGTAAGATGGAATTGTGTATTCTTGCCCTTCTCAGGAGTCCAGAGGGCTGGTGGTGACAGTCAGAGTCAAATACTACCAATTCGGCAATGGAGAAGGTTACCCCAAATCACTTCACAAACTGTTTGAGGAAATCACCAGGCGGCTCCAGCGGTTTGGAATGATTTTGATACTCCTGGCTGACCCAGAACTACTCCAGCCAGGTTAAGTGATGAGGCATGGTTTGGTGAGGAGTGGTTTCTAGGAACTTAGAGATTTGTGACGTCACAGAGCTGACTTCACTGAAGCAGCAAACCCATTCTCATGACATATGAGTCCTATGGCTTTAAGTAGAATGACTTGGGAAGGAAAAAGAAAGAGCCCTGTTAACCTGATTATGAACTCAGGTGATCTTTTCTGTTTCTTTCCCACTTCCCCTTTCTGTACAAAGAAAAAAGAAAATGATGATGATAAAGAAGATGAATTCCAAATGAAAATGCAAGCAGACCAAGGGAAATATCCTAAGTGTTAACTAATATGTGGCCCATGAGGAATACCATGGACATGAGTAGTAGGAAGGGAAAACGGAAGGAGAAGATGTCAGACAGGGAGACACACCAGGAGAGACTCAAGACTTTGGGGACCAAGCTGAGGGTTACAGGAGGAAAAGACATGCCCTAAGGAGGGAACTGGTTAATGAGTATGGAGGTTTTGTGGCATTATATGAGGAGGAGCACATGGTGGTATATGCAATTAAAGAATCAGGGAACACTCTGTCCAAAAACGTTGGATGGATGAAACTCTGGCTCGCCGATAATTAGAAAATATACTGAATAGAAAGCAAAACAGGTCTTTTCATGTGGAGATGAAGAAATAAAGAGAAGAGAAATGAATTATAGTTTTATTATCTTACTGATTAAATTGTATGCCATTGGTTTCCTTTAAGGTCCTTATGTGAATTGGGTCTTTGGACATTGTAAATTCGAGTCTTCCCTTTTCCTACATTTTGGGAATAGATGAGCAAAGCCGACATTACCATTAAATGTCTCGAATTGTGGACCAGAGAATTGATTTTTACCTGGCTTTCTGTGAGGTGGGAGATATTTGAGGACTGCTTCAAAAGCCTCAAAAGCTGCTACAAAAGTCATTACCTGAGACGTCAGATATGTATGACTCATGATCTTGTCATGGTACTGCGTATGTGTCTTGGAATTTGTCCTTTTCTCTCCGGTTTTGGATTTGCTGGCAGTGTTCTGTGTGGGGGTCGTTTAGGTAAGGTTGTTTAATTAATTAATTAATTAATAATTCGTGTTAGCTGAGGAGTTAACTTTTCCAGTTTGGACGGTTTTTTGCTTTCATTTTCTAAGCTTTTTTTTTTTTTTTAAATGGTATTTTCTCTGAATTTTGCTTCCCTGAGTGCTATTTCTCACTTGCTCCCTAACTTCTGTGTAACTCTTTTAAGAATGTGTGTGTGTGTGTGTGTGTGTGTGTGTGTTTCACAAAACGCTAAAAATGATATTTTAAGAGATATGAAGCTGCTCTATTTCAGATCACAATTCACCTTCAAACAAAGTGGAAACTCACGTTATATCCTGTTTGGCCACATTTCCTGCATGCAATGTCCTAATTGATTACCTTTAGATACTCAGATTCTGACTAGCCTGCCTAGAACAAACACAAAATTTTGTGTGCCTGGTTAGAATCGAATTGCCTGTCCCTTTTCCTTGCTTTTTCACATGTTTCTTTATTTCCATGAGTGAGTGAAATCGTATAGTAGTTGTCTTTATGGGATTGACAGATACGACACACCCCAATGCTCTCTCCCTTTCTGCCACATGTCACAAGGAACAAGAATGACTTCTTGCTTATTGCTCCATAAGAGTCAGCAGTACATTTGGAAGACAGGGAGATGGTAGAAGTGTCTGCATTCTCAGGGTTGTCTTCAGCCATCAGCACACCCAGAGGATGATCACATCAATGTAAACATGGCATAAATGGACCTGTAGCCTAGAAATCACACTCCACAGTGAAAGAGAGAAGAAGTCACAGAGACCAGGGGAGAAGGGTGTAGACAGGGCTTATGGGAGAATTGGACGGTTGGTGCTTCAGAGGGCAGGGAGCCATGGCCAAAGACAAAGGCCCATGGAAGAGGAGCACACGTAGAACCCACAATTTGAGTGTTGACACATAGCTGTTGGCGGAGAAACGGGGAATGTGTGAAGGACACGAATTTTTGCATCCCAAGGGTGTTGAGGCCCGGGGATTCCAGACCAGCATGCTTTGCAGACATAGACTCCAGAACTGCAGAACACTGTGTATCTCCTGGAGAGGACACCTGCAAGAAAACAGGTGCAGACAGCCTGGAAACCATGATCAGAGACAATACCTGTTGACACCATGGTAAGATTATTATTTCTTTGTGTACATTCTTGATGGGCAGTGTTGGTGGAGATGCCTCGATGGGCATCAAAGATACTTGGGCTCTACAACCGCCAGCATCAAGACTGGGAAGTGGCCACAGGCAGGACGGTGAGCACCTTATCTGCCCAACCTGCCATCATGGATTCCTAAACCTGGAACACTGTTGGTAATGCCTTCTTCAGGACACGTTGCTTAGTCCCAGGAGAACAGACAATGCGGCAGGGGACTAGAGGAAAACCCTGCCCACATCCTCCCACCTGGCCACAGATTTCAGCAGGCCTTAAGTTTTGTGGAGTGGGTTGAAAGTCACGTTTCACAGGCACACCATATTTGGTCCAGACACCAAACACTGTGACTGGAAGGCAAGGAGAGATTCTGCAGTGGAAGAGCCCACATGAGAGTGGACAGCCACAACACAACCCCAGAGGGCATGTCACACACACCTGAGATTCTCTCAAGTCTCATCATCATCATAAAGCTCTTCATCATAAAGAAATTATCTTCAGGGTAGATAACATAATGCGTGTTTCGAATACAGAGAAGACAGAGACCTTTTGTACATTCACGTTGTATTACTGAAACTGGCCAAAAGCCTTTTCCGATGGCTTCCATGGGGATTGTTTCTCTTCCAACATTCTCCGTGCTTGCTTCATCCCTTCCCTAGAAGCCTAAGCTTCTAGGGTGTAGTGTCTGCCTTTAATGTTTGGTCAGCTGGGAAAATGGGGAGGCATTTATGGCCAATTTCTGGAGATGCAAGAACTCGTGTCCTCATTGCGGAAGACTCCAGACATGTCTGTGGTATAGTTGCGGGTGTTAACTCAGAGCTTTCCTGGGAGAGCAGGGGGCGCTTTTCCTGGTCAGGAGCATCCTGATAGGGTGTGAGGACCATGAACATGTTTATGGTGTGGAGTTCCCCGTGTGAGACTGCTTGTACTCCTGACTCTTTCTTGACCTTATGTCAGTAAGATGGAATTGTGGATTCTTGCCCTTCTCAGGATTCCAGCGGAGTGGTGTTGACAGTCACGGCCAAAGACTACAAATTCGGCCATGGGGAAGGTGACCCCAAATGGCTTCACAAACTCTCTTGGGGAAATACCCAGGCAGCTCCAGCAGTTTGGAGTCATTTTGATACTCCTGGCTGACCCAGAACTACTCCAGCCAGGTGAAGTGATGAGGCGTGGTTTGGTGAGGAGTGGTTGCTAGGACCTCAGAGCTTTGTGATGTCACAGAAGCTGACTTCACTGAAGCAGCAATCCCATTCTCATGACATCGGAGTCCTATGGCTTTAAATAGAAAGGACTGGGAAGGAACAAAAAGAGCCCTGATAGCCTGATCATGAACTCAGGTGGCCTTTTCTGTTTCTTTCTCACTTCCCTTTTCTATACTAAGAGAAAAGAAAACAATGTTCTGTCTACCATTCTTTAACCAATATTTCCCCAGAGAGAGCAAGGTGCTCCTATTTCCATTGCAATTTCTAGATATCTCAATCAACATTGAGGCCTCTTGGCTCCCATTAGGTCTCTGGGAGGTTGGATATCCTTGGGTGAGACGGTACATTCTTAGCTTCTGTTCCCTATGATGTCTCGGTTGTAAGGTCTGCCTTTGGTGCTTGGTCAGTTTTGAAAGTGAGGGAAGTAAGAAGGGAAGGAAAGTCACAATTCCAGGAAAATTGCCAGTGCAGGGATGCGTTGTGCTGTCCGTGTCCTTATCTGCTAGTGTCCTGAAACCCCAGGCCCAAGGGATGAAGGCTTTGTCGACCTGACATTACCTTAAACACGGTTACAAAAGCTTCTTGGAGAGTGAAAATCTGCATGATAGCTACCCCTAAAGAAAGAGCCCTGGTCAGCACTCCTTGTCATCCTTAGTTAATGCTACATGCCATATTCATGGGGAGAGCCCTGTTGAACAACTCTCTTTATTCGGATGAAAATGAATGTTGAACATCAATGGCCTGCCATGCCCACTCTAGCATCACTGTGTTAGGAGCCGTGATACCCTTTTAAGGGCTAAAGGATAAAGATGATTATGAAGATGATGATAAAGAAGATGAATTCCAAATGAAAATGCAAGCAGACCAAGGGAAATATCCTAAGTGGTAACTAATATGTGGCCCATGAGGAATACCATGGACATGAGTAGTAGGAAGGGAAAACGGAAGGAGAATAAGTCAGACAGGGAGACACATCAGGAGAGACTCAGGACTTTGGGGACCAAGCTGAGGGTTACAGGAGGATAAGTCATGCCATAAAGAGGGAACTGGATAATGGGTTTGGAGATGGTGTGGCTTTATATGAGGATGAACACATGGTGGTGTATGCAATTAAAGAATCAGGGAACACTACGTTCAGTGTGTTGGGAGATGTTTGAGGACTGCTTCAAAAGCTTTCGTCATGACCTCAGACATCAGATATATATGACTTATGATCTGTCATGGTAGTGCATTTGTGTCTTGGAATTTACCCTTTTCTCTCCTGTATTGGATTTGCTGGCATAGTTCTGTGTAAGGGTCTTTTATGTAAGGTCTTTTAATTAATTAATTCATTAATCAATTAATTAAGTCTTGATAGGTAAGGAGTTACCTCATCAAGTTTGGATGGTTTGTTACTTTGATTTTCTATGATTTTGTTTTTTAAGTTATTTTCTCTGAATTTTGCTCCCATGATTGATAATCGTCACTTGCTCCCTAACTTCAGTGGGACTCTTTTAAGGGCATTGTCTGTATGTCTGTCTGTGTGTGTGTGTTTTGTGTGTTTCACAAAACGCTAAAAAATATATTTTAAGAGATATGAAGCTGCTCTATTCCAGATCACAATTCACCTTCAAACACAGTGGAAACTCACCTTACTTCCCGTTCGGCCACATTTCCTGCATTGAATGTCCCATTTGATCTACTTTTAGCAACGCAGATTCTGACTAGATTGCCTGGAACAAACACCAAATTTTGTGTGCCTGGTTAGAGTCTAATTGCCGGTCCCTTTTTCTTGCTTTTTCACAGGTTTCTTTACGTCCATGAGTGAGTGAAATCTTATGGGAGTTGTCTTTCTGGGACTGACAGAAAAGACACAGCACAATGCTCTCTCCCATTCTGCCACATGTCACAAGGAGCATGAATGCCTTCTTGCTTATGGCTCCACAGGAGTTCGCAGTGCATTTGGAGGACAGGGAGATGATAGAAGTGTCTGGGAACTCCAGGCATGTCTTAGCCATCAGCATAACCAGAAGTGGACCACATCAATGTAAACGTGGCATAAATGGACCTGAACCTTAAAAATCACACTCCACAGCAAAAGAGATAAGAAGTCACAGAGACCATGGGAGAAGGGCGTAGACAGAGCTTATTTGAGAATTGGACGTTTGGTGCTTCAGAGGGCAGGGAGCCATGGCCAAAGACAAAGGCCCAGGGGAGAGGAGCACACTTAGAACCCACAATGTGAATGTTGACACATAGCTGTTGGCGGAGAAAAGGAGAGTGTCTGAAGGACACGAATTCTTGCAACCCAAGGGTCTTGAGGCCCGGGGATTCCAGATCAGCATTCTTTCCAGACATAGACTCCAGAGCTGCAGAACTCTGTGTATCTCCTGGAGAGCACAACAGCAAGCAAACCGGTGCAGACAGCCTGGAAACCATGATCAGAGACAATACGTGTTGACACCTTGGTAAGATTATTATTTCTTTGTGTGCATTCTTGACGGGCAGTGTTGGTGGAGATGCCTCGATGGGCGCCAAAGATACTTGGGCTCTTCGACCGCCAGCATCAAGATTGAGAAGTGGCCACAGGCAGGACTGTGATGACATTAGCTGCCCAACCTGCAATCACAGATTCCTAAACCTGGAACACTGTAGGGATTGCCTTCTTCAGGCCATGTTGCTTAGTCCCAGGAGAAGAGAAAATCCTGCAGGGGACTAGAAGAATGCCCTGCCCACATCCTCTCTCCTGGCCACAGAATTCAGCAGACCTTAAGTTTTGTGGAGTGGGTTTAAAGTCACGTTTCACAGGCACTCCAGACACACGAAGCTTAACCTCACCATATTTTGTCCAGACACCAAACACTCTGAATGGAAGGCAAGGAGAGCCTCTGAAGAGGACGACACCACAGGAGAAAGGACAGCCACAACACAACACCACAGGGCATGTCACACACACCTGAGACTCTCTCAAGTGCCAGCGCTTGGGCACTCCATCAGCTTTTCTTCCTAAAGAAATTATCTTCATGGTAGATAACAGAATATGCGTTTGGAATACAGAGAAGAGAGGGACGTTTTGTAGATTCACATTGTATTTCTGAAACTGGCCTGAAAGCCTTTTCCAATGGCTTACCATGGGGATTGGGTCTCTTCCAAAATGCTCCGTGCTTGCTCCTGTGAGCTCCAAACAGATGAGTCCATCCTGGGCCTAAGCTTCTAGGGTGTAGTGCCTGCCTTTAATGTTTGGTCAGCTGGGAAAATTGGGAGGCATTTATGGCATGAATTCTGGAGATGCAAGCAGAACTCGTGTCCTCATTGTTGAAGACACCAGACATGTCTTTGTATGGTTGCAGGTGTTAACTCATAGCTTTCCTTGGCAGGCGGGCGGCGCTTTTCCTGGTCAGAAGCATCCTGATAGGGTGTGAGGACCATGAACATGTTTATGGCCTGGAATTCCCCATGTGAGGCTGCTTGTACTCCTTGTAGGGGCTTGATTAGCCAGAGGTACTCTAAAGCCTGGATATAGGGGCAGGCAAGGCCAGATAGCCATATCCAATTAGTGGGCTGTGCATATATTAAATGTGGTGAGTTGAAATCTCATTGGCCACCTGTGTGTAGGTCGGACTCAACCACCTCTACAAACGTTAGTCTGTGATGCTGGGTGGGGGGAGTTTAGGAGGTATTTGAATAGCCATTGGAGAAGTAGGAGGAGTTAGAATAGCGGTTGGAGAAGCAGGAGGAGTTAGAATAGCAATTTCAGAAGTAAGGAGTTAGAATAGCTATTGGAGTAGGAGGAGTTAGAATGGCAGTTAGAATAGCAGATGGAATAGCCATTAGAGTAGCTTTGGGAGCCATTAGGGTAGTCATAGGAGTGATAGCATCAGGGTCATCGGGAGCAGCGCCACCCCCAGCCGCAGCCCCGCCGCCAGTAGCCTTGCCACCTCTAGCTGCAGCCCCGCCACCAGGGACCTCACCACCGTGAGCTGTAACCCCACCGCGACCACCCTCGCCACCTCCAGCAGGCTCGCTGCCCCCATCTGCAGCCCCGCTGCCAGCGGCCTCGCTGCTCTGAGCTGTGATCACGGTTGGAGTGGCCTGGTCCGGAGCGGCCTCGCCAGAGCAGCGTCATTCCAGGAGGTGGCCTCATTGGCATGCTGCCCCGTCCTTGAGTGGCCTCGTCCAGAGCGGCCTGTTCATCATCGGAAGTGGCCTCGTCAGGTGTGTAGCCTCGTCCAGGGAGTGGCCTTGTTGGAGTGGCATCATGGGTAGCAGAGTCTGTGTCGTCGGGGTTGTTGTTCTTGTCATCCTCGCCCAGAGCAGCAGTGGAAGCAGCGCCGCCTCGAGCTGTAAAATGAGTGGTGCCTCACCGTGCACCGCCCAGAGCAGCAGCTGCAGCAGCACCACCTCCAGTGGCACCACCCCATGCACTGCCCAGAGCAGCAGCGGCAGCAGCGCCACCGCCAGCAGCACCGCCCCGTGCACCAGAGCAGCAGTGGCAGCGGCACCACCTCGAGCTGTAACATGAGTGGCACCGCCCCATGCACCGCCCAGTGCAGCCGTGGCAGCGGCGCCACCGTGAGCAGCACCACCCAGAGCAGCCATGGCAGAGGCACCATCGCGAGCAGTGCCGCACCGTGCACCACCCAGAGTAGCAGCGGCAGCGGCGCTGCTACGAGCCACACCACCCTGAACCAGAGTATCAGCAACATCGCCGCCCCAAGCAGGCACGCCGCCTCGGGCAGTGCTGCCATCAGGAGCAGCCTCTCAGGAGCCAACGGTGCAGACACGCCGGGAGTGGGTTTGTGGTATGCTGAGGGTGAGGCAGGGAGCCTCCTGGAGGGACCCCAGTGACTGGGTAGGCGGTGGTCCCCTGTAAGACTCGGGCACCTACCGGTCAGTTTAGTTTCTAATGCAGTTTGGTTTCTGATGCAGTTTGGTTTCTGATGAATGGCATGAAATAAAACTTCGCTTGATTTTGGCTTTGTGTCAATCTTGTTCCTTTGATCACGGACCCTAACACTGGGGGCTCACCTGGGATCAAAGAACGAGAAGTGAGCCAGCATCGGAACTTATGGGAAAAGCCTCCGGAGGTTTTAGGATTTTAACTATCTGTCTGGTTGGAGCTCTAGGGTATGGCCCACCGGAGAGAAGCTGGATGCAGCCATGCTCCCCAGGGCTGGGGTGGATGCGGGGATGCCCCATCCCTCTGCTGGTAGATCGACAGGGGGTTTGAGTCCCCCAGGGTGGTCAGAGGGTTCAAGTACCCCTAGATGGTCAGGCGGTTTGAGTCCCCTTGGATGGTTAGGGGGTTTGAGTCCCCCTAGGCGGTCATCAGGGGTTCGAGTCCTCCAAAGTGGTCATCGAGGGTTCGAGTCACCCAAGGTGGTCATCGGAGGTGCGAGTCCCTCTAGGCGGTCATGGGGTTTGAGTCCCCCTAGGAAATCCCCACTGCTCGCAGGACCGCTGGGACTGTGGTTGTCTTTGTCTTCTTTTTGTTGTCTGCTGTGTTGTTTGTTATGTTTGAAGGAATGGGGCAAGCAAAGAGTATGGGGAGTCTGACTTTCATCCCTCTGTTCCTCATAATAGATGTGGGGCTTCTCCCTCACTCATTTCGCGTGTTAAGGGCTATCATTAGAGCCAACTGGGGTTAGTCTAACTCAGGACAGAGACTTTAAGGAATATTCCCAAGCAGCTGCCGAAACTCCCTTTGTTTTGGGGAATTCCTTGCCTTTTCTGGCCTGACGTGGACTGCCTAGCCCCTCCCCCTTGCTGGTGGGAAACATGGCATCTGAAGTGGAATGGCCCAGATGGAACATGAAATCTCTTAGCAAAGAGATGACTGAACTGATGGTTAATTGTCTGTCTCAGGGTTTTAATGGGTAATTGTTAAAGTAGCTTTCAGAGTCTTTGGCAACCTGAAGCTTTGAAGTTTAGCTTGGATGACAAATGGGATGAAATGCTAGGGTGCTGGTTTCTGGAACTGGGTTTGTGCTTTTGAAATCTGTTAGTAAACAAGTTTTGTGCTTAAAGGCTGCCATAACAGTTCACAAGTGGCTAAAATGTGAATGGTTTTCTCTTTGCCCACCTAGAATTGTAAATGAGATCTCTTTGACTCATAAGGCTTTTCCCTGATGTGCTAAGTTACTCAGGAAGTACTGCTACATCAATGATAAACCTTGGGTTACATTTGGGTAAATGCTGTAAGAACTACAGAGGTTCTATACTTTTCCTAAAGCTTTAATGTATTAATAAGGGTCATCATTTGATATTTAACCATAACTATTCTGATATTTTTTTGTCATTTGTAATTGTTTTAATTCTCTTGTAAGATGAATTCCGCCTTAAACGAAATTCATATGGGAGACTTACAGAACAAATACAGATCTTTGATATGTTGAAATCCTGGAACTGATTTTCCAGAAGTAAAAGATGCACTCAGACTAAACCATCAGACAAAACCAGAATAAGTACAGTGACTTACGGTTAAGAATGAGTCTCCAGGAGCTTTCCTAGAAAGGCTTATTAAAGCCTATAAAATGTATAGCCTGAAAGACCGTGAGGAACCCAAAAATCAGGGGCAGTGAATCTTGATTTTGCCAGTCAGTCAGTTCCGGATACAAGGAGGAAACTTCAGGAAATTGAAGGATGTGAAGGGAAGAATCCGAGTTATTGGGAATAGGAGAAAGGATGTTTAACAACAGGGATGTAGAGGAGGATGAAAAACAGACAAAAAGCTGGTTAAGGTTTTGGCATTACATGAGATAGGTAGGGGATAGTAAATGGAAGGAAAAGCCTAAGCACAGAGAAGGCAGGTGGGAAGACTTAGGTTCAGATAAGTGTGCTTACTGTAAGGAAAAAGGACACTGGGCCAGGGAGTGCCCCAAAAGGAAGACGACAATGCTGGCCCCCAGAGTAAAAATTGGAGTGGAGGGGAAATCATTTTATTTTTTTGGTGGACATGGGAGCCCATTTTCATCATTACTTGAACCTATGGGAAAACTATCTGGAGAAGAAGTTTGGGTACAAGGAGCAAATGGCACAGTGAGACATAAATGGACAACAGAAAGGACTTTAAATTTGGCCTTGGGAGTAGTTAAACATCGAATTTGGTCCTCCCTAATGCCCCATATAACTTGATGAGAAGAGATCTCCTCCACAAGTTATGAGCTGGCATTCAGTTCTCGGAAGGAGACATGACTGTAACCTTGAGACAACCCACTGTACAGGTGCTTATGGAAGCACTAGATGAATACCTCCTTTACGAGCCAGTCTCAAAACCAGAGGAGACAAAGGCAGGGAGACTTCTCCAAATCCTACAGGTCAAGTTTCCCGAGGTCTGGGGAGAAGGGAAGACCCCTGGCTTGGTCAGGGGACAACCTCCTGTGGTGGTACAATTAAAGGTGACGGCTATGGCTGTTCACAATCGGAAGCACCCCCTTCCCCGGGAAGCAAAGGAAGGGATCAGAAAACACATTAACCACCTCCGAGGAGAAGGGATCCTTGTTCCTTACAAATCTCCATGGAACACACTTTGCTGCCCGTCAAAAAGGCCAAGACTGGGGAGTACAGACCCGTTCAGGACTTGTGGGAAGTTAACAAACAGGTTGAAGATATCTACCCAATGGTGCCTAACCCCTATACCCTACTCTCCCTCCTGGGCCCCCAAAGAACTGTGTATACTGTCTTAGATCTCAAGGATGCATTTTCCTCCATATCTTTAGCAAGGGAATCTCATCCCCTTTTTGCTTTTGAGTGGTCCGACCCACAGGAAGGATTCCAAGGCCAGCTCACCTGGACAAGGCTTCCTCAAGGATTCAATAATTCACCCAACATTTTTTTTTTTTTTGACGAGGCCATACATGAGGATTTGAATGAGTAAAGAACCTCCAACCCAGGAGTCACTCTGCTACAGTATGTTGATGACTTGCTAGTAGCCGCTGAGGACTATGAGTCATGTTTGTGGGGACAAGAGCTCTTTTAGAGACTCTGCAGGAAAAAGGCTATTGGGTGTCAGCAAAGAAAGCACAGCTCTGTGCATTCACTGTCTGAGTCCAGGAAACAGGTGATCACCGGATACCCCAGGCCCATCACGTCCCGACATCTGAGGAAGTTTCTTGGATGGTGGGCTACTGTAGGCTGTGGATACTGCAGTTTGCGGAGATTGCCCAACCTCCATATGAACTGGCAAAAGGGGGTCTCACTATGATAGAGTAGACAGCTGAGGCAGAAGGAGCATTTTGGGAATTACCAACAGTTGTACTGAGTGCCCCAGCATTGGCCATCCCAGATGTTACCAAGCCCTTTCACTTGTACGTGGATGAAAAAGCAGGGGTGGCCAAAGGATTTTGACTCAGACTCTGGGGCCTTGGCAAAGGCCAATAGCCTATCTTAGCAAGAAACTAGATCCAGTAGTGGCTGGGTTCTGCTCTTGCCTCTGCATAATTGCTGCCATGGCCCTCCTGGTCAAGGATGCAAGTAAATTGACGTTGAATCAAAGTCTCATTTTGACCACCACACACACCATCGCGGGCCTTCTCCGGACTCCACGAGACCGATGGATGACAAATGCCTGAGTGATGGGGTATCAGGTCCTCCTCTTCAACAAACCAAGAGTGACCATCCAGCCCCTGGCAGTTCTAAATCCAGCCACGCTGTCGCCAGAGGAGCTGGCTGATCATCCACATGACTGTAGGAAGGTCCTAACTCAAGTTGCAGGAATAAGGCTGGATCTCAGAGACATTGCCCTCCCGGATGCCGAGATGACTCTGTTCACAGATGGGAGTAGCTACATGGTCAATGGAAAGAGGTATGCGGGGGCTGTGGTAGTTTCTCCTGGGCAGAGACTCTGGACAGCAGCCCTGCCACATGGAACTTCGGCACAAAAAGCGGAGCTGATTTCACTCACTAAGGCACTGCAGATGGCCAAAGGTAAAATCACCAACATCTATATGGACAGCAGGTACGCCTTTGCTACTCTTCATATACATGGGGTTATTTATTAAGAAAGGGGCCTATTAACAGCAGAAGGAAAAGGAATTAAAAACAGAGGACAAATATTGGCTCTCCTCCAGGCTATTTGGGACCTAATTGAGGTGGCCATTATACATTGCCTGGGACACCAAAATCTGATGTGATCTGATGTGAAAATGAAACCAATTAGCAGATCAAGCCACAAAGCAAGCAGCCCGAGAAACAGAGCAAGAACTGGTTACACTCCCGGCTCCAGCCCTACCAGAAAAACGAACTCTTCAGAAGAAGATTTAAAATATTTAGAGAAATGGGTGAAATTGAACTATGAAGGGGACTGGGCTAAGACTGAAGCAGAGAAAATAATTCTTCCTCGAAGGCTAGATAAGAAGTTAGTAGACCAGATACATCAGGGTACTCATTTAGGGATACCCAAACTCAAGGAGCTTATAGGCAAGCAGTTCCAGGTTTCTAAATTAGGGCATATGGTACAGGATGTAGTCGATAGATGTGCTCAATGCCAGGCAGTTAATGAGGGAAGAATGAAAATGGGAAGAGGGAAAAGAGAAAGAGGTAAGGAACCAGGAATTTATTGGGAAATAGATTTTACAGAAATGAAACCTGAAAAATATGGGCACAAGTACATGCTAGTTTTTGTAGATACATTTTCATGTTAGTTTTTGTAGATACATTTTCAGGCTGGATAGAGGCTTTTCGGGGCAAACATGAGACAGCAGGAGTGGTAGCCAAGAAGCTACTAGAAGAAATAATTCCTAGGTTTGGGCTGCCTCTTGCAATTGGGTCAGACAATGACCCTGCATTTGTGAGTTCAGTCTCACAGGCATTGGCCGAGGCCGTGGGCACTAATTGGAAATTACATTGTGCCTACCGGCCTCAGAGTTCTGGGCAAGTAGAGAGAATGAACCAGGCTCTTAAAGAGACCTTGACAAAACTAATTCTGGAGACTAGCGGTGGATGGGTGGATCTCCTTCCTTTCGCCCTCCTCAGGGCACAATGTACACCCTATTTAAGCAAGGTGACCCCATTTGAAATAATATTTGGGAGATCCACCTCTCTGTCCTTGACTACTAGAGGTTGACCTAGCAGAAATGACTGATCAGTCTGTACTCGAGTCACTGCAGGCATTAGTCTGTCTTTAAAAAAGCCCACTCAGGGATCCTGACTGCCCACACTGGGATGGAGATGGAGGTGGAACCACATCCTTAGCAACCTGGGGACTAGGTTTGGGTACGTTGCTATCAAGGGGGAAACTGGGAGCCTCGCTGGAAGGGACCATTTACTGTTATCCTGACCAACTTCTAAAAGTAGAAGGCATCAGTGCCTGGATTCACGCGGGTCACGTCAAACGAGCCGAGGACGAGGACGTCCCACAGAGATGGAAGCTGCAGTCGACAGACTCTGCTGACCATGGACTAAAGCTAAGACTAAAAAAACTGTGAGTTTATTGTTGCTCCTATTTTACCTGTTTATGTGAAGTATAGGTGGGAAATTAGATGAATGGAATTAGAACAAATGGAAAAGGTTATACAAAGTGTTGAATGGCTAACTCATCAGCCGACTGTGCACTACTGTTACATTTTGGCCCCTGTATTATAAACACCCTAATGTCATTTGTAACAAAGAAAATTGGAGAGATAAAAATGTTAGTCTTACATGCTCAATATAACCCCCTTACAACAGGGAACATAGAACTGGCTGAAAAGTCAAGGATTTGACTGATTTCCAAAGAAAAAGTGGGAATGTGGGGGCTTGATTAGCCAGAGGAACTGTAAACTCCGGATATTGGGGCGGGCCAGGCCAGATAGTTACCCAATTAGTGGGGTGTGCATATGTTAACTGTGGTGAGTTGAAATCTCATTGGCCACCTGTGTGTGGGCCGGGCTCAACCACCTCTACAAAGGTTAGACTGTGAGGCTGGGTTGGGGGAGAAGTCGGAGGAGTTAGACTAGCCATTGGAGAAGTAGGAGGAGGTAGAATAGCGGGGAGAAGTAGGAGGATTTAGAATAGCCATTGGAGAAGTAGGAGGAGTTAGAATAGCGGTTGGAGAAGTAGGAGGAGTTAGAATAGCCGTTGGAGAAGTAGAAGGAATTAGAATGGCAGTTAGAATAGCAGTTAGAATCACCATTAAGATAGCCTTTCGGAGTCATTAGGGTAGTCATAGGAGTGATAGCATCGGAGTCATTGGGAGCAGCGCCGCCCCAAGCCCCGGCCATGCCACTGGTGGCCTCGCTGTCCCCAGCTGCAGCCCCAGCGCCATGTACCTCACCGCCCTGAGCTTTAGCCCCACTGCGACCAGCCTTGCCCACTCCAGCAGCCTCACCGGCCCCAGCTGTGGCCACACTGCCAGCGGCCTCGCCGCTCCAAGCTGCAACCAGGGCTGGAGTGGCCTGGTCCAGAGTGGCCTCACCAGAGCGGCGTCATTCCAGGGAGCGGCCTCATTGGCATGCGGTCAGCCTTTGAGTGATCTCATCCAGAATGGCCTCTTCATTGTTGGAAGCGGCCTCATCTGGTGTGTGGCTTCGTCCGGGGAGTGGCCTTGTTGGAGTGGCATCATGGGGAGCAGAGTCTGTGTCCTCCGGGTTGTTGTCCTTGTCATCCTCACCCAGAGTAGCAGCGGAAGCGGTGCCACCTCAAGCAGTAACAGGAGCGGTGCCGCCCCGTGCACCGCCCAGAGCACCAGCAGCAGCATCGCCACTGCCAGCAGCACCGCCCTGTGCACCAGAGCAGCAGCAGCAGCGGCGCCGCCTCGAGCTGTAACAGGAACGGTGGCACACCATGCACCTCCAAGAGCAGCAGGGGCAGCAGCACCACCTCAAGCGGCACCGCCCAGTGCTTCACCCAGAGCAGTAGCGGCAGCGGTGCTGCCGAGAGCGACGCCACCCTGAGCCAGAGTATCAGCAGCAGCGCCGCCACAAGCACCCACGCCGCCTCGGGCAGTGCCGCCATCAGGAGCAGCCTCTCAGGAGCCAACAGTGCAGCCATGCCAGGAGTGGGTCTGTGGTACAGTGAGGGTGAGGTAGGGTGCCTCCAGGAGGGACCCCAGCGACTGGGAGTCGGTGGTCCCCAGCAAGACTTGGGGACCTACTGGTCAGTTTGGTATCTAATGCAGTTTGGTTTCTAATGCAGTTTGGTTTCTGATGCAGTTTGGTTTCGGATGCAGTTTGGTTTCGGATGAAGTTTGGTTTCTGATGAAGTTTGGTTTCTGATGCGTGGCGAGAAATAAAATTTGCTTGATTTTCGCTTTGTGTCAGTCTCATTCCTTTGATCACGGACCCGAACAGCATGAAGCTTAAATTCTGTCTACCTGACATTACCTTAAACACTGTTTCAAAGGCTTCAGGGAGAGTGAAACGCTGCATAATCGATACACTTAAAGAAAGAGCCCTGGTCAGCACTCCTCATCATCATTAGTTAATGCTACATGCCATAGTCATAGGGAGACCCATTTTGAGCAACTCTCTTTATTCAGATGAAAATGAATGGCCAACATCGATAGCCTGCCATGCCCACACTAGCATCACTGTGGAAGGAGCCGAGATACCCTTTTAAGGGCTAGTGGATAAAGATGATTATGAAGATGATGATAAAGAATATGATTTCCAAATGAAAATTCGAGCCGAACAAGGGAAATATCCTATGGCTTCACTAATATGTGGCCCATGAGGAATACCATGGACATGAGTAGTAGTAAGGGAAAACAGAAGGAGAAGAAGTCAGACAGGGAAACACACAAGGAGAGACTCAGGATTGGGGGACCAAGCTGAGGCTTACAGGAGGAGAAGACCTTCCATAAAGAGGGAACTGGTTCATGGGTATGGATGTCGTGTGGCATTACGTGAGGATGAGCACTTGGTGGTATATGCAATTAAAGAATCAGGGCACACTATGTCAAAAAACGTAGGATGGATGAAAGACTGGCTTTCCGAATATAAGAAAAAATAGTGAATAGAAAGCAGAACAGGCCGTTTCACATGGAGATGAGAAAGAAAGTGAAGAGAAATGAATTCTAGTTTTATTATCTTACTGATTAAAATTGTATGCAATTGGTTTCCTATAACGTCCTTATGTGATTTGGGTCTTTGGGCACTCTAAATTTGAGTCTTCCCTCTTCCTACATATTAGGAATAGATGAGAAATGCCGCCATTCCCATTAAGTGTCTCGATTTGTGGACCAGGGAATTGATTTGAACCGTTCTGTCTTTTGGGAGATGTTTGCGGACTGCTTCAAAGGCCTCAAAGGCTGCTTCAAAATCGTTACCTGAGACGTCAGATATGTATAACTCTTCACCTTGTCATGGCAATGCGTATGTGTATTGGAATTTATGCTTTATCTCTGGTTTTGGATTTGATGGCATATTTGTGTCGAGGGTTTTTTTTAGGTAAGGTTGCTTAATTAATTAATTAACTAATTCATTCATTCATTCTTGATACCCAAGGAGTTAACTTATCCAGTTTGGAAGGTTTGTTACTTTGATTCTCTAAGCTTTTGTTTTTTATGGTATTTTCTCTGAATTTTGCTTTCATGAGTGCTATTCCTCACATGCTCCCTAACTTCTGTGGGACTCTTTTAAGTCTGTGTGTTTATGTGTGTGTGTGTTTCACAAAACTATAAAATGATATTTTAATATACATGAAGATGCTCTATTCCAGATTACAATTCACCTTTAAACACAGTGGAAACTCACCTTACATCTGGTTTGGCGACATTTCCTGCATTGAATGTCCTGCATTGATCCACCTTTAGAAATGCAGATTCTGACTAGCCTGCCTGGAACAAACACCAAATTTTGTGTGCATGCTTATAGGCTAATTGCCTGACCCTTTTTCTTCCTTTATCACATGTTTCTTTACTTCCATGAGTGAGTGAAAACGTATGGTAGTTGTCTTTCTGTGACTGACAGATATGACACAACCCAATGCTCTCTACCTTTCTGCCACATGTCACAAGGAGCAAGATCCCTTCTTGCTGATGGCTCCAAAAGAGTTCGCAGTGCATTTGGAGGATGGGAGATGGTAGAAGTGTCTGGGAGCTCAAGGCTTGTCTACAGCCATCAGCACAATCAGAAGATAACCACATCAATGGAACCATGGCCTAAATGGAGCTGAAGCCTAGAAATCACACTCCACAGCGAAAGAGAGAAGAAGTCACAGAGACCATGGGAGAAGGGTGTAGACAGGGCTTATGGGAGAATTGGACTGTTGGTGCTTCAGAGGCAGGGAGCCCTGGCCAAAGACAAAGGCCCAGGAGAAAGGAGCACACTTAGAACCCACAATTTGAATGTTGAACTATAGCAATTGGCGGAGAAAAGGAGAGTGTCTGAAGGACACGAATTCTTGCTACCCAAGGGTCTTGAGCCCCGGGGATTCCAGATCAGCATGCTTTGCAGATACACTCCAGAACTGCAGAACACTGTGTATCTCCTGGAGAGGACACCAGCCATGAACCAGGTGCAGGCAGCCTGGAAACCATGATCAGAGACAATACCAGTTGACACAGTAGTAAGATTATTATTTCTTTCTGCATTCGTGATGGGCAGTGTTGGTGAAGATGCCTCGATGGGCGCCAAAGATACTTGGGCTCCTCGACCGCCAGCATCAAGACTTAGAAGTGGCCACAGGCAGGATGGTTAGGACATTGGTACCCAACCTTCAATCATGGATTCTCAAATCTGGAACACTGTTAGAATGCCTTCTTCAGGCCATGTTGCTTAGTCCCAGGAGAACAGAAAATGCTGCAGGGGACTAAAAGAAATCCCTGCTCACATTATCTCACCTGGCCACAGAATTCAGCATGCCTTAAGTTTTGTAGAGTGGGTTGAAAGTCACGTTTCTCAGGCACAGAAAACCCAAGAAGCTTAACCTCACCATATCTGGCCCAGACACCAAACACTCTGAATGGAAGGCAAGGAGAACAACTGCAGAGAATGAGCCCCCAGGAGAGGGGACAGACACAACACAACTCTAGAAGGCAAGTCACACACACCTGAGACTCTCACAAATGCCAGCCTTTGGGCACTCCATGACCTCTTCATCCTACAGAAATTATCTTCAGGGTAGATAACTGAATGTACATTTCGAATTCAGAGAAGACAGAGACATTTGTAGATTCACGTTGTTTTCCTGAAACAGGCCCGAAAGACTTTTCTGATGATTTCCCATGAGGATTGGTTCTCTTACAACATGCTTCATGCTTGCTTCTGTGAGTTCCAAACAGATTAGTCCATACTAGGCCTAAGAATCTAGGGTGTAGAGTCTGCCTTTTATGTTTGGTCAGCTACGAAAATTGGGAGCTATTTATGGCACGATTTCTGGAGATGCAAGAAGAACTCGTGTCCTCACTGTGGAAGACTCCAGACATGTCTTTGATTTGGTTGCGACTGTTAACTCTGAGCTTTCCTCAGAGTAGGGGGTGCTTTTCCTGGTCCGAAGAATCCTGATAGTGTGATCGGACCATGATTATGTGTATAGGATGGACTTCCCCATGTGAGGCTGCTTATAACCCTGACTCTTTCTTGACCTTACATGGGTAAGATGGAATTGTGGATTCTTGCCATTCTCAGGAGTCCAGAGGGGTGATGGTGACAGTCACGGCCAAAAACTACAAATTCGGCCATGGAGAAGGTGACCCAAATCGCTTCACAAACTCTCTTGGGAAAATACCCAGGCAGCTTAGCGGTTTGTAGTGATTTGATACTCCTGGCTGACCCAGAACTACTCCAGCCAGGTGAAGTCATGAGGCGTGCTTTGGTGAGAAGTGATTGCTAGGACCACAGAGATTTGTGACGTCACAGAAGCTGATTCCACTGAAGCAGCAATCCCAGTCTCATGACATTTGAGTCCTATGGCTTTAGGTAGAAAGAACTGGGGACGAAAAAGGAAGAGCCCTGTTAGCCTGATCATGAACTCACGTGGTCTTTTCAGTTTCTTCCCCACTTCCACTTTCTATAGAAAGAGAAAAGAAAACAATGTTCTATATACCATTCGTTAGACCAACATTTGTCCAGAGAGATCAAGGTGTTCCTACTTCCACTGCAATTTCTAGAGATCTCAATCAACAGCGAGGCCTCTTGACTACCATTAGGTCTCTGGGAGGTTGGATATCTTGGGCTGAGAGGGTCTATTCTTAGCTTCTGTTCCCTATGGTTTCTCGGGTGTAACCAATCTTTGGTGATTGGTCAGCTTGGAAAGTAAGGGAAGGAAGAATGGAAGTTAAGTCATAATTCCAGGGAAATTGCCAGGGCATGGATGCGCTGTGCTCTCCGTGTCCTTATCTGCTAATGTCCTGAAACACCAGTCCTAAGGGATGAAAGCTCTGTCAACCTGACATTACCTTAAACACCGTTGCAAAGGCTTCAGGGAGAGTGAAAAGCTGCATGATCGCTACCACTAAAGAAAGAGCCCTGGTCAGCACTCCTCATCATTAGTTAATGCTACATGCCATAATCATGGGGAGAGCCATGTTGAGCAACGCTCTTTATTCAGATGAAAATGAACGGCCAACATCGATGGCCTGCCATGTCCACACTAGCATAACTGTGAAGGAGCCGCGATACCCTTTAAGGGCTAGTGGATATAGGTGATTATGAAGATGATGATAAAGAAGATGATTTCCAAATGAAAATTCAAGCAGACCAAGGGAAATATCCTATGGTATCACTCATATGTGGCCCATGAGTAATTCCATGGACATGAGTAGTAGTAAGGGAAAACGGAAGGAGAAGAAGCCAGACAGGGAGTCACACCAGGAGAGACTCAGGACTTGGGGACCAAGCTGTGGGTTACAGGAGGATAAGTCCTGCCATAAAGAGGGAACTGGTTAATGGGTATGGAGGTGGTGTGACATTATATGAGGATGAGTACTTGGTGGTATATGCAATTAAAGAATTAGGGAACACTATGTCAAAAAACATAGGATGGACACCAGCAAGCAACCTGGTACTGACAGCCTGTAAACCACGATCAGAGACAATTCCTTTTCACACCGTGGTAAGATTATTATTTCTCTGTGTGCACTCATGATAGGCAGTGTTGGTGGAGATGACTTGATGGGCGCCAAAAATACATGGGCTCTATGACCGCCAGTATCAAGACTGAGATGTGGCCACAGGCAGGACGCTGAGGACATTAGCTGTCCAACATGCAATCACGAATTCCCAAACCTGCAACACTGTTGCAACTGCCTTCTTCAGGCCATGATGCTTAGACCCAGGAGAACAGAAAATCGTGCAGGGGACTAGAAGATAGCCCTGCCCAAATCCTCTCAAGTGGCCACAGAATTCAGCAGCACTTAAGTTTTCTGGAGTGGGTTTAAGATCACGTTTCACAGGCCCAACACACTCACGAAGCTTAACCTCAACATATTATCCCAGACACCAAACACTCTGAATGTGGGGCAAAGAGAGCCTTTGCAGAGGACGAGCCCACAGGAGAGTTGACAGCCACAACACAACCCCAGAGGGCATGTCACACGCACGTGAGAATCTCTCAAGTGCCAGACCTTGGGCACTCCATAAGTTCTTCTTCCTAAAGGATTTATCTTCAGGGTAGATAACAGAATGCGCTTTTCGAATACTGAGAAGACAGAGACCTTTTGTAAATTCACGATGTATTCCTGAAACTGGCCCAAAAGCCATCTCCAGAAATCATGCCATAAATGACTCCCAATTTCGCGAGCTGACCAAACATTAATGGCAGAGCCTACACCCTAGAAGCTTAGGTCCAGGACGGACTCATCTGTTTGGAGCTCTCAGGAGCAAGCACGGAGCATGTTGGAAGAGGACCAATCCCCATGTGAAGCCATCTGTAAAGGCTTTCAGGCCAGTGTCAGAAATGCAAAGTGAATCTAAAAAAAGGTCTCTGTCTTCTCTGAATTCGAAATGCGCATATTGTTATCTACCCTGAAAATAAATTCTTTAGGATGTGGTACCCAACGCCTGACACTTCAGAGTGTCTCGGGTGTTTGGACATACCCCTGGGATTGTATTGTGACTGTCCACTCTCCTGTGGGCTCGTCCTCTGCAGAGACCCTCCTTGCCTTCCATTGAGAGTGTGAGGTTTCTGGGCCTACTATGTTGTACCTGTGAAACGTGACTTTCAACCCACTCCACAAAACTTAAGGCCTGCTGAATTCTGTGGCCAGGGGAGAGGATGTGGGCAGGGTTTTCTTCTAGTGCCCTGCAGGATTTTCTGTTCTCCTGGGATGAAGCAACGTGGCCTGAAGAAGGCATTCCCAAGAGTGTTCCAGGTTTGGTAATCCGTGATTGCAGGTTGGACAGCTAATGTCCTCACTGTCCTGCCTGTGGCCACATCTCAGTCTTAATACTGGCGATTGTAAGCCCATGTACATTTGGTGACCATCGAGGCATCTCGACCAACACTGGCCATCATGAATGCACAGAAAGAAATAATAATCTTACCACGGTGTGAAAAGGAATTGTCTCTGATCGTGGTTTATATGCTGTCAGTACCAGGTTGCTTGCTGTTGTCCTCTACAGGAGATACACAGTGTTCTCTGGAGTTTATGTCTGCTAATCTTGCTGATCTGGAATCCCTGGGACTCAAGACCCTTGTGTTGCAAGAACTTGTGTCCTTCAGAGACTCTCCTTTTCTCCACCAACAGCTCTGGTTCAACATTCAAAGTGTGGGTTCTAAGTGTGCTCCTATCCCCTGGGCACTTGTCTTTGGCCATGGCTCCCTGCTCTCTGAAGCACCAACCATCCAGTTCTGACATAAGACCTATCTACACCCTTCTCCCATGGTCTCTGTGACTTCTTCTCTCTTTCGCTGTGGAGTGTGATTTCTAGGCTTCTGGTCCATTTATGCCATGGTTACATTGATGTGGTCATCTTCTGGATGTGCTGATGGCTGAGGACAAGACTGGATCTCCCAGGAACTGCTACCATCTACCTGTCCTCCAAATCCACTGAGGAATCTTATGGAGCCATAAGCAATAAGGTATTCTTGCTCCCTGTGACATGTGGCGGAATGAGAAAAAGCATTGGGCTGTGTCATATCTGTCAGTCCCAGAAAGATTACTCCCATACAATTTCACTCACTAATGGAAGTAAAATAACATGTGAAAGAGCAAGAAAAAGGGAAAGAAAATTAGATTCTAACCAGGCACCCAAATTTGTTGTTTGTTCCAGATAAGCTAGTCAGAATCTGCCTTTCTAAAAGTGGATCAAAAGGGACATTCCATGCAGGAAATGAGGCCAAACGGGATGTAACGTGAGTTTCCACCATGTTTGAAGTTGAATTTTGGTCTGGAATAGAACAGCTTCATATCTCTTAAAATATCATTATTAGCAAATTGTGAAAGACACACACATGCACACACACACACACACACACACACACACACACACACACACACACTCTTAAAAGAGTCCCACAGAAGTTAGGGAGCAAGAGAGGAAAGCACTCATGGAAGCTAAATAAGAGGAAACACCATGAATAAAAAATCTAAGAGAATCAAAGAAACAAACCGTCCAAAATGGATAATTTAACTACTTAACTATCAAGAATTAATTAATTAAGTAAGTAATTAATAAAACAACTTACTTGAAAGACCCCTCCACATATGTATGTCAGCAAATCCAATACCGGAGAGAAAAGGATAAATTCCAAGACACATACCCACTACCATGACAAGATCATGAGGCATACGTATCTGACGTCTCAGGTAATGACTTTTGAGGCAGCTTTTCAGGCCTTTGAAGTAGTCCTCCAACATCTCCCAAGACACAGAAAGCCTGGATCAAATCAATTCCCTGGTCCACAATTCGAGACATTTAATGGTAATGTCAGTTTTTCTCATCTATTCCCAAAATGTAGCTAGAGGAAAGACTCTAATTTACAATGTCCAAAGACCCAATTCTGATAAGGACCTTATAGGAAACCAATTGCATACAATTTTAATCAGTAAGATAATAAACCTAGAATTCATTTCTTCACTTTCTTTCTTCATCTCCATGTGAAACGGCCTGTTTTGCTTTATATTCACTATTTTTTCTTATATTCAGCAAGCCAGCCTTTCATCCATCCTACGTTTTTTGACATAGTGTTCCCTGATTCTTTAATTGCATATACCACTAAGGGCTGATCTTTATATAATGCCACACGAACTCCATACCCATTAACCAGTACCCTCTTCATGGAAGGTCTTATCCTCCTGTAACCCTCAGCTTTGTGCCCAAAGTCCTGAGTCTCTCCTGGTGCGTCTCCCT
This sequence comes from Meles meles, assembly GCF_922984935.1. Taxonomy (NCBI): domain Eukaryota; kingdom Metazoa; phylum Chordata; class Mammalia; order Carnivora; family Mustelidae; genus Meles; species Meles meles. Next base: position 21,501,532 of record NC_060088.1, on the reverse strand, counting down.
GTTTAACTTCTTCTCCTTCCGTTTTCCCTCACTACTACTCATGTCCGTGGTATGCCTCATGGGCCACATAGGAGTGAAGCCATAGGATATTTCCCTTGGTCGGCTTGCATTTTCATTTGGAAATCATCTTCTTTATTATCATCTTCATAATCATCTTTATCCACCAGCCCTTAAAAGGGTATCTTGGCTCCTTCCACAGTGAAGCTAGAGTGGCCATGGCAGGCCATCGATGTTGGCCGTTCATTTTCATCTGAATAAAGAGCGTTGCTCAACATGGCTCTCCCCATGACTATCGCATGTAGCATTAACTAATGATGACAAGGAGTGCTGCCCAGGGCTCTTTCTTTAGGGGTAGCGATCATGCAGAGTTTCACTCTCCATGAAGCCTTTGCAACGGTGTTTAAGGTAATGTCAGGTAGACAGAGCCTTTATCCCTTAGGACTGGTGTTTCCGGACACTAGCAGATAAGAACACGGACAGCACAAAGCATCCTTGCCCTTGCAATTTTCCCTGAAATTGTGATTTTTCTTCCCTTCTTCCTTCCATCACCTTCCAAGCTGACCAAGGTGCAAAGGCAGACCTTACACCCGAGAAACCATAGGGAAAATAAGCTAAGAATGGACCCTCTCACCCAAGGATATCAAACATCCCAGAGACATAATGGTAGCCTAGGGGCCTCGATGTTGATTGAGATCTTTAGAAATGGCATTGGAATTAGGAACCCCATGCACTCTGCGGTGAAAGATTGTCCTAAAAAATGGTATACAGAACATCGTTTTTTTTCTCTTTGTATAGAAATTGAAAGTGGGAAAGAAACAGAAAAGATCACCTTAGTTCATGATCAGGCTAACAGGGCTCTTTCTTGCTCCTTCCCAGGTCTTTCTACTTTAAGCCTTAGGACTCATATGTCATGAGAATGGGATTGCTGTTTCCGTGAAGTCAGCTTCAGTGATGTCACAAAGCTCTGAGGTCCTAGAAACCACTCCTCAACAAAGCACGCCTCAACACTTCACCTGGCTGGAGTAGTTCTGGGTCAACCAGGAGTAACAAAATCAATCCAAACCGCTGGAACCGTCTGGGTATTTCTCCAAGACTGTTTGTGGAGCGATTTGTGGTCACCTTCTCTGTGGCTGAATTTCAAGTATTTGGCCGTGACTGCCACCACCACTCCTCTGGACTCCTGAGAATGGCAGGAATACACAATTCCATCTTACCCAATTAAGGTCAAGAAAGAGTCAGGAGTACAAGCAACTTCACACCTGGAACTCCACACCATACACATGTTCATGGTCCTCCCACCCTATAGGGATGCTTCTGACCAAGAAAAGCGCCACCAGCACTCTGAGGAAAGCTCAGAGTTAACACCTGCAAACATACATAAGACATATCTGGAGTCTTCAACAGTGAGGACACGAGTCCTTCTTGCATCTCCAGAAATCGTGCCATAAATGCCTCCCAAATTTCCCAGCTGACCAAATATTAAAGGCAGACACGACACCCTAGGAGCTTAGACCTAGGACAGACTCATCTGTTTGGAGCTCACAGGAGCAAGCATGGAGCATGTTGAAGAAAACCAATCCCCATGTGAAGCCATGGGATAAGGCTTTCAGGCCAGTTTCAGGAATAAAACGTGAACATACAAAAGGTCTCTGTCTTCTCTGTATTCAAAACGCTCATTTTGTTATCTACCATGAAGATAATTTCTTTAAGAAGAAGAGCTTCTTCTTCTTCTTTTTCTTCTTCTTAAAGAAGAAGAGCTCAAGTAGTGCCCAAGGGCTGGCACTTGAGAGAGTCTCAGGTGTGTGTGATATGCCCTCTTGGGTAGGGTTGTGGCTGTCCACTCTCCTGTGGGCTGGTCCTCTGCAGAGGCTCTCCTTGCCTTCCATTTGGAATGTTTGGTGTCTGGGGGAATTATGGTGAGGTTAAGCTTCGTGGTTCTGGTTTGCCTGTGAAACGTAACCTTCAACCTACTCCACAAAAGTTAAGGCTTGCTGAATTCTGTGGCTAGGTGAGAGGATGAGGGCAGGCCATTCTTCTTGTCCACTGCAGGATTTCCTCCTCTCCTGGGACTAAGCAACGTGGACTGAAGAAGGCAGTCCCAAGAGTGTTCCAGGTTTGGGAATCCGTGATTGCAGGTTGGTCAAATAATGTCCTCAACGTCCTGCCTGTGGCCACTTCTCAGTCTTGATGCTGGCGGTCATAGAGCCCAAGTATCTGTGGCGCCAACAGATGCATCTCCAATAAAACTACCCATGATGAATGTACACAAAGAAATAATAATCTTACCACGGTGTCAACAGGGATTGTCTCTGATCATGGTTTCCAAGCTGTCTGTACCTGGTTCCTTGGTTTTGCCCTCTCCAGGAGATACACAGTGTTCTCTGGAGTCTATGTCTGCAATGCTTGCTGATCTGGAATCCCTGGGCCTCAAGAACATTGGGTTGCAGGAACTCGTGTCATTCAGACACTCTCCTTTTCTCCGCCAACAGCTAGGGGCCAACGTCCAAATTTTGGGTTCTAAGTGTGCTCCTCTCCCCTGGTCCTTTGTCCTTGGCCATGGCTCCCTGCCCTCTGAAGCACCAACTGTCCATTTGTCCCATAAGTCCTATCTACAGCCTTCTCCCATGGTCTATGTAACTTATTCTCTCCTTCGCTGTGGAGTGTGATTTCTAGGCTTCAGGTCCATTTATGCCATGTTTGCATTGATGTGGTCATCTTCTGGTTGTGCTGATGGCTGAAGACAAACCTGGAACTCCCAGACACTTCTACCATCTCCCTGTCCTTCAAATGCACTGCGGATTCTTATGGAGCCAGAAGCAAGAAGGCATTCTCGCTCTTTTTGACATGTGGCAGAGGGAGAGAGCCTTATGCTGTGTCATATATATCAGTCACAGCAAGACAACTACCATACAATTTCACTAACTCATGGAAGTAAAGAAACATGTGAAAAAGCAAGAAAAAGGGACAGGCAATGAGATTCTAACAAGCACAGAAAATTTGGTGTTTGTTCCAGGCTGGCTAGTCAGAATCTGCGTTTCTAAAAGTGGATCAAATGGGACGTTCAATGCAGGAAATGCGGCCAAACAGGATGTACCGTGAGTTTCCACTGTGTTTGAAGGTGAATTGTGATCTGGAATAGAGCAGCTTCATATCTCTTAAAATATTATTTTTACTGTTTTGTGGAACACACACACACACACACACACACACACACACACACAAACACATATTTAAAAGAGTCCCAAAGAGTTAGGGAGCAAGTGAGGAATAGCACTCAGGGAAGCAAAATTCAGAGAAAATACCATAAAAAACAAAAGCTTAGAGAATCAAAGTAACAAACAGTCGAAACTGGATAAGTTAAGTCCATACCCATCAAGAATTAATTAATTAATTAATTAATTAATTAAAAACCCTTACCTAAAATACTCGTACAAAGAAGTCTGCCAGCAAATCAAATACCAGAGAGAAAAGGATAATTTCCAAGACACATACGCACTACCATTACAAGATCATGAGTCATACATATCTGACGTCTCAGGTAATGACTTTTGAAGCAGATTTTGAGGCTTTTGAAGCAGTTCTCAAACACCTCCCAACGCACAGGAAGCCAAGTTCAAATTAATTCCCTGGTCCAAAATTCGAGACATTTATTGGTAGTGTCGGGATTTCTCATCTATTCCCAAAATGTAGGAAGAGGGAATACTCTAACTGTCAATGTCCAAAGACCCAATTCATATAAGGACCTTATATGAAACCAATTGCATACCATTTTAATCATTACGATAATAAAACTAGAATTCATTTCTCTTCTTTCTTTCTTCTTCTTCACGTGAAACGACCTGTTTTGCTTTCTATTCACTATTTTTTCTTATATTCAGCAAACCAGCCTTTCACCCATCCTACGTTCTTTGACATATTGTTCCCTGATTCTTTATTTGCATATACCACCAAGAGCTCATCCTCATATAATGTCACAACAACTCCATACCCATTAACTAGTTCCCTCTTTGTGACATGTCCTATCCTCCTGATACCCTCAATGTGCTCCCCAGAGCCTGAGTCTCATGTGGTGCGTCTCCCTGTCTGACTTCTTCTCCTTCTGTTTTCCCTTACTAATACTCATGTCCATCATATTCCTCATTGGCCACATATGAGTGAAGTCAGGATATTTCCCTTGGTCTGCTTGCATTTTCATTTGGAAATCATCTTTATCATCATCTTCATAATCATCTTTATGCACTAGATCTTAGAAGGGTATCACGGCTCCTTCCACAATGATGCTAGAGTGGGCATGGCAGGCCATCGATGTTGGTCGATCATTTTCATCTGAATAAAGAGAATTGCTCAACATGGCTCTCTCCATGACTATGGTATGTAGCATTAACTAATGATGACAAGGAGTGCTGACCAGGGCTCTTTCTTTAGTGGTAGCGATCATACAGATTTTCACTCTCCATGAAGCCTTTACAATGGTGTTTAAGGTAGTGTCAGGTAGACAGAGCCTTCATCCCTTAGGACTGGTGTTTCAGGACACTAGCAAATAAGGACACAAACAGTACAACGCATCTCTGCCCTGGCAGTTTTCCTAGAAATGTGACTTTCCTTCCCTTCTTCTTTCGCTCATCTTCCAATCTGACCAAGGTTCAAAGGCAGACCTTACACCTGGGAACCATAGGGAACAGAAGCTCAGAATGGACCCTCTCACCCAAGGATATCCAACCTCCCAGAGATCTAATGGTATCCAAGAGGCCTCGCTCTTAATTGAGATCTCTAGAAATTGCAGTGGAAATAGGAACGCCTTGCTCTCTCTGGAGATGTCTTGGTCTAAAGAATGGTACACAGAACATCGTTTTCTTTTCTCTTTGTATAGAAAGTGGAAGTGGGAAAGAAACAGAAAAGACCACCTGCGTTCATGATTAGGCCAACAGGGCTCTTTCTTGTTCCTTCCCAGGTCTTTCTATTTAAAGACATAGGACTCATATGTCATGAGAATGAGATTGCTGCTTCAGTGCAGTCAGTTTCTGTGGCATCTTAAGCTCTGAGATCCTAGCAACCACACCTCACCAAACCATTCCTCATCACTTCACCTGGCTGCTGTAGTTCTGGGTCAGCCAGGAGTATCGAAATCACTCCAAACTTCTGTAGCCGCCTGTGTATTTCCCCAAGACATTTTGTGAAGCGATTTGGGGTCACCTTCCACATGGCCGTATTTGTAGTCTTTGGCCTTGTCTATCACCACCACCACTCTGGACTCCTGAGAAGGACAAGAATCCACAATTCCATCTTACCAATATAAGGTCAAGAAAGTGTCAGGAGTACAAAGAGCCTCACATGGGAATCTCCATGCCATACACATATTCATGGTCCTCACTCCCTATAAGGATGCTTCTGACCAGTAAAAGTGGCCCCACCCACTGAAGAAAGCTCAGAGTTATCACCCGAAACCATAACAAACACATATCTGGAGTCTTCAACAGTGAGGACACGAGTTCTTCTTGCATCTCCAGAAAACGTGCCGTAAATGACTCCCAATGTTCCTAGCTGACCAAACATTAAAGGCAGCCCTACACCCTAGAAGTTTAGGCCCAGGACAGACTCATCTATGTGGAGCTCACAGGAGCAAGCACGGAGCATGTTGGAAGTGGTCCAATGCCATTGTGAAGCCATCGGAAAAGGCTTTCGGGCCCGTTTTATGAATACAACGTCTTCTCTGTATTCAAAACGCGCATTTTGTTATCTACCCTGAAGATAATTTCTTTAGGTAGATGAGCTCATGGAGTGCCCAAGGGCTGGCCCTTGAGAGAGTCTCAGGTGTGTGTGGCATGCACTCTGGGGTTGTGTTGTGGTTGTCCACTCTCCTGTAGGCTCCTCTTTTGCAGAAAATCTCCTTGCCTTCCATTCAGAGTGTTTGGTGTCTGGGACAAATATGGTGTGCCTGTGTATATGTGCTGCCGAAGCGAGCACTATGGTGTGCCTGTGAAACGTTACTTTCAACCCAGTGCACAAATCGTAAAGCCTGCTGAATTCTGTGACAGGGTGAGAGGATGTGGGCACGGATTTCTTCTAGTCCTCTGCAGGATTTTCTGTTCTCCTGGGACTAAGCATGTTGGCCTGAAGAAGGCAGTCCCAACAGTTTTCCAGGTTTGGGTATCCGTGATTGCAGGTTGGCAGCTAATGTCGTCACCTTCCTGCCTGTGGCCAATTCTAAGTCTTGATGCTGGCGGTCATAGAGCCCAATATCTTTGGCTCCCATCGAGGCGTCTCCACCAACACTGCCCATCACGAATACACACAAAGAATAATCTTATCATGGTGTCAACAGGTATTGTCTCTGATCATGGTTTCCAGGCTCCTGGTTGCTTGCTGGTGTCCTCTCCAGGAGGTACATAGTGATCCCTGGAGTCTATGTCTGCAAAGCATGCTGATCTGGAATCCCCGGTCCTCATGACCCTTGTGTTGCAAGAAGTTGTGTCCTTCAGATTCTCTCCTTTTCTCCGCGAACAGCTATGGTTCAACATTCAAATTGTGGTTTCTACGTGCGCCCCTCTCCCCTGAGGCTTTGCCTTTTTTCCATTTCTCCCTGCCCTCTGAAGCACCAACCGTCCAATTATCCCATAGGCCCTGTGTACACCCTTCTCCCATGGTCTCTGTGACTTCTTCTCTCTTTCACTGTGGAGTGTAATTTCTAAGGTTCAGGTCCATTTATGCCATGTTTATATTGATGTGGACATCTTCTGCTTGTGCTGATGGCTGAAGACTAGCCTGAGATCGCATACACATCTACCATCTCCCTGACTTCCAGATGCACTGCGGACTCTTGTAGAGCCATAAGCAAGAAGGCATTCCTGTTCCTTGTGACGTGGCAGAATGGTAGAGAGCATTGAGCTGTGTCATATCTGTCAGTTACAGAAAGACAACTACCATACGATTTCACTCACTCATGGAAGACACGTGTGAAAAAGCAAGGAAAAGGGACAGGCAATGAGAATCTAACCAGGCACACAAAATTTGGTGTTTGTTCCAGACAGGCTAGTCTGAAACTGCCTTTCTAAAAGTGGATCAAATGGGACATTCAATGCATTATTTGTGGCCAAATGTGTTGTAACTGAGTTTCCACTGTGTTTGAAGGTGCATTGTGATCTGGAATAGAGCAACTTCATATCACATAAAATCACTTTTAGCATTTTCTGAAACACACACTAACGCACACACACACTTAAAAGAGTCTCACAGAATTAGGGAGCAAATGAGGAATAGCACTCGTGGAAGCAAAATTCAGAAAAAATATCATAAAAACAAACCTTAGAGAATAAAATAAAAAAACCATCAAACTGCATAAGTGAACACTTTACCTTCCAAGAATTAATTAATTACTTAATTAATTAATTAAACAACCTTACCTAAAAGACCCCTCCACACAAGTATGCCAGCAATTCTAATACCGGAGATAAAAGGATTAATTCCAAGACACATTCACACTACCATGACAAGATCAAGAATCATACATATCTGACGTCTCAGGTAATGACTTTTGATGCAGCTTTTGAGGCTTTTGAAGCAGTCCTCAAATTTCTCCCAACACACAGAAAGCCAGGTTCAAATCAATTCCCTGGTCCACAATTCGAGACTTTTAATGGTAATGTCGGCTTATCTCATCTAATCCCAAAATGTAGGAAGAGGGAAGACTCTAATTGACAATGTACAAAGACCCAATTCAGATAAAGACCTTATCGGAAACCAATTGCATACCATTTTAATCAGTAAGATAATAAAACTAGAATTCATTTCTCTTCTCTTTCTTTCTTCATCTCCATGTGAAACGGCCTGTTTTGCTTTCTATTCACTATTTTTTCTTATATTTGGCAAGAAAGCCTGTCATGCATCCTACATTTTTTGACGTAGTGTTCCCTGATTCTTTAATTGCATACACCACCATGTGTTCATCCTCATATAATGCCACACCAACTCCATACCCATAAACCAGTTCTCTTTTTATGGCAGGCCTTATCCTCCTGTAACCCTCAGCTTGGTCCCCAAATACCTGAGTCTCTCCTGCTGCGTCTCCCTGTCTGACTTCTTCTCCTTTCGTTTTCCCTTACTACTACTCATGTCCATGGTATTCCTCATGGGGCACATAGGAGTGAAGACATAGGATATTTCCCTTGGTCTGCTTGCATTTTCATTTGTAAGTCATCTTCTTTATCATCATCTTCATAATCATCTTTATCCACTAGCCCTTAAAAGGGTACCTCAGCTCCTTCCACATTTATGTGAGTGGGCATAGCAGGCCATCGCTGTTGGCTGTTCATTTTCCTCTGAATAAAGAGAGTTGCTCAACATGGCTCTCCCCATGACAATGGCATGTAACATTAACTAATGATGACAGGAAGTGCTGCCCAGAACTCTTTTTTTTAATAATCATATAATATATTTTTATCCCCAAGGTACAGGTCTGTGAATCGCCAAGTTTACACACTTCACAGAACTCATGATAGTACATTCCTCCCCAATGTCCATAACCCCCTCCCCTCTCCCAACCCCACCTTCCCCACAACCCCCAGTTTGTTTTGTGAGATTAAGAGTCATTTATGGTTTGTCTCTCTCCCAATCCCATCTTCTTTCTTTTATTCTTTCCTGTCCTCCTAACCCCCCATGTTGCATCTCCACGTCCTGAAATCAGGGAGATCATATGATAGTTGTCTTTCTCCTATTGACTTATTTCACTAAGCATGATACCCTCTAGTTCCATCCACATCATCGCAAATGGCAAGATTTCATTTTTTGATGGCTGCATAGTATTCCATTGTGTATATATACCACTTCTTTATCCATTCATCTGTTGATGGACATCTAGGTTCTTTCCATAGTTTGGCTATTGTAGACATTGCTGCTATAAACATTCGGGTACACGTGCCCCTTCGGATCACTATGTTCGTATCTTTAGGGTAAATACCCAGTAGTGCAATTGCTGGGTCATAGGGTAGTTCTATTTTCAACATTTTGAGGAACCTCCATGCTGTTTTTCAGAGTGGTTGCACCAGCTTGCATTCCCACCAACAGTGGAGGAGGGTTCCCCTTTCTCCGCATCCTCGCCAGCATCTGTCATTTCCTGACTTGTTAATTTTAGCCATTCTGATTGGTGTGAGGTGATATCTCATTGTGGTTTTGATTTGAATTTCCCTGATGCCGAGTGACGTGAAGCACGTTTTCATGTGTCTGTTGGTCATCTGGATGTCTTCTTTGCAGAAATGTCTGTTCATGTCCTCTGCCCATTTCTTGATTGGATTGTTTGTTCTTTGGGTGTTGAGTTTGTTAAGTTCCTTATAGATTTTGGACACTAGCCCTTTATCTGATATGTCGTTTGCAAATATCTCCTCCCATTCTGTCAGTTGTATTTTGGTTTTGTTCACTGTTTCCTTTGCTGTACAAAAGATTTTGATCTTGATGAAATCCCAATAGTTCATTTTTGCCCTTGCTTCCCTTGCCTGTGCCAATGTTCCTAGGAAGATGTTGCTGTGGCTGAGGTCAAAGGGGTTGCTGCCTGCGTTCTCCTCAAGGATTTTGATGGATTCCTTTCTCACATTGAGGTGTGGTGTAAGGAAGTGGTCCAATTTCATTTTTCTGCATGTGGCTGTCCAATTTTCCCAGCACCATTTATTGAAGAGGCTGTCTTTTTTCCATTGGATATTCTTTCCTGCTTTGTCAAAGATTAGTTGACCATAGAGTTGAGGGTCGATTTCTGGGCTCTCTATTCCGTTCCATTGATCTATGTGTCTGTTTTTATGCCAGTACCATGTTGTCTTGATGATGACAGAATTGTAATAGTGATTGAAGTCCGGAATTGTGATGCCACCAACTTTGGCTTTCTTTTTCAATATTCCTTTGGCTATTTGAGGTCTTTTCTGGTTCCATATAAATTTTAGGATTATTTGTTCCATTTCTTTGAAAAAAAAAATGGATGGTATTTTGATAGGGATTGCATTAAATGTGTAGATTGCTTTAGGTAGCATAGACATTTTCACAATATTTATTCTTCCAATCCAGGAGCATGGAACATTTTTCCATTTGTTTGTGTCTTCCTCCATTTCTTTCATGAGTACTTTATAGTTTCCTGCGTATAGATTCATATCCTCTTTGGTTAGGTTTATTACTTGGTATCTTATAGTTTTGGGTGCAATTGGAAATGGGATTCACTCCTTAATTTCTATTTCTTCTGTCTTGTTTTTGGTGTACAGGAATGCCACTGATTTCTGTGCATTGATTTTATATCCTGACACTTTACTGAATACCTGTACAAGTTCTAGCAGTTTTGGAGTGGAGTCTTTTGGGTTTTCCACATATAGTATCATATCATCTGCGAAGTGTGATAGTTTGACTTCTTCTTTGCCTGTTTGGATGACTTTAATCTCCTTTTGTTGTCTGATTGCTGAGGGTAGGATTTCTAGTACTATGTTGAATAGCAGTGGTGATAACGGACAGCCCTGTCATGTTCCTGACCTTAGCGAAAAAGCTTTCAGTTTTTCTCCATTGAGAATGATATTTTCGGTGGGTTTTACATAGATGGCTTGGATAATATTGAGGTATGTGCCCTCTATCCCTACACTTTGAAGAGTTTTAATCAGGAAGGGATGCTGTACTTTGTCAAATGCTTTTTCAGCACCTATTGAGAGTATCATTTGGTTCTTGTTCTTTCTTTTATTAATGTGTTTTTTCACATTGATTGATTTGTGGATGTTGAACCAATCCTGCAGCTCTGGAATAAACCCCACTTGATCGTGGTGAATAATCTTTTTAAGGTATTGTTGAATCCTATTGGCTAGTATTTTGGCGAGAATTTTTGCATCTGTGTCCATCAATGTATTGGTCTGTAGTTCTTTTTTTTGGTGGGATCCTTGTCTGGTTTTGGGATCAAGGTGATCCTGGCCTCATAAAATGAGTTTGGAAGTTTTCCTTCCATTTCTATTTTTTGGAATAGTTTCAGGAGAATAGGAATTAGTTCTTCTTTAAATGTTTGTTAGAATTCCCCTGGGAAGCCGTCTCGCCCTGGGCTGTTATTTGTTTGGAGATTATTGATGACTGTTTCAATCTCCTTACTAGTTATGGGCCTGTTCAGGGTTTCTATTTCTTCCTGGTTCAGTTGTGATAGTTTATACGTCTCTAGGAATGCATCCATTTCTTCCAGATTGTCATATTTGTTGGTGTAGATCTGCTCATAGTATGTTCTTATAATTGTCTGTATTTCTTTGGTGTGAGTGGTGATCTCTCCTCTTTCATTCATGATTTTATTGATTTGGGTCCTTTCTCTTTTCTTTTTGATGAGTCTAGCCAGGGGGTTATCAATCTTATTGATTCTTTCAAAGAACCAGCTCTTAGTTTCATTGATTTTTCCTATTTTTTTTTGTTGTTGTTGTTTCTATTTCATTGATTTCTGCTCTGATCTTTATGATTTCTCTTCTCCTACTGGGTTAGGGTTTCTTTCTTGTTCTTTTTTCAGCTCCTTTACGTGTAGGGCTAGGTTGTGTACTTGAGACCTTTCTTGTTTCTTGAGAAAGGCTTATACCACTATATATTTTCCTCTCAGGACGGCCTTGGCTGTGTCCCACAGATTTAGAACCGTTGTGTTTTCATTATCATTTGTTTCCATGAATTTTTTTCAATTCTTCTTTAATTTCCTGGTTGACCCTTTCATTCTTTATTAGGATGCTGCTTAGTCTTCTGTTTGGGTTCTTTCCATCTTTCCTCTTGTGATTGAGTTCTAGCTTCAGAGCATTGTGGTCTGAAAATATGCAGGGAATTATCCTAATCTTTTGATACCGGTTGAGACCTGATTTTTGACCCAGGATGTGATCTATTCTGGAGAGGGTTCCATGTGCACTAGAGAAGACTGTGTATTCTGTTGCTTTGGGATGATATGTTCTGAATATATCTGTGATGTCCATCTGGTCCAGTGTGTCATTTCAGGCCTTTATTTCCTTGTTGATCTTTTGCTTGGATGATCTATCCATTTCAGTGAGGGGAGTGTTAAAGTCCCCTAATATTATTGTATTATTATTGATGTGTTTCTTTGATTTTGTTATTAATTAGTTGATATAGTTAGCTTCTCCCACGTTAGGGGCATAGATATTTAAAATTGTTAGATCTTCTTGTTGGACAGACCCTTTGAGTAGGATATAGTGTCCTTCCTCATCTCTTATTATAGTCTTTGGCTTGAAATCTAATTGATCTGATATAAGGATCACCACCCCAGCTTTCTTCTGATGCCCATTAGCATGGTAAATTGTTTTCCACCCCCTCACTTTAAATCGGGAGGTGTCTTCGTGTCTAAAATGAGTTTCTTGTAGGCAACATACTGATGGGTTTTGTTTTTTTGTCCATTCTGATACCCGGTGTCTGTTGATTGGGGCATTTAGCCCATTAACATTCAGGGTAACTATTGCGAGATATGAATTTAGTGCCATTATTAGCCTGTAAGGTGTCTGTTACTGTATATTGTCTCTGACCTTTCTGATCTACTACTTTTTGGCTCTCTCTTTGCTTAGAGGACCCCTTTCAATATTTCCAGTAGAGTTGGTTTGGTGTTTGCGAATTCTTTCAGGTTTTGTTTGTCCTGGAAGCTTTTTATCTCTCCTTCTATTTTCAATGATAGCCTAGCTGGATAGAGTATTCTTGGCTGCATGTTTTTCTCGTTGAGTGCTCTGAATATATCATGCCAGCTCTTTCTGGCCTGCCAGGTCTCTGTGGATAAGTCTGCTGCCAATCTAATATTTTTACCATTGTATGTTACAGACTTCTTTTCCCGGGCTGCTTTCAGGAATTTCTCTTTGTCACTAAGACTTGTAAATTTTCCTATTTGGTGACGGGGTGTGGACCTATTCTTGTTGCCTTTGAGGGGGGTTCTCTGCATCTCCTGGATTTTTTTAATATTATTTATTTATTTATTTGACAAAGAGAGGTCACAGTAGGCAGAGAGGCAGACAGAGAGAGAGGGAGAAACAGGCTCCCTAATTAGCAGAGAGCCCGATGCGGGCTCGATCCCAGGACACTGAGAGCATGACCTGAGCTGAAGGCAGAGGCTTAAACCACTGAGACCCCCAGGCGCCCCTCTCCTGGATTTTGATGCTTGTTCCCATTGCCATATTAGGGAAATTCTCTCCAATATGTCTCTCCAATAGACTTTCTGCTCCCCTCTCTCTTTCTTCTTCTTCTGGAATCCCAATATTCTAATGTTGTTTCATCTTAAGGTTTCAATTATCTCTCGAATTCTCCCCTCGTGATCCAGTAGCTGTTTGTCCCTCTTTTGCTCGCCTTCTTTATTCTCTGTCATTTGGTCTTCTATATCAGTAATTCTTTATTCTGTCTCATTTATCCTAGCAATGAGAGCCTCCATATTTGATTGCACCTCATTAATAGCTTTTTTTGATTTCAACTTGGTTAGATTTTAGTTCTTTAATTTCTCCAGAAAGGGATTTTATATTTCCAGAGAGGGTTACTCTAATATCTTCCATGCCTTTTTCAAGCCCGGCTAGAATGTTCAGAATCGTCATTCTGAACTCTTGATCTGACATATTACCAATGTCTGTGTTGATTAGGTCCCTAGCCTTCAGTATTGCCTATTGTTCTTTTGTTTGTGGTGATTTTTTCCGTCTTATCCTTTTGTCCAGATAAGAGGAAATGAAGGATCAAATAAAATACTAAAAGGGTGGGAAAGACCCCCAAAAAATGCGCTGTAACCAAATCAGAGGAGACCCCAAATTGTGAGGGGTAAAAGGGGATAAAAAGAGGTTCAGAAAAAAAAAGAAAAAAAATTAAAAAATAAAGCAAATAAAGAAAAAATATAAAAAAGAAAGAAAATATATATATATTTAGATAAACTAGTCAAAAAACGTTAAAAAAAGAAAGGATAAAAGTTTTAAAAAATTTAGGAGAAGAACAAAGAAAGAAAAAAAATTGAAAAAAAGAAAAAAAATTGAATTAACCACAAGACTAAGAATCATGGGGAGAAAGCCATGAGTTCTGTACTTTGCTATCTCCTCCTCTGGATTTCTGCTGCTGTCTTAGGATTTGAACCTGCTTTCCTTGATAGATGAACTTGGTCCTGGCTGTATATTTTGTATATCTTCTGGGAGAGGGGCCTGTTGTAGTGACTCTCAAGTGTCTTTGCCCAAGGATGGATTGCACTGCCCTTACTGGGGGCTGGACTAAGTAATCAGTTCGGATTCGCTTTTGGGAGCTTCTGTTCTCTGAACGCTTTCTGTAGAGTTCTGGAGGATGGGAATGAAAATAGACTCCTCCCAGTCTCCAGCCCGGAGGAGCTGAGAGCCCGGGACCCCTCTCCTCAGTGCACCCCCAGAGGACAACACCCAATCACTAACGTATCCCCAGCCTCTAGCTGCGCTCCGAGCTCACCCAGCACGCGACCAGTTCAAGGTAACCCGGAGCTAAGAGTTCAGTCCTCGGCTCTGTCTCTGTAGCCGGCTTCTCTGTTCTAATACCTGCGAGCTCTGTGACACTCTGACACCCCCGATCCTTCTGTGACCCTGCGGGACCTGGGGCCAAGCTGACCCCGCGTGGGATTCACCCCAGTTTAGCCCCTGGAGCAATGTCTCTCAGTGAAACAGACTTTTAAGAGTCCTGATTTTGTGCTCCGTTGGTCCGCCGCTTGCTGGCACCTCCCCCTGCAGTCTATCTTCCTGTCATTTTAGATTCACTTCTCCGCCAGTCCTACCTTTCAGAAAGTGGTTGATTTTCTGTTTCTAGAATTGCTGTTCTTCTTTTCTTCAATCTCCCATTGGATTTTTAGGTGTTTGCAATGTTTAGATAAGCTATTGAGCTGATCTCCTGCTAGCCTGCTACTTCTCCACCATCGTGACTCCTCTCCCCAGGGCACTTTCTTTATAGGTAGCGATCATGGAGAGTCATGAAGCCTTTGCAATGGTGTTTAAGTTAATGTCAGGTAGACCGAGCCTTCATCCCTTAGGACTGGTGTTTCATGACCCTAGCAGATAAGGACACGGACAGCACAATGCATCCCTACCCTGACAATTTTCCTGGAATTGTGACTTTCCTTCCCTTCTTCCTACACTCACCTTCGAAGCTGACCAAGCACAAAAGGCAGACCTTACACCCGAGAAACCATAGAGAACAGAAGCTAAGAAAGGACCTTCTCACCCAAGGATATCAAACCTCCCAGAGACATAATGGTAGCCAAGAGTCCTTGCTGTTGATTGAAATCTCCAGAAATTGCAGTGGAAATAGGAACACCGGCTCTCTCTGGAGAAATGTTGGTCTAAAGAACGGTAGACATACCATCATTTTCTTTTCTCTTTGAATAGAAAGTGGAAGTGGGAAAGAAACAGAAAAGACCACCTGAGTTCATGATCAGGCTAACAGGGCTCTTTCTCGTTCCTTCCCAGGTCTTTCTACTTAAAGGCATAGGACTCATATGTCATGAGAATGGGATTGCTGCTTCTGTGAAGTCAGCTTCTGTTATGTGACAAAGCTCTGAGGTCCTAGCAACCATGCCTCACCAAACCATGCCTCATCACTTCACCTGGCTGGAGTAGTTCTGGGTCAGCCAGGAGTATCAAATTCACTCCAAACCACTGGAGCCGCCTGGGTATTATCCCAAGACTGTTTGTGAAGCATTTGGGGTCACCTTCTCCATGGCCGAATTTGTAGTTTTGGCCGTGACTGTCAACAACACACCTATGGACTCCTGAGAAAGGCAAGAATCCACAATTCCATCTTACCGTCATAAGGTCAAGAAAGAGTCAAGTGCACACAACCTTACACGGGGAACTCCACGCCATACACATGTTCATGGTCCTCACACCATATTAGGATGCTTCTGACCAGGAAATACGACCCCCGCCCTCCATGGTAAGCTCAGAGTGAACAACCGCAACCATACCAAAGTCATATCTGGAGTCTTCCACAATGAGGACACGAGTCCTTATTGCATCTACAGACATCGTGCCATAAATGCCTCCCAAATTTCCCAGCTGACCAAACATTACAGGATAACCCTAAACCCTAGAAGCTTAGGCCCAGGACGGACTCATCTGTTTGGAGCTCAAAGGAGCAAGCACGGAGCATGTTGGAAGAGAACCAATACACTTGTGAAGCCATCCCATTGTGAATCCCTTGTGAAGACAATCCCCTTGTGAAGCCATCAGTGAATCCCCTTGTGAAGCCATTGTGGCCTGAAGAAGGCAGTTCCAACAGTGTTCCAGGTTTGGAAATCCGTGATTGCAGTTTGGGTAGCTTATGTCTTCACCATTGTGCCTGTGGCCACTTCTCATTCTTGATGCTGGCGGTCGTAGTGCCCAAGTATCTGGCATGGATTTCCCTGTGTGAGGCTGCTTGTACTCCTGACTCTTTCTTGACCTTACGTGGGCAAGATGGAATTGTGGATTCTTACCTTTCTCTGGAGTCCACCAGGGTGGTGGTGACAGTCCCGGCCAAACACTAGAAATTCGTCCATTGAGAAGGTGACCCCAAATCGCTTCACAAACTGTCTTGGGGAAATACACAGGTGGCTCCAGCGGTTTGGAGTGATTTTGATACTCCTGGCTGACCCAGAACTACTCCTTCCAGGTGAAGTGAGGAGGCATGGTTTGGTGAGGAGTGGTTGTTAGGACCTCAGAGCTTTGAACTAATTAATTAATTAATTATTGATAGGAAAGGAGTTAACTTATCCAAATTGGATGGTTTGTTACTCTAAGCTTTTGTATTTCATGGTATTTTCTCTAAATTTTGCTTCCATGAGTGCTTTACCACACTTGCTCCATAATTTCTGTGACACTCTTTTGTGTGTGTGTGTGTGTGTGTGTGTGTGTGTGTGTGTGTGTGTGTATGTTTCACAAAATGCTAAAAATCATATTTTAAGAGATATGAACCTGCTCTATTCCAGATCACAATTCATATTCAAACACAGTGGAAAATCACGTTACAGCACGTTCAGCCAAATTTCCTGCATTGAATGTCCCATTTGATCCACTTTTAGAAACGAAGATTCTGACTAGTCCACATGGAACAAATACCAAATTTTGTGTGCCTGGTTAGAGTCTAATTGCCTCTCCCTTATTCTTGCTTTTCCACATTTTTCTTTACTTCCAAGAGTGAGTGAAATCGTATGTTAGTTGTCTTTCTGTGACTGACAGATCTGACACAGCCCAATGCTCTCTCACTTTCTACCACATGTGACAAGGACAATAATGCCTTCTTGCTTATGGCTCATAAGAGTCCACAGTGCACTTGGAGGACAGGGAGATGAGAGAAGTGTCTCTGAGCTCCAGACTTGTCTCAGCCTTCAGCACAGCCAGAGGAAGACCACATAAATGGAAACATGGCAAAAATGGACCTGAAGCCTAGAAATCACACTCCACAGTGAAAGAGAGAAGAAGTAACAGAGACCATGGAGAAGGGAGTAGAGAGGGCTTATGGGAGAATTGGATGGTTGGTGCTTTAGAGGGCAGGGAGCCATGGCCAAAGACAAAGGCCCAGGGGAGAGGAGCACACTTAGAACCCACAATTTGAATGTTGACCCATAGCTGCTGGTGGAGAAAAGGAGGGTGTCTGAACGACACGCATTCTTGCAACCCAAGGGTCTTGAAGAACGGGAATTCCATATCAGCATGCTTTGCAGACATATACTCCAGAGAACACTGTCTATCTCCTGGAGAGGACACCAGGAAGCAACCAGGTGCAGACAGATTGGAAACCATGATCAGAGATAATACCTGTTGACACCGTGGTAAGATCATTATTTCTTTGTGTTATTGGTGATGGGCAGTGTTGGTGGAGATGCCTCGAAAAGCGCCATACAACCTTGGGCTCTATGACGGCCAGCAACAAGACTGAGAAGTGGCCACAGGCATTACAGTGAGGACATTAGCTGCCCAAACTGCAATCACAGATTCCCAAACCTGCAACACTGTTGGGACTGCCTTCTTCAGGCCATGTTGCTTAGTCCCAGGAGAACAGAAAATCCTGCAGTGGACTAGAAAAAAGCCCTGCCCACATCCTCTCACCTGGTCACCGAATTGAGGATGCCTTAAGTTTTGTGGAGTGGGTAGGAAGTCTCATTTCACAGGCACACCAGACCACAAAGATTATCCTCACCATATTTTGCCCAGACACCACACACTGTGATTGGAAGGCAAGGAGAGCCTCTGAAGAGGACGAGCCCACAAGAAAGTGGACAGCCACAACACAACCTCAGATGTCATATCACACACACGTGAGACTCTCTCAAGTGCCAGCCCTTGGGCACTTCATAAGCTCTTCTTTCTAAAGAAATTATCTTCAGTGTGATAACAGAATGCACATTTGGAATACCGAGAAGAGAGCGACCTTTTGTAAATTCACGTTGTATTCCTGAAACTGCGCCGAAAGCCTTTTCCGGTGGCTTCACATGGGGATTGGTTCTCTTCCAACATGCTCCGTGCTTGCTCCTCTGATCTCCAAACAGATGAGTCCGTCCTGGGCCTAAGCTTCTAGGGTGTAGCGTCTGCCTTTAATGTTTGGCCAGCTGGTAAAATTGGGAGGCATTTATAGCACGATTTCTGAAGATTCAAGAAGAACTCGTGGCCTCACTGTTGAAGACACCAGACATGTCTTTGGTATGGTTACGGGTGTTAACTCGGAGTTTTCCTGAACGGCGGGGGGCGTATTTCCTGGTCAGAAGCATCCTGATAGGGTGTGAGGACCATGAACATGTGTATGGCGTGGAGTTCCCTGTGTGACGCTGCTTGTACTCTTGATTCTCTCTTGACCTTATGTGGGTAAGTTGGAAATGTGGATTCTTGCTCTTCTCAGGTGTCCAGAGGGGTTTTGGTGACAGTCCCGACCAAAGACTACACATTCGGCCATGGAGAAGGTGACCCCAAATCGCTTCCCAAACTGTCTTATGGAAATACCCAGGCAAATCCAGCATTTTGGAGTGATTTTGATACTCCTGGCTGACCTAGAACTACTGTAGCCAGGTGAAGTGATGAGGCGTGGTTTTGTGAGGAGCAGTTGCTAGGACCTCAGAACTTCGTGACATCACAGAAGCTTACTTCACTGAAGCTGCAATCCCATTCTCAAGACATATGAGTCCTATGGCTTTAAGTAGAAAGACGTGGGAGGGAACAAGAAATAGCCCTGTTGGCCTGATCATGAACTCAGGTGGTCTTTTCTGTTTCTTTCCCATTTACACTTTCTATACAAAGAGAAAAGAAAAGATGTTCTGTATACCATTCCTTAGACCAACATTTCTCCAGAGAGATCAAGGTCTCCCTATTTCCACTACAATTTCTAGAGATCTCCATCAACAGTGAGGCCTCTTGGCTACCATTAGGTATCTGGCAGTTTGGATATTCTTGGGTGAGAGGTTCAATTCTTAGCTTCTGTTCCCTATGGTTTCTTGGGTGTAAGGTCGGCCTTTGGTGCTTTTTCAGCTTGGAAGTTGAGGAAAGGAAGAAGGGAAGGAAAGTCATATTCCAGGAAAATTGCCATTGTAGGGATGCGTTGTTCTGTCCGTGTTCTTATCTGCTAGTGTCCTGAAACACCAATCCAAAGGGATTTAGGCTCTGTCTACCTGACCTTATCTTACACACCATTGGAAATGTTTCATGGAAAGTGAAATGCTGCATGATCGCTACCCCTAAAGAAAGAGCCCTAGTCAGCACTCATGGTCATCATTAGTTAATGCTACATGCCATATTCATGGGGAGAGCCATGTTGAGCAACTCTCTTTATTCAGAGGAAAATGAATGGCCAACATCGATGCCCTCCATGCCTACTCTAGTATCACTGTGGAAGGACCCAAGATACCCTTTTAAGGGCTAGTGGATAAAGGTGTTTATGAAGATGGTGATAAAGAAGATGATTTCCAAATGAAAATGCAAGCAGACCAAGGGAAATATCCTATGGCTTCACTCATATATGTCCCATGAGGAATACCATGGACATGAGTAAGGGAAAACAGAAAGAGAAGAAGTCAGACAGGGAGACGCACCAGGATAGACTGTGGCCTTTGGGAACCAAGCTGAGTGTTACAGGAGGATAAGACATGCCATAAAGTGAGAAATGGTTAATGGGTATGGAGGTGTGTGGCATTATATGAGGATTAGCACTTGGTGGTTTATTCAATTAAAGAATCAGGGAATACTATGTCAACAAACGTAGGATGGATGAAAGGCTGGCTTGCCGAATATCAGAAAAAATATTGAATAGAAAGCAAAACAGGCCGTTTCACATGGAGTTGAAGAAAGACAGTGAAGAGAAATGAATTCCAGTTTTATTATCTTACTGACTAAAATGGTATGCAATTGGTTTCCTATAAGGTCCTTATGTGAATTGTGTCCTTGAACATTGTAAATTAGAACCTTGCCACTGCCTACATTTTGGGAATAGATGAGAAAAGCTGATATAATCATTAAATGTCTCAAATTTTGGACCAGGGGATTGATTTGACCCTCGCTCTCAGTGTGTTGGAAGCTGTTTGAGGACTGCTTCAAAAGCATCAAAAGCTGTTTCAAAAGTCATTACCTGAGACGTCAGATATGTATGATTCATGTTCTTGTCATGGTAGTGTGCATGTGTCTTCGAATTTATCCTTTTCTCTCCTGTATTGGATTTGCTGGCATATTTCTTTGTAAGGATTTTTAGGTAAGGTCTTTTAATAAATTAATTCATTAATCAATTAATTAAGTCTTGATAGGTAAGGAGTTAACTTATCCAGTTTGGATGGTTTGTTACTTTGATTTTCCAAGATTTTGTTTTTTAAGTTATTTCTCTGAATTTTGCTCCCATGAGTGATATTCCTCACTTGATCCCTAATTTCTGTGGGACTCTTTTAAGGGTGTGTGTGTGTGTGTGTGTGTTTCACAAAACGCTAAAAATGATATTTTAAGAGATGTGAAGCTGCTCTACTCCAGATCACTCTTCACCTTCAAACACAGTGGAGACTCACGTTACATCCCGTTCGACCTCGCTGCCCTGAACTGTAGCTCCAACACGACCAGCCTCGCCACCCCCAGCTGCAACCCCGCTGCCAGTGGCCTCGCCACTCTGAGCCGCGACCAGTGCTGGAGTGGCCTGGTCTGGAGCAGCCTCGCCAGAGCGGCATCATTCCAGGGAGTGGCCTCGTTGGCATGCGGCCCCGTCCTTGAGCAGCCTCTTCCAGAGCGGCCTCTTCATCGCTGGAAGCGGCCTCGTCTGGTATGTGGCCTCGTCCGGGGAGTGGCCTCCTTGGAGTGGCATCATGGGGAGCAGAGTCTGTGTCGTCGGGGTTGTCGTCCTTGTCATCCTCGCCCAGAGTAGCAGCAGCAGCAGTGGCGCCACCTCAAGTGGCACCACCCGGTGCACCGCCCAGAGCAGCAGTGGCAGCAGCGTCACTGCGAGCAGCACAAGGTGACCCCATTTGAAATAATGTTTGGGAGATCCCCCCTCTCTGTCCTTGACTACTAGAGGTTGACCTAGCAGAAATGACTGATCAGTCTGTACTCGAGTCACTGCAGGCATTAGTCTGTCTTTAAAAAAGCCCACTCAGGGATCCTGACTGCCCACACTGGGATGGAGACGGAGGTTTAACCACATCCTTAGCAAACTGGGGACTAGGTTTGGGTACGTTGCTATCAAGGGGGAAACTGGGAGCCTCGCTGGAAGGGACCATTTACTGTTATCCTGACCAACTTCTAAAAGTAGAAGGCATCAGTGCCTGGATTCACGCGGGTCACGTCAAACGAGCCGAGGACGAGGACGTCCCACAGAGATGGAAGCTGCAGTCGACAGACACTGCTGACCATGGACTAAAGCTAAGACTAAAAAAACTGTGAGTTTATTGTTGCTCCTATTTTACCTGTTTATGTGAAGTATAGGTGGGAAATTAGATGAATGGAATTAGAACAAATGGAAAAGGTTATACAAAGTGTTGAATGGCTAACTCATCAGCCGACTGTGCACTACTGTTACATTTTGGCCCCTGTATTATAAACACCCTAATGTCATTTGTACCAAAGAAAGAGTTATAAAAATATTTGTCTTACATGCTCAATATAACCCCCTTACAACAGGAGAACATAGAACTGGCTGAAAAGTCAAGGATTTGACTGATTTCCAAAGATAAAGGGGGAATGTAGGGGCCTGATTAGCCAGAGGAACTGTAAACCCTGGATATTGGGGTGGGTCATGCCAGATAGTTGTATTCAATTAGTGGGTTGCGCATATATTAACTGTGGTGAGTTGAAATCTCATTGGCCACCTGTGTGTGGCCCGGGTTCAACCACCTCTATAAAGGTTAGTCTGTGAGGCTGGGTGGAGGGAGAAGTAGGAGGAGTTAGAATAGCCATTGGAGAAGTAGGAGGAGTTAAAATAGCGGTTGGAGAAGTAGTAAGAGTTAGAATACCCGTTGGAGAAGTAGGAGGAGTTAGAATGACAGTTAGAATAGCAGTTAGAATAGCCATTAGGATAGCCTTTGGGAGCCATTAGGGTAGTCATAGGAGTGATAGCATCGGGGTCATCGGGAGCAGCGCTGCCCAAAGCTGCGGCCCCGCCGCTGGTGGCCTCGCCACCCCCAGCTGCAGCCCCGCAACCAGGGACCTCGCCACCCTGAGCTGCATCCCTACCACGACCAGCCTCGCCGCCTCCAGCAGCCTCGCCGCCCCAGCTGCGGCCCCACTGCCAGCGGCCTTGCTGCTCCAAGCCGTGACCAGTGCTGAAGTGGACTGGTCTGGAGTGGCCTCACCAGAGCAGCGTCATTCCAGGGAGCGGCCTCATTGGCATGCAGCCCCTTCTTGAGCAGGCTCGTCAAGAGCGGCCTCTTCATCATCAGAAACGGCCTCATCCAGTGTGTGGCTTCATCCGGGGAGTGGCCTTGTTGGAGTGGCATCATGGGGAGCAGAGTCTGTGTCGTCGGGGTTGTCGTCCTTGCCATCCTCACCTAGAGCACCAGCGGAAGCAGCGCCGCCTCAAGCTGTAACAGGAGCGGCGCCGCCCCGTGCACCACCCAGAGCAGCAGCAGCATCCGCGCCACCGCCAGCAGAACCACCCCATGCACCAGAGCAACAGTGGCAGCGGCGCAGCCTGGAGATGTAACACGAGCGGGACCTCCCCGTGCACCGCCCAGTACAGCAGCGGCAGCGGTGCCACCATGGGCAGCACCACAAAGGGCAGCAGCAGCAGCGGTGCCACCGCCAACAGAATCACCACCTGCACCAGAGCAGGAGCTGCAGTGGTGCCGCCTCGAGCTGTAATACGAGCAGTGGCGGCCCGTGCAAGGCCCAGAGCAGCAGCAGCCGCAGCACCACCACGACCGGCACCACCCAGAGTACCAGCGGCAGTAGCGCGCTGCTGAGAGCAATGCCACCCTGAGCCAGAGTATCAGCAGCAGCGCTGCCCCAAGCAGCCACGCCACCTCAGGTAGTGCTGCCATCATGAGCAGCCCCTCAGGAGCATAAGATGAAGCAATGCCAGGAGTGGGTCTCTGGTACGGTGAGGATGAGGCAGGGTGCCTCCAGGAGGGACCACAACAACTGGGAGGCGGTGGTCCCCAGCAAAACTTGGGCACTTGCCGGTCAGTTTGGTTTCTAATGCAGTTTGGTTTCTGATGCAGTTTGGTTTCTGATGCAGTTTGGTTTCTGATGCATGGCGTGAAATAAAACTTTGCTTGATATTTGTTTGTGTTTGTCTTGTACCTTTGATCATGGACCCTAACACCATGAAGCTTAAATTCACCATATTTGGCCCAGACACCACACACTTGGAATGGAAGGCAAGAAGAGCCTCTGCAGAGGACGAGCCCACAGGAGAGTCGACAGCCACAACACAACCCCAGAGGGCATGTCAGACACACCTGAGCCTCTATCAGGTGCCACCCTTTGGGCACATCATGATTTCTTCTTCCTAAAGAAATTATATTCAGGGTAGATAACAGAATGCATATTTTGAATACCGAGAAGACAGAGAACTTTTGTAGATTCACGTTGTATTACTGAAACTGGACCGAAACCTTTTTAGATGGCTTCACATAGGGATTGGTTCTCTTAAAAATGCTCTGAGCTTGCTCCTGTGAGCTCCAAACAGATGAGTCCTTCCTGGGCCTAAGATTCTAGAGTGTAGGGTCTGCCTTTAATGTTTGGTCAGCTGGCAAAATTGGGAGGCATTTATGGCAAGATTTCTGGAGATGCAAGAAGAACTCGTGTCCTCCCTGTGGAAGACTCCAGACATGTCTTTGGTATGGTTGCTGGTGTTAACTCTGCGCTTTCCTCGGAGGGCAGGGGGTGCTTTTCTTGGTCAGAAGCATCCTGATAGGATGTGAGGACCATGAACATGTGTATGGCGTGGAGTTCCCCGTGTGAGGCTGCTTGTACTCCTTACTCTTTCTTCACCATACATGGGTAAGATGGAATTCTGGATTCTTGCCATTCTCAGGAGTCCAGAGGGGTGGTTGTGACAGACCCAGCCAAAGACTACAAATTCGGCCACGGAGAAGTTGACCCCAAATCGTTTCACAAACTGTCTTGGGGAAATACCCAGGCGGCTCCAGCGGTTTGGAGTGATTTTGATACTCCTGGCTGAACCAGAACTCCTGCAGCCAGGTGAAGTGATGAGGCGTAGTTTGGTGAGAAGTGGTTGCTAGGACCTCAGAGCTTTGTGACATCACAGAAGCTGACTTCACTGAAGCAGCAATCCCATTCTCATGACATATGAGTCCTAAGGCTTTAAGTAGAAAGACCTGGGAAGGAGCAAGAAAGAGCTCTGTTAGCCTGATCATGAACGCAGGTGGTCTTTTTGTTTCTTTCCAACTACCACTTTCAATAAAAAGAGAAATGAAAACCATGTTCTCTATACCATTCTTTAGATCAACATTTCTCCAGAGAGAGCAAGGTGTACCAGTTTCAACTGCAATTTCACGAGATCTCAATCAACAGCGAGGCCTCTTGGCTACCATTAGGTCTATGGGAGGTTGGATATCCTTGGGTGAGAGGGTCCATTCTTAGCTTCTGTTCCCTATGGTTTCTCATGTGTAAGGTCTGCCTTTGGTGCCTGGTCAGCTTGGAAGGCGAGGGAAGGAAGAAGGGAAGGAATTTCACAATTCCAGAAACACCAGTCCCAAGGGATGAAGGCTCTGTCTACCTGATATTACCTTAAACACCGTTGCAAAGGCTTCATGAGAGTGAAAATCTGCATGATCGCCACCCCAAAAGAAAGAGCCCTGATCAGCACTCCTGGTCATCATTAGTTAATGCTGCATGCCATAGTCATGGGTAGAGCAATGTTGAGCAACTCTCTTTATTCAGATGAAAATGAATGGTCAACGTCCATGGCCTGCCATGCCCCATTTAGCATCACTGTGGACGGAGCGGAGATACCCTTTTAAGGGCTAGTGGATAAAGATGATTAAGAATATGATGATAACGAAGGTGATTTCCAAACGAAAATGCAAGCAGACCAAGGGAAATATACTATGGTTTCACTCTTATGTGGCCCATGAGGAATACCTTGGACATGAGTAGTAGTTAGGGAAAACGAAAGGAGAAGAAGTCAGAAAGGGAGAAGCACCAGGAGAGACTCAGGACTTTGAGGACCAAGCTGAGGGATACAAGAGGAGAAGACCTGCCATAAAGAGGGAACTGGTTAATGGGTATAGAGGTGGTGTGGAATTATATGATGAGCAATTAATGGTATGCAATTAAAGAATCAGGGAACACTATGTCAAAAAACATATGATGGATGAAAAGCTAGCTTGCCGAATATAAGGAAAAATAGTGAATAGAAAACAAAGAGGCCGTTTCACATGGAGGTGAAGAAAGAAAGTGAAGAGAAATGAATTCTAGTTTTATTATCTTACTGATTAAAATTGTATGCCTTTGCTTTCCTATAAGGTCCTTATCTGAATTGGGTCTTTGGACATTGTAAATTAGAGTCTTTCCTCTTCCTACTTTTTAGGAATAGAGGAGAAAAGCCGACATTACCATTAAATGTCTCGAATTGTGGACCAAGGAATTAACTTGAACCTTGCTTTCTGTGTGTTGAGAGATGTTGGAGGACTGCTTCTAAAGCCGCAAAAGCTGCTTCAAAATCATTACCTGAGACGTCAGATATGTATGACTCATGACCTTGTCATAGTAGTGAGTATGTGTCTTGGAATTTATCCTTTTCTCTCTGGTATTGGATTTGCTGGCATACTTTTGTGGAGGACATTTTTAGGTAAGGTTGCTGAATTCAATCATTCATTCATTCATTCATTCATTCATTCATTCATTCATTCATTCTTGATAGGTAAGGAGTTAACTTATCCAGTTTGGACTGTTTGTTACTTTGATTCTCTAAGCTTCTGTTTTTTATGTTATTTTCTCTGAATTTTGCTTTCATGAGTGTTATTCCTCACTTGATCTCTAATTTCTGTGGGACTCTTTTAAGTGTGTGTGCATTTGTGTGTGTGTTTCACAAAATGCTAAAAATGATATTTTAAGAGATATGAAGCTGCTCCATTCCAGATCACAATTCACCTTCAAATACGGTCGAAACTCACGTTACATCCCGTTCGGCCACATTTCCTGTATTGAATGTCCCATTTGATCCACTTTTAATTTATTTACTTTTTCAGTGTAACAGTATTCATTGTTTTTGCACAACACCCAGTGCTCCATGCAAAACGTGCCCTCCCTATTACCTACCACCTGTTCCCCCAACCTCCCACCTCTGACCCTTCAAAACACTCAGGTTGTTTTTCAGAGTCCATAGACTCTTATGGTTAGCATCCCCTTCCAATTTTTTTTATAAACATGTAATGTATTTTAATCCCCAGGGTTACAGGTCTGTGAATTCCCATGTTTACACACTTCAAAGCACGCACCTACCAAATATCCATAACTCCCTCCCCAAGTCCCAAACCCACATCCCTCCAGCAACCCTCAGTTTGATTTGTGAGGTTAAGAGTCATTTATGGTTTGTATCCCTCCCAATCCCATCTTGTTTCATTTATTCTTCTCCTATCCCCCTAACCCCCCATGTTGTATCTGCACGTCCTCATATCAGAGAGATCATTTGATAATTGTATTTCTCCAATAGACTTATTTCACTAAGCATGATACCCTCTAGTTCTATCCACGTCATCACAAATGGCAAGGTTTCATTTCTTTTGATGGCTGCATAGTATTCCATTGTGTATATATACCACTTCTTCTTTATCCATTCATCTGTTGATGGACATCTAGGTTCTTTCCATAGTTTGGCTATTGTAGACATTGCTGCTATAAACATTCGGGTACACGTGCCCCTTCGGATCACTACGTTTGTATCTTTAGGGTAAATACCCAGTAGTGCAATTGCTGGGTCATAGGGTAGTTCTATTTTCAACATTTTGAGGAACCTCCATGCTGTTTTCCAGAGTGGTTGCACCAGCTTGCATTCCCACCAACAGTGGAGGAGGGTTCCCCTTTCTCCACATCCTCTCCAGCATCTGTCATTTCCTAACTTGTTCATTTTAGCCATTCTGACTGGTATGAGGTGATATCTCATTGTGGTTTTGATTTGTATTTCCCTGATGCCGAGTGACGTGGAGCACTTTTTCATGTGTCTGTTGGCCATCTGGATGTCTTCTTTGCAGAAATGTCTGTTCATGTCCTCTGCCCATTTCTTGATTGGATTGTTTGTTCTTTGGGTGTTGAGTTTGCTAAGTTCCTTATAGATTTTGGATACTAGCCCTTTATCTGATATGTCATTTGCAAATATCTACTCCCATTCTGTCAGTTGTCTTTTGGTTTTGTTAACTGTTTCCTTTGCTGTGCAAAAGCTTTTTGATCCACTTTTAGAAACGCAGATTCTGACTAGCTTCCCTGGGACAAACACCAAATTTTGTTTGCCTGGTTAGAGTCTAATTGCCTGTGCTTTTTCTTGCTTTTTCACATGTTTCTTTACTTCCATGATTGAGTGAAATCGTATGGTAGTTGTCTTTCTGTGACTGACAGATATGACACAGCCCAATGCTCTCTCCCTTTCTGCCACATGTCACAAGGAGCAAGAATGCCTTCTTGCATATGGCTCCATAAGAGTTTGCAGTGCATTTGGAGGACAGGGAGATGGTAGAAGTGTCTGATAGCTCCAGGATTGTCTTCATCCATCAGCACAACCAGAAGATGTCCACATGAATAGAAACATGGCATAAATGGACCTGAAGCCTAGAAATCACACTCCACAGTGAAAGAGAGAAGAAGTAACAGAGACCATGGGAGAAGGGTTTAGACAGGGCTTATTGGTGAATTATAGGGTTGCTGCTTCTGAGAGTAGGGTGCCCTGGCCAAAGACAAAGGCCCAGGGGAGAGGAGCACACTTAGAACCCACAATTTGAATGTTGACCCATAGCTGTTGGCGGAGAAAAGGAGAGAGTGTGAAGGACACGTGTTCTTGAAACCCAAGGTTCTTTATGCCCTGGGATTCCAGATCAGCATGATTTGCAGACATAGACTCCATAGATCACTGTGTACCTCCTGGAGAGGACACCAGCAAGCAAACAGGGGCAGACAGCATGGAAACCATGATCAGAGACAATACCTGTTGACACCGTGGTAAGATTATTATTTCTTTGTGTGCATTCGTGATGGGCAGTGTGGTGGAGATGCCTCTATGGGCGCCAAAGATACTTGGGCTCTCAACTGTATGGTCAAATAATCTTCGACAAACAGGAATAAATATACAATGTAAAAAAGACAGTCTCTTCAATAAATGGTGCTGGGAAAACTGGACAGCGATATGTACAAGAATGAAACTCGACCATTCTCTTACACCGTACACAAAGATAAACTCGAAATGGATAAAATACTTCAATGTGAGACAGGAATCCATCAGAATCCTAGAGGAGAACATAGGCAGTAACCTCTTCGGTATCAGCCACAGCAACTTCTTTCAAGATATGTCTCCAAAGGCCAAGGAAACAAAAGCGAAAATGAACTTTTGGGGCTTCATCAAGATCAAAAGCTTCTGCACAGCAAAGGAAACAGTGAACAAAACAAAAAAGCAACCCACGGAATGGGAGAAGATATTTGCAAATGACAATACAGACAAAAGGTTGATATCCAGGATCTATAAAGAACTCCTCCAACTCAACACACACAAAACAGATAATCATATCAAAAAATGGGCAGAAGATATGAACAGACACTTCTCCAACGAAGACATACAAATGGTTATCAGACACATGAAAAAATGTTCATCATCACCAGCCATCAGGGAGATTCAAATTAAAACCACATTGAGATACCACCTGACACCAGTTTGAATGGCCAAATTTAGCAAGACAGGAAACAACGTGTGTTGGAGAGGTAGTGGAGAAAGGGGAACCCTCTTACACTGTTGGTGGGAACGCAAGTTAGTGCAGCCAATTCGGATAACAGTGTAGAGATTCCTGACGAAATTAAGAATAGAGCTACCCTATGACCCTGCAATTGCACTGCTGGGTGTTTACCCCAAAGATACATATGTAGTGAAAAGAAGGGCCATCTGAACCCCAATGTTTATTGCAGCAATGGCTATGGTCGCCAACTGTGGAAAGAACCAAGATGCCCTTCAAAGGATGAATGGATAAGGAAGACGTGGTACATATACACAATGGAATATTATGCCTCATTCAGAAAGTACGAATACCTAACTTTTGTAGCAACATGGACGGGACTGGAATAGATTATGCTGAGCGAAATAAGTCAAGCAGAGAGAGTCAAGTATCATATGGTCTCACTTATTTGTGGAGGATAACAAATAATATGGAGGACATGGGGAGATGGAGAGGAGAGGGAGTTGAGGGAAACTGGAAGGGGAGATGAACCATGAGAGACTATGGGCTCTGAAAAACAAACAGATGGTTTTGAAGGGGCAGGGATGTGGGAGGTTGAGAAAAGTTGGTGGGTAATAGGGAGGGTACGTACTGCATGGAGCACTGGGTGTGATACCAAAACAAAGAACACTGTTATGCTGTAAATAAACAAATAAAAAAAAATTAAGGAAAAAAAATAAAAAAAAAGATACTTGGGCTCTACAACTGCCAGCATAAAGACTGAGAAGTGGCCACAGGCAGGAGAGTGAGGACATTAGCTGTCCAACCGTCAATCAGGGATTCCCAAACCTGGAACACAGTTGGGACTGCTTTCTTCAGGCCAGGTTCCTTAGTCGCAGAAGAAGAGAAAATCCTGCATGCGACTAGAAGAAAGCCCGCCCACATCCTCTCACCTGTCCAAAGAATTCAGCAGGCCTACAGTTTTCTGGAGAGGGTTGAAAGTCATGTTTCACAGGTACACCAGACACACGAAGCTTAAACTCAGCATATTTGGCCCAGACACCACACACTCTGAATGGAAGGCAAGGAGAGTCTCTGCAGAGGATGAGCCCACAGGAGAGTGCACAGCCACAACACAACACCAGAGGGCATGGCACACACACCTGAGACTCTCTCAAGTGCCAGCCCTTGGGCACTCCATGAACTCTTATTCCTAAAGAAATTATGTTCAGGGTAGATAACAGAATGCGCGTTTTGAATACAGAATAGACAGAGACATTTTGTAGATTCACATTGCGTTCCTGAAACTGGCCCTAAAGACTTTCCCGATGGCTTCACATGGGGAATGGTTCTCTTCCAACATGCTCCGTTCTTGCTCCTGTGAGCTCCAAACAGATGAGTCCTTCCTGGGCCTAAGATTCTAGAGTGTAGGGTCTGCCTTTAATGTTTGGTCAGTTGGCAAAATTGGGAGGCATTTATGGGAGGTTTACTGGAGATGCAAGAGGAACTCCTGTCCTCACTGTTGAAGACTCCAGACATGTCTTTGGTGTGGTTGCGGGTGTTAACTCTGAGCATTCCTCAGAGGGCAGGGGGCCTTTTCCTGGTCAGAAGCATCCTGATAGTGTGTGAGGACCATGAATATGTGTATGGAGTGGAGTGCCCAGTGTGAGGCTGCTTCTACTCCTGACTCTTTCTTGGCCTTATGTTGGTAAGATGGAATTATGGATGCTTGCCCTACTCAGGAGTCCATAGGGGTGGTGGTGGCAGTCAGGACAGAGACTACAAATTCGGCCATGGAGAAGGGGACCCCAAATCGCTTCACAAACTGTCTTGGGGAAATACACAGGAGGCTCCACGGGTTTGGAGTGATTTGGATACTCTTGGCTGACCTAGACCTACTCCAGCCAGGTTAAGTGATGAGACGTGGTTTGGTGAGGAGTGGTTGCTTGGACCTCAGAGCTTTGTGACGTCACAGAAGCTGACTTCACTGAAACAGCAATCCCATTCTCATGACATAGGAGTCCTATGGCTTTAAGTAGAAAGACCTGGAAAGGAACAAGAAAGAGCTCTGTTAGCCTGAACATGAACTCAGGTGGTCATTTATGTTTCCTTCCCACTTACACTTTCTATACAAAGAGATAAGAAAACGATGTTCTGTCTACCATTCTTTAGACCAACATTTGTCCAGAGAGAGCAAGGTGTTCCTATTTCCACTGCAATTTCTAGAGATCTCAATCAACAGCGAGGCCTCTTGGCTACCATTAGGTGTCTGGGAGGTTTGATATCCTTGCGTGAGAGGGTCCATTCATCGCTTCTGTTCCCTATGGTTTCTCAGGTGTAAGGTCGGCCTTTGGTGCTTGGTCAGCTTGGAAGGCGAGGGAAGGAAGAAGGGAAGGAATGTCACAATTCCAGGAACATTGCCAGGGCAGGGATGCATTGTGCTGTCCGTGTCCTTATCTGCTAGTGTCCTGAAACACGAGTCCTAATGGATGAAGGCTCTGTCTACCTGACATTACCTTAGAAACAGTTGCAAAGGCTTCATGGAGAGTGAAATGCTGCATGATCTCTACCCCTTAAGAAAGAGCACCATTCAGGACTCCTTGTCATCATTAGTTATTGCAACATACCATAGTCATGGGGAGATCCATGTTGAACAACGCTCTTTATTCAGATGAAAATGAATGGCCAACATCGATGGCCTGACATGCCCACACTCGCATCACTGTGGAAGGAGCTGAGATACCCTTTTATGGGCTAGTGGATAAAGACGATTATGAAGAAGATGATAAAGAAGATGATTTCCAAATGAAAATTCAAGCAGACCAATTGAAATATCTTATGGCTTCACTCATATGTGGCCCACGAGGAATACCGTGGACATCAGTTGTAGTAAGGGGAAACGGAAGGAGTACTAGTCAGACAGGGAAATGCACCAGGAGAGACTCAGGATTTTTGGGACCAAGCTGAAGGTTACAGGAGGGGAAGACATGCCATAAAAAGGGAAATGGTTAATGGGTATGGATGTGGTGTGGCATTATATGAGGATGAGCACTTGGTGGTATATGCAATTAAAGAATCAGGGAACACTATGTCAAAAAACGTATAATGTATGAAAGCCTGGCTTGCCGAATATAAGAAAAAATAGTGAATAGAAAGCAAAATAGGCCGTTTCACTTGGAGATGAAGAAAGAGAAGAGTAATGAATTCTAGTTTTATTATCTTACTGATTAACATGGTATGCAATGGTTTCCTATAAGGTCCTTATCAGAATTGAGTCTTTGTAAATGGTACATTAGAGTCTTTCCTCTTCATACCTTTTGGGAATAGATGAGAAAAGCCGACATTACCATTAAATGGCTCAAATTGTGGAGCAGAGAATTGATTTGAACGTGGATTTCTGTGTGTTGGGAGATGTTTGAGGACTGCTTCAAAAGCTTTCGTCATTACCTGTGATGTCAGATATATATGACTCATGATCTTGTCATGGTAGTGTGTATGTGTCTAGGAATTTATCCTTTTCTCTCTGGTATTGGATTTGCTGGCATTCTTTTCTGTAGGGGTCTTTTAGGTAACGTTGCTTAATTAATTAATTAATTAATTCTTGATAGGTAAAGAGATAACTTATCCAGTTTAGACGGTTTGTTTCTTTGATTCAATAGCTTTTGTTTTTTATGCTGTTTTCTCTGAATTTTGCTTCCATGAGTGCTATTCCTCACTTGCTCCCTAACTTCTGTGGGACTCATTTGACTGTGTGTGTGTCTGTGTGTGTGTGTGTGTGTGTGGTCACAAAATGTTGAAATGACATTTTAAGAGATATGAAGCTGCTCTATTCCAGATCACAATTCAAATTCAAACACAGTGGAAACTAACATTACATCCCGTTCGGCCACATTTCCTGCATTGAATGTCCCATTTGATCCACTTTTAGAAAGGAATATTCTGCCTAGCCTGCCTGGAGCTAACAACAAATTTTGTGTGCCTGATTAGAGTCTAATTGCCTGTCCAATTTTCTTGTTTTCTCACATGTGTCTTTTCTTCCATGAGTGAGTGAAATCGTATGGGAGTTGTCTTTCTGTGACTGACAGATATGACACAGCCCAATGCTCTCTCCCATTCTGCCACATGTCACAAGGAGCTAAATGCCTTCTTACCTACGGCTCCATAAGAGTTCGCAGTGCATTTGGAGGACAGGGAGATGGGAGAAGTGTCTGGGAACTCCAGCTTGTCTTCAGCCATCAGCACAACCAGAAGATGACCACATCAATGACAACATGGCATAAATGCACCTGAAGCCTAGAAAACACACTCCATAACGAAAAAGAGAAGAAGTCAAAGAGACCATGTGAGGAGGGTGTAGACAGGGCTTATGGGAGAATTGGACGGTTGGTGCTTCAGAGGGAAGTGAGCCCTGGCCAAAGACAAAGGGCAAGAATGCACAATTCCATCTTACCGACGTAAGGTCAAGAAAGAGTCAGGGGTACAACGGGCCTCACCTGGGGAACTCCACGCCATACACATGTTCATGGTCCTCACACCTTATCAGGATGCTTCTGTCCAGGAAAAGCGCCCCCAACGCTAAGAGGAAAGCTCAGAGTTAACACCCACAACCATATCACAGACATTTCTGGAGTCTTCAATTGTGAGGACACGAGATCTTCTTGCATCTCCAGCAATCGTGCCATGAATGTCTCCCAAATTCCCCCCTGACCAAATATTAAAGTCAGACCCTACACCCTAGAAGTTTAGGCCCAGATCGCACTCATCTGTTTGGAGCTCACAGGAGCAAGCATGGAGCATGTTGAAAGAGAACCATTCTCCACGTGAAGCCATTGCAACAGGCTTTCGGACCAGTTTCAGGAATACAACCTGAATCTATAAAAGGTCTCTGTCTTCTCTGTATTCGAAACACGCATTCTGTTAAGTACCCTGAATATAATTCCTTTAGAAAGTAGAGCTCATGGATTGCCCAAGGGCTGGCACTTGAGAAAATGTCAGATGTGTGTGGATGTCCTCAGGTGTTGTGTTGTGGCTGTCCACTCTCTTGTCGGCTCGTCCTATGCTCTCCTTGCCTTCCATTCAGAGTTTGTGGTATCTGGGCCAAATATGTTGAGTTTAAGATTCATGGGTCTGGTGTGCCTGTGAAACGTGAACTTAAACCCACTCCACAAAACATAAGGCCTGCTGAACTCTGTGGCCAGGTGAGGGGATGTGGGCAAGGCTTTTTCAGGTCCCCTGCAGGATTTTCTGTTCTCCTGGGACTAGCAAGGTGGCCTAAAGAAGGCAGTCCCAACAGTGTTCCAGGATTGGGATTCCATAATTGCAGGTTGGGGAGCTTATATGCTCACCATCCTGCCTGTGGTCACTTCTCAGTCTTGATGCTGGCGGTTGTAGAGCCCAAGTATCTTTTGTGCCCATCGAGGCATCTCCACCAATATTGCCCTTCATGAATGCACACAAAGAATTCATAATCTTACCACGGTGTCAACAGGTATTGTCTCTGATCATGGTTTCCAGGCTGTCTGCACCTGGTTGCCCGCTGGTGTCCTCAACAGGAGATACACAGTATTCTCTGGAGTCTAAGGTTGCAAAGCATGCTGATCTGGAATCCCCCGGCCTCAAGACCCTTAGATTGCAAGAACTCGTGTCCTTCAGACACTCTCCGTTTCTCTGCCTACTGCTATGGGTCAACATTCAAATTGTGGGTTCTAAGGTGCTCCTCTCCAGTGGGCCTTTGTCTTTCGCCAGGGCTCCCTGCCCTCTGAAGCACCAATCGTCCAGTCCTCCCATAATCCCTGTCTCCGCAATTCTCCCATGGTCTCTGTGACTTCTTCTGTCTTTCGCTGTGGAGTGTGATTTCTAGGCTTCAGGTCCATTTATACCATGTTTTCACTGATGTGGTCAATTTCTGGTGGTGCTGATGGCAAAAGATAAGCCTAGAGCTCGCAGACAATTCTAGAGTCTCCCTGTCCTCCAGATGCACTGCAGACACTTATGGAGCCATAAGCAAGTAGGCATTCTTGCATCTTGTGACATATGGTGGAAAGCGAGAGAGGATTGGGCTGTGTCCTATCTGTTAGTCACAGAAAGACAACGACCATACTCATGGCAGTAAAACATGTGAAAATGCAAGAAAAAGGGACAGGCAATTAGACTCCATCAAGGCACACAAAATATGGTGTTTGTTCCAGGCAGGCTAGTCAGAATCTGCCTTTCTAAAAGTGGATCAAATGGGACATTCAATGTAGGAAATGTGGCTGAACGGGATGTATCTTGAGTTTCCACAGTGTTTGAAGGTGAATGGTGATCTGGAATAGAGCAGCTTCATATCTCCTAAAATATCATTTTTTGCGTTTTGTGAAACACACACACACACACACTTAAAAGAATCCCACTGAAGTTAGGATTCATGGAAGCAAATTCAGAGAAAGTACCATAAAAAACAAAAAGCTTAGAGAATCAGAGGAGTCAGGATGGCGGAGAAGTAGCAGCCTGAGACTACATCAGGTAGCAGGAGATCAGCTCGATAGCTTATCTAAACTATGCAAACACCTACAAATCCAATGGGAGAGCAAAGAGAAGAAGAACAGCAACTCTAGAAACAGAAAATCAACCACTTTCTGAAAGATAGGACTGGCGGAGAAGTGAATCTAAAACGACGGGAAGATAGACCCCGGGGGGAGGGGCCGGCTCCCGGCAAGCGGCGGAGGAACGGCGCACAAAATCAGGACTTTTAAAAGTCTGTTCCACTGAGGGACATTGCTCCAGAGGCTAAACCAGGGTGAAGCCCATGCGGGGTCAGCGTGGCCCCAGGCCCCACAGGGTCACAGAAGGATCGGGGGTGTCAGAGTGTCGGAGAGCTCACAGGTATTAGAATGGAGAAGCCGGCTGCAGAGACAGAGCCGAGGACTGAACTCTCAGCTCGGGGTTACCTTGAACTGTTCACGGGCTGGATGAGCTCGGAACGCGGCTTGATGCTGGGGATACGGGAGTGATTGGGTGCTGTCCTCTGGGGGCACACTGAGGAGTGGGGCCCCAGGCTCTCGGCTCCTCTGGGCCGGAGACTGGGAGGCCGCCATTTTCCCCACCTCCAGATTTTACTCACTCATGGGAGTAAAAAACAGGTGAAAAAGCAATGCCATGCCCACTCTAGCATTGCTGTGGAAGGAGCTGAGATATCCTTTTAAGAGCTAGTGGATAAAGATAATTATGAAGATGATGATAAAGAAGATGAATTCCAAATGAAAATGCAAGCCGACCAAGGGAAATATCCTATGGTGTCAGTCATATATGGCCCATGAGGAATATCATGGACATGAGTAGTAGTAAGTGAAAACGGAAGGAGAAGAAGTCAGACAGGGAGACACACCAGGAGAGACTCAGGAGTTTGGGGACAAAGCTGAGGGATAGGAGGATAAGTTCTGCCATAAGGAGGGAACTGGTTCATGGGTACGGAGGTGGTGTAGCATTATATGAGGATGAGTACTTGATGGTATATGCAATTAAAGAATCAGGGAACACTACGTCAAAAAACGTAGGATGGATGAAAGTCTGGCTTGCCGAATGTCAGAAAAAAATAGTGAATAGAAAGCAAAACACGCTGTTTCACAGGGAGATGAAGAAAGAAAGAGAAGAGAAATGAATTCTAGTTTTATTATCTTACAGATTAAAATGGTATGCAATTGGTTTCCTATAAGGTCCTTATCAGAATTGGGTCATTGGACATTGTCAATTCGAGTTTCCTCTTTCTACATTTTGGGAATCGATGAGAAAAGCCGACATTACCATTAAAGGTCTCGAATTGTGGGACAGGGAATTGATTTGAACCTGGCTTTCTGTGTGTTGGGAGATATTTGAGGACTGCTTCAAAAGTTTCGTCAACACCTAAGACGTCAGATATGTATGATTCCTGATCTTGTCATAGTAGTGCATATGTGTCTTGGAATTTATCCTTTTCTCTCCGGTCTTGGATTTTCTGGCAGAGTTGTGTGTAGGTGTCTTTAGGTAAGGTTATCTAATTAATTAATAGTTAATTAATTAATTCTTGATAGGTAAGGGGTTAACATATCCAGATTGGACGGATTCATACTTTGATTCTCTAAGCTTTTTGTTACTTTCTCTTTTTTTTTTTCTCTTTTTTTGGTACTTTCTCTGAATTTGCTTCCATGAGTCCTATTCCTCACTTACTCCCTGACTTCTGTGGGACTCTTTTAAGTGTGTGTGTGTGTGTTTGTGTGTGTGTGTGTTTGTGTGTGTCTTTCACAAAACGCAAAACATGAAAATTTAGGAGATATGAAGCTGCTCTATTCCAGATCACCATTCACCTTCAAACACTGTGGAAACTCACGTTACATCCCGTTCGGTGACATTTCCTGCATTGAATGTCCCATTTGATCCACTTTTACAAAGGCAGATTCTGACTAGCCTGCCTGGAACAAACACCATATTTTGTGTGCCTTGTTGGAGTCTAATGGCCTGTCCCTTTTTCTTGCGTTCTCACATGTTTTTTACTCCCATGAGTGAGAAAAATCATATGGTCGTTGTCTTTCTGTGACTGACAGATAGGACACAGCTCAATCCTCTCTCACTTTCCGCCACATGTCACAAGGAGCAAGAATGCCTTCTTGCTTATGGCTCCATAAGAGTCCGCAGTGCATCTGGAGGACAGGGAGACTCTAGAAGAATCGGGGAGCTCTAGGCTTATCTTCTGCCATCAGCACCACCAGAAATTGACCACATCAGTGAAAACATGATATAAATGGACCTGAAGCCTAGAAATCACACTCCACAGCGAAAGAGAGAAGAAGTCACAGAGACCATGGGAGAATTGCGTAGACAGGGATTATGGGAGAATTGGACAGTTGGCGCTTCAGAGGGCAGGGAGTCATGGCCAAAGACAAAGGCCCAGGAGAGAGGAGCACCTTAGAACACACAATTTGAATGTTGACCCATAGCTGTAGGCAGAGAAACGGAGAGTGTCTGAAGGACACGAGTTCTTGCACCTAAGGGTCTTGAGGCGGGGGGATTCCAGATCAGCATGCTTTGCAGACATAGACTCCAGAGAACACTGTGTATCTGCTGGAGAGGACATCAGCAAGAAACCAGGTGCAGACAGCCTGGAAACCATGATCAGAGATAATACCTGTTGACACCGTGGTAAGATTATGAATTCTTTGTGTGCATTCATGAAGGGCAGTGTTGGTGGAGATGCCTCAATGGGCGTGAAAGATACTTGGGCTCTACAACCGCCAGCATCGAGACTGAGAAGTGACCACAGGAAGGACAGTGAGCACATTAGCTGCCCAACCTGCAATCACTGAATCCCAAACCTGGAACACCGTTGGGACTGCCTCCTTCAGGCCACATTGCTTAGTCCAGGAGAAGAGAAAATCCAGCAGGGGACCTGAAAAAGCCCTGCCCACATCCTCTCACCTGGCCACAAAGTTCAGCAGGCCTTATGTTTTGTGGAGTGGGTTTAAGTTCACGTTTCACAGGCACACCAGACCCACGGAGCTTAAACTCAACGTGTTTGGCCCAGACACCACACACTCTGAATGGAAGGCAAGGAGAGCCTCTGCAGAGGACGAACTCACAGGAGAGTGGACAGCCACAACACAACACCAGAGGGCATGACACACACACCTGAGACTCTCTCAAGTGCCAGCCTTTGGCACTCCATGAGCTCTCCTTCCCAAGGAAATTATCTTCAGGGTAGATAACACAATGCTCCTTTCGAATACAGAGAAGACAGAGACCTTTTGTAGATTCACGTTGTATTCCTGAAACTGGGCCGAAAGCCTGTTGCTATGGCTTCTCGTGGGGAATGGTTCTCTTCCAACATGCTCCGTGCTTGCTCCTGTGAGCTCCAAACAGATGAGTCCGTCCTGGGCCTAAGCTTCTTGGGTGTAGGGTCTGCCTTTAATATTTGGTCAGGTGGGAAATTTGGGAGGCATTTATGGCACGATTTCTGGAGATGCAAGAAGAACTCATGTCCTCGCAGTTGAAGACTCCAGAAATGGAGTCTTTGGCATGGTTGTGGGTGTTAACTCTGAGCTTTCCTCTTAGGGTTGGGGCGCTTTTCCTGGACAGAAGCATCCTGATAAGGTGTGAGGCCCATGAACATGTGTATGGCGTGGAGTTCCCCGTGTGAGGCTGCTTGTACTCCTGACTCTTTCTTGACCTTCTGTTGGTAAGATGAAATTGTGGATTCTGGCCCCTCTCAGGTGTCCAGAGGGTTGGTGGTGACATTCCCGGCCAAAGACTACAAATTCAGCCATGGAGAAGGTGACGCCAAATCGCTTCACAAACTGTCTTGGGGAAACACCCAGGCGGCTCCAGCGGTTTGGAGTGATTTGGATGCTCCTGGCTGACCCAGAACTACTCCATCCAGGTGAAGTGATGAGGCGTGGTTTGGTGAGGAGTGGTTGCTAGTACCTCAGAGCTTTGTGACATCACAGTAGCTGACTGCACTGAAGCAGCAATCCCATTCTCATGACATATGAGTCCTATGGCTTTAAGTAGAAAGACCTGGGAAGGAACAAGAAAGAGCCCTGTTAGTCTGATCATGAACTCAGGTGGACTGTTCTGTTTTTTTTTCCCTCACTTCCACTTTCTATACAAAGAGAAAAGAAAACGATGTTCTGTCTACCATTCTTTAGACCAACATTTCTCCAGAGGGAGCAATGTGTTCCATTTTCCACTGCAATTTCTAGAGATTTCAATCAACAGCGAGGCCTCTTGGCTCCCATTAGGTCTCTGGGAGGTTGGATATCCTTGGATGAGAGGGTCCATTCTTAGCTTCTGTTCTGTATGTTTTTTCGTGTGTAAGGTCTGCCTTTGGTGCTTGGTCAGCTTGGAAGGTGACGGAAGGAAGAAGGGAAGGAAAGTCACCATTTCAGGAAAATTGCCAGGGTAGGGATGCGTTGTGCTCTCTGTGTCCTTATCTGCTGTTGTCCTGAAACAGCAGTCCTAAGGGATGAGGGCTTGTCGACCTGACATTCCCTTAAACAGCGTGGCAAAGCTCCATGGAGAGTGAAATTCTGCATGATTGCTACCCGGAATGAAAGAGCCCTGGTCAGCAATCGTTGTCATCATTAGTTAAAGCTACATGCCATAGTAATGGGGAGAGAAATGTTGAGCAACTCTCTTTATTTGGATGAAAATGAATGTCGAACATCAATGGCCTGCCATGCCCACTCTAGCATCACTGTGGAAGGAACCGAGATAACCTTTAAGGGCTAGTGGATAAAGGCGATTATGAAGATGATGATAAAGAAGATGAATTTAAATGTAAATTCAAGCCTACCAAGGGATATATCCTATGGCTTCTCCCATATGTGGCCCATGAAGAATATCATGGACATGAGTAGTAGTAAGGAAAAATGGAAGGAGAAGAAGTCAGACAGGGAGACACCACAGGAGAGACTCAGGACTTTGGGGACCAAGCTGAGGGTTACAGGAGGATAAGTCCTGCCATAAAGAGGGAACTGGTTCATGGGTATGGATGTGGTGTGGCATTATAAGAGGATGAGTACTTCGTGGTATATGCAATTAAAGAATCAGGGAACACTATTTCAAAAAACGTAGGATGGATGAAAGGCTGGCTTGCCGAATATCAGAAAAAAATAGTGAGCAGAAAGCAAAACAGGCTGTTTCACATGGAGATGAAGAAAGAAAGTGAAAAGAAATGAATTCTAGTTTTATTATCTCACTGATTAAAATGGTATGCAATTGGTTTCCTATAAGGTCCATATCTGAATTGGGTCTTTGGACATTGTCAATTAGAGTCTTTCCTCTTCGTACATTTTGCGAATAAATTAGAAAAGCCGACATTACCATTAAAGGTCTCGAATTTTGGACCAGGGAATTGATTTGAACCTGGCTTTCTGTGTGTTGGTAGAAGTTTGAGGACTGCTTCAAAAACTTTCGTCAACACCTAAGACGTGAGATATGTATGACTCATAATCTTGTCATGGTAGTGCGTATGCATCTTGGAATTTATCCTTTTCTCTCCGGTCTTGGATATTCTGGCAGAGTTGTGTGTAGGTGTCTTTAGGTAACGTTAATTAATTAATTCTTGATAGGTAAGGAGTTAATGTATCCTGATTGGACGGTTTGATACTTTGATTCTCTAAGCTTTGTTTTTTATGGTACTTTCTCTGAATTTTGCTTCTTTGAGTCCTATTCCTCACTTTCTCCCTAACTTATGTGGGACCATTTTAAGTGTGTGTGTGTGTGTGTGTGTTTCACGAAATGAAAAAAAATGATATTTTAGGAGATATGAAGCTGCTCTATTCCAGATCAGTATTCACTTTCAAACACTTTGGAAACTCAAGTTACATGCCATTCAGCCACAATTCTCACATTGAATGTTCCATTTTATCCACTTTTAGAAAGGCGGATTCTGAGTAGCCTGCCTGGAACAAACACCAATTTTTGTGTGCCTTGTTGGAGTCTAATTGCCTGTACCTTTTTCTTGCATTTTCACCTGTTTTTTTACTCCCATGAGTGAGTAAAATCGTATGGTCATTGTCTTTCTGAGACTGACAGATATGATACAGCCCAACCCTCTCTTGCTTTCCGCCACCTGTCACAAGGAGCAAGAATGCCTTCTTGCTTAGGGCTCCATTAGTGTCCGCAGTACATGGCGAGGACAGGGGGGTCTCTAGAAGTGTCTGGGAGATCTAGGCTTGTCTTCAGTCATCAGCACAACCAGAAGATGCGCACATCCATGGAAACATGTCATAAAAGGTCCTGAAGCCTAGAAATCACACTCCACAGTGAAAGAGAGAATAAGTCACAGAGACCATGGGAGAATTGTGTAGAAAGGGCTTATGGGAGAATTGGACAGTTAGTGCTTCAGAGGGCAGGGAGCCCTGGCCAAAGACAAAGGCCCAGGGGAGAGGAGCACACTTAGATCCCACAATTTGAATGTTAACCCATAGGTGTTGGCGGAGAAAAGGAGAGTGTCTGAAGGATACGAGTTCTTGCAACCTAAGGGTCTTGAGGCCGGGGGATTCCAGATCAGCATGCTTTGCAGACATAGACTCCAGGGAACACTGTATATCTCCTGGAGAGGACACCAGCAAGCAACCAGGGGAAGACTGCCTGGAAACCATGATCAGAGACAATACCTGTTGACTCTGAGGTAAGATTATTATATCTTTTTGTGCATTCTTGATGGGCAGTGTCGGTGGAGATGCCTCGATGTGGGTGAAAGATACTTGGGCTCTACAACCGCCAGCATCAAGACTAATAAGTGGCCACAGGCAGGACGGTGAGCACATTAGCTGCCCAACCAGCAATCACGGAATCCCAAACCTGGAATTCTGTTGGGACTGCCTTCTTCAGGCCACGTTGCTTAGTCCCAGGAGAACAGAAAATCCTGCAGGGGACTAGAAGAAAGCACTGCCCACATCCTCTCACCTGGCCACAGAGTTCAACAGGCCTTAAGTTTCATGGAGTGGGTTTAAGTTCCAGTTTCACAGGCACACCAGACCGACGAAGCTTACACTCAACATATTTGGCCACTCTGAATGGAAGGAAAGGAGAGCCTCTGCGGAGGACGAGTCCACAGGAGAGTGGACAGCCACAACACAAAACCAGAGGGCATTGCACACACACCTGAGACTCTCTCAAGTGCCCGCCCTTGTGCACTCCATAAGCTCTTCCCCTTAAGAAACTATCTTCAGGGTAGATAACAGAATGCGCATTTTGAATACAGAGAAGAGAGAGACATTTTGTAGATTGACGTTGTATTCCTGAAACTCGCCCGAAAGCCTGTTCTGATGGCTTCACGTGGGGAATAGTTCTCTTCCAACATGCTCCGGGCTTGCCCTGTGAGCTGCAAAGAGATGAGTCCATCCTGGGCCTAAGCTTCTAGGGTGTAGGGTCTGCCTTTAATATTTGTTCAGGTGGGAATTTTGAGAGGCCTTTATGGCACGATTTCTGGAGATGCAAGAAGAACTCATGTCCTTGCATTTGAAGACTCCAGAAATGTCTTTGGCATGGTTGCAGGTGTTAACTCCGAGCTATCCTCTTAGGGTTTAGGGTGCTTTTCCTGGACAGAAGCATCCTGATAAGGTGTGAGGACCATGAACATGAGTATGGTGTGGAGTTCCCCGTGTTAGGCTGCTTGTACTCCTGAATCCTTCTTGACCTTACATGGGTAAGATGGAATTGTGCATTCTTGCCCTTCCCCGGAGTCCAGAGGGGTGATGCTGACAGTCATGTCCAAAGACTACAAATTCGGCCATGGAGAAGCTGACCCCAAATCGATTCAAAAACTTTCTTCGGGAAATACCCAGGCGGCTCCAAGGGTTTGGAGTGATTTTAATACTCCTGGCTGACCCAGAACTACTCCAGCTAGGTGAAGTGATGAGGCATGGTTTGGAGAGGAGTGGTTTCTAGGACCTCAGAGCTTTGTGACATCAGAGAAGCTGACTGCACTGATGCAGCAATCCCATTCTCATGACATATGAATCCTATGGCTTTAAGTAGAAAGACCTGGGAAGGAACAAGAAAGAGCCT
The DNA here is from genome assembly GCF_922984935.1 of Meles meles. NCBI lineage: Eukaryota > Metazoa > Chordata > Mammalia > Carnivora > Mustelidae > Meles > Meles meles. Next base: position 21,457,749 of record NC_060088.1, on the reverse strand, counting down.
TGTTAGCCTGATCATGTACTCAGGTGGTCTTTTCTGTTTCTTTCCCACTTCCACTTTCTATACAAAGAGAAAAGAAAACGATGTTCTGTCTACCATACTTTAGACCAACATTTCTCCAGAGAGAGCAAGATGTTCCTATTTCCACTGCCACTTCTAGAGATCTCAATCAACAGCGAGGCCTCTTGGCTACGATTAGGTCTCTGGGAGGTTGGATATCCTTGGGTAAGCGGGTCCATTCTTAGCTTCTGTTCTCTATGGTTTCTCGGGTGTAAGGTCTGCCTTTGGTGCTTGGTCAGCTTGGAAGGTGATGGAGGAAGAAGGGAAGGAAAGGCACCATTCCAGGAAAATTGCCAGGGCAGGGATGCGTTGTGCTCTCCATGTCCTTATCTGCTATTGTCCTGAAACAGCAGTCCCAAGGGTTGAAGGCTTGTCAACCGGACATTACCTTATACACCATTGCAAAGGTTTCATGGAGAGTGAAATTCTGCATGATCTCTTACCGAAAGAAAGAGCCCTGGTCAGCACTCCTGGTCATCATTAGTTAATGCTACATGCCATAGTCATGGGGAGAGCCATGTTGAGAAACTCTCTTTATTCGGATGAAAATGAACGGCCAACATCAATGGCCTGCCATGCCCACTCTAGCATCACTGTGGAAAGAGCCGAGATACCCTTTTAAGGGCTAGTGGAGAAAGATGATTATGAAGATGATGAAAAAGAAGATGATTTATAAATGAAAATGCAAGCCGACCATTGGAAATATCCTATGGCTTCACTCATATGTGGCCCATGAGGAATATCATGGATTTTGGACATTGTCAATAAGAGTCTTTCCATTTCCTACATTTTGGGAATAGATGAGAAAAGCCGACATTACCATAAATGGTCTCGAATTGTGGACCAGGGAATTGATTTGAACCTGGTTTTCTGTGTGTTGGGAGATGTTTGAGGACTGCTTCAAAAGCTTTCGTCAACACCTAAGAGGTCAGAAATGTATGACTCATGATCTTGTCATGATAGTGCCTATGTGCCTTCTAATTTATCCTTTTCTCTAAGGTCTTGGATTATCTGGCAGAGCTGTGTGTAGGTGTCTGTAGGTAAGGTTGTTTAATTAATTAATTCTTGATAGGTAAGGAGTTAACGTATCCAGATTGGACGGTTTGATACTTTGTTTCTCTAAGCTTTTTGTTTTTTATGGTACTTTCTCTGAATTTTGCTTCCATGAGTCCTATTCCTCACTTGCTCACTAACTTCTGTGGGACTCTTTTAAGTGTCTGTGTGTGTGTGTGTGTGTTTGTGTGTTTCACGAAACACAAAAAATGATATTTTAGGAGATATGAGGCTGCTCTATTCCAGATCACAATTCACCTTCAAACATTGTGGAAACTCACGTTACATCCCGTTCGGCCTTATTTCCTGCATTGAATGTCCCATTTGATCCACTTTTAGAAAGGCAGATTCCGACTAGCCTGCCTGCAACAAACACCAAATTTTGTGTGCCTTGTTGGTGTCTAATTGCCTGTCCCTTTTTCTTGCTTTTTCACCTGATTTTTACTCTCATGAGTGAGTAAAATCGTATGGTAGTTGTCTTTCTTTGACTGACAGATATGACACAGCCCAATGCTCTCTCGCTTTCCACCACATGTCACAAGGAGCAAGAATGCCTTCTTGCTTAGGGCTCCATAAGAGTCCGCAGTGCATCTATAGGGCAGGGAGACACTAGAAGTGTCTTCTTTCTTTCCACAGTTGGCGACTGTAGCCATTGCTGCAATAAACATTGGGGTACAGTTGGCCCTTCTTTTCACTACATCAGTATCTTTTGGGTAAATACCCAGAAGTGCAATTGCAGGGTCATAGGGAAGCTCTATTCTTAATTTATTTAGGAATCTCCACACTGTTCTCCAAAGTGGCTGCAATAACTTGCATTCCCACCAACAGTGTAAGAGGGTTCCCCTTTCTCCGCATCCTCTCCAACACACGATGTTTCCTGTCTTGCTAATTTTGGCCATTCGAACGGGTGTCAGGTGGTATCTCAATGTGGTTTTAATTTGAATCTCCCTGATGGCAAGTGATGATGAACATTTTTTCATGTGTCTGATAACCATTTGTATGTCTTCGTTGGAGAAGTGTCTGTTCATATCTTCTGCCCATTTTTCGATATGATTATCTGTTTTGTGTGTGTTGAGTTTGAGAAGTTCTTTATAGATCCTGGATATCAACCTTTGTCTGTACTGTCATTTGAAAATTTCTTCTCCCATTCCGTGGGTTGCCTTTTTGTTTTGTTGACTGTTTACTTTGCTCTGCATAAGCTTTTCATCTTGATGAAGTCCCAAATGTTCATTTTCGCTTTTGTTTCCTTGGCCTTTGGAGACATATCTTGAAAGAAGTTGCTGTGGCTGATATCGAAGAGGATACTCCCTATGTTCTCCTCTAGGATTCTGATGGATTCCTGTCTCACGTTGAAGTCTTTTATCCATTTCGAGTTTATCTTTGTGTATGGTGTAAGAGAATGTTCGAGTTTCATTCTTGTACATATCGCTGTCCAGTTTTCCCAGCACCATTTATTGAAAGAATCTTTTTTCCATTGTATATTTTTCCTGTTTTGTCGAAGATTATTTGACCATAGAGTTGAGGGTCCATATCTGGGCTCTCCACTCTGTTCCACTGGTCTATGTGTCTGTTTTTATGCCTGTACCACACTGCCTTGTTGATCACAGCTTTGTAGTAAAGCTTGAAATCGAGTAATGTGATGCCGCCAGTTTTGTACTTGTTTTTCAACATTTCCTAACCAATTCGGGGTCTCTTCTGATTCCATACAAATTTTAGGATTATTTGCTCCTGCTCTTTGAAAAATACCGGTGGAATTTTGATCTAATGGCATTAAAAGTATAGATTGCTCTAGGCAATATAGACATTTTAACAATGTTTATTCTTCCAATCCAAGAGCATGGAACAGTCTTCCATCTTTTTGTGTCTTCTTCAATTTCTTTCATGAGTGTTGTGTTATTCCTTGAGTACAGGTCCTCTTTGGTTAGGTTTATTCCCAGGCATTTTATGGTTCTTGGTGCTATAGTAAATGGAATTGATTCTCTAATTTCCCTTTCTATATTTTCATTGATAGTGTATAAGAAAGCCACTGATTTCTGTACATTGACTTTGTATTCTGCCACGTTACTGAATTGTTGCATGAGTTCTAGTAGTTTGGGGGTGGAGTCTTTGGGGTTTTCCATATAAAGAATCATGTCATCTGTGAAGAGAGAGTTTGACTTCTTCCTTACCAATTTGGATACATTTTATTTCTCTTTGTTGTCTGATTGCTGTTGCTAGAACTTCTAATACTATGTTGAACAAGAGTGGTGAGAGTGGGCATCCTTGTGTTCCTGATCTCAATGGGAAGGCTGCAAGCTTTTTCCCATTGAGGATGATATTTGCTGTGGGTCTTTCAAAGATGGATTTTATGAAGTTCATGAATGTTCCCTCCATTCGTATACTGTGAAGCGTTTTCCTCAGAAACGGTTGCTGGATTTTGTCAAATGCTTTTTTCTGCATCAATTGAGAGGACCATGTTGTTCTTCTCTCTTCTCTTATTGATTTGTTCTATCACATTGATTGACTTGCGAATGTTGAACCAACCTTGCAACCCAGGGATGAATCCCACATGGTCATGGTGGATAATCTTTTTAATGTGCTGCTGGATCCTGTTTGCTAGGATCTTGTTGAGAATCTTTGCATCCATATTCATCAGTGATATTGGTCTGAAATTTTCCTTTTTGGTAGGGTCTTTGCCTGGTTTGGGGATCAGGGTAATGCTGGCTTCATAAAAAGGGTCTGGAAGTTTTCCTTCTGCTTCAAATTTTTGGAACAGCTTCCGGAGAATTGGGGTTGTTTCTTCTTTGAAAGTTTGGTAGAATTCCCCAGGGACTCCGTCAGGTCCTGGGCTCTTGTTTTTTGGGAGGTTATTGATCACTGCTTCAGTCTCTTTACTAGATATCGGTTTATTCAGGTTGTCAATTTCTTCCTGGTTCAGTTTTGGGAGTTTGTAGTTTTCCAGGAATGCATCCATTTCATCTAGGTTGCTTAGCTTATTGGCATATAACTATTGGTAATAATTTCTGATGATTGTTTCTATTTCCTTGGTGTTAGTTGTGATCTCTCCCTTTTCATTCATAATTTTATTAGTTTGGGATTTCTCTCTTTTCTTTTGGATTAGTGTGGCCAATGGTTTGTCGATCGTATTGATTCTTTCCAAAAACCAGGTTCTAGTTTCATTGATACGTTCTATTGTATCTCTGGTTTCTACCTCATTGATCTCTGCTCTAATCTTGATTATTTCCCTTCTTGCATGTAGAGTTGGTTTGATTTGTTGTTGATTCTCCATTTCTTTAAGGTGTAGAGAGAGCTGGTGTATTCTGGATTTTTCTTTTCTTTTTTTTTTTTTTTTTTGAGGGAGGCTTGGATGGCTATGTATTTCCCCTTAGAACCACCTTTGCTGTATCCCATATGTTTTCGACCAAAGTGTATTCATTCTTATTGGTTTCCATGAATTGCTTAAGTTCATCTTTGATCTCCTGGTTGATCCAAGCATTCTTAAGCAAGGTGGCCTTTAGGTTCCAGGTGTTTGAGTTCCTTCTGAACTTTTCCTTGTGATTGAGTTCCAGTTTCAAAGCATTGTCATCTGAGAATATGCAGGGAATGATGTCAGTCTTTTGGTATCGGTTGAGTCCTGCTTTGTGACCCAGTATGTGGTCTATTCTGGAGAAGGTTTCATGTGCACTTGAGAAGATGAGTATTCTGTTGTTTTAGGGTGAAATGTTCTGTATATGTCTATGAGGTCCATCTGGTCCAATGTTTCATTCAATGCTCTTATTTCTTTATTAATTTCTGCTTCGATGGTCTGTCTATTTCTGAGAGAGGCGAATTAAAATTTCCGACTATTATTGTATTCATATCAATATGACTCTTTATCTTGATTAATAGTTTTCTTATGTAATTGGGTGCTCCCATATAGGGGACATAGATATTCACAATTGTTAGATCATCTTGGCGGATAGTCCCTTTAAGAGTTATGTAGTGTCCTTCTGTATCTCTGACTACAGTCTTTAGTTTAAAATCTAATTTATTTGATATGAGAATCACTACCCCGGCCTTCTTTTGAGGCCCATTGGCATGAAAGATGCTTCTCCATCCCTTCACTTTTAGTCTGGGTGTATCCTTAGGTTCAAAATGGGTTTCTTGTAGACAATATAAGGATGGGTCCTGTCGTTTTATCCAATCTGCAATCCTGTGTCGTTTTATGGGTGCATTTAGGCCATTCACCTTTAGACTGATTATTGAGAGATAGGTTTTTACTGACATAGTGTTGCCTTTGAAGTCTTTCTGTCTGTAGATTGTTTCTATTTTTCTGTTCAATGATATTCTTAGGATTTTTTCTCTTTTCTAGGACCCCCCTTAATATCTCCTGCAATGTCGGCTTGGTGGTTGCATAGTCTTTTAAGCCTAGCCGGTCTTGGAAACTCTTTATCTCTCCATCCATTTTAAATGTCAGTCTTGCTGGATAGAGTATTCTTGGTTGCATGCTCTTCTCATTTAGTACTCTGAATATATTTTGCCAGCCCTTCCTGGCTTGCCAGGTCTCTGTGGAAAGGTCTGACGTTATTCTAAGGGGCTTTCCTCTGTATGTAAGGAGCTTCTTTGTCCTAGCTGCTTTTAAGAGGGTCTGTCGTGAAACATAATTCCTCATTTTAACTATAAGTTTTCCTGAGGACTTTCAAAAATTTAAAATCTTGGGAGGAAATCTCTCTGCCTCTAGTACATGAACGTTGTTACCATTCGTGAGATTGGGAAAATTTTCATAGGCAACTTCTTGCACTATATCTTCTAGACTTCTTTCTTTTTCCTCCCCTTCGGAGATTACATTAATTCTGACGTTGCAACGTTTCATGGCATCATTTATTTCCCGGATTCTGTTTTCGTGGCTTCTGAGCTGTTTGTTCCAGGCTTCCTCCTGATCCTTTCTCTCTATCTGTTTGTCCTCCAGATCACTAATTCTATCTTATGTCTCAGCTACCCTAGCTTTTAGAGAATTTAGATTAGATTGGAACTCATTGAGAGCATTTTGAACATCATCCCTGGTGGCTTTCAGTTCTTCCCTAATGCTGTGAACATCATCCCTGGTGGCTTTCAGTTCTGCCCTAATCAATTCTGTTTGGTCATCCATGGCTTTCTCCAACCTAACTATTGCTTGGATAATTGTTAGTCTGAATTCCTTTTCTGACATATTGTCTATGTCGATAGCCATTAGCTCTGTTGCAGAAGGCCCATCCTCTGTATTTTTCTTCTGTTGGGTATTCCTCCTCCTAGTCATTTTGGTAAGAGTTGATTGAACAGATGCAGCTGGACTTATCGATTGTGGTACAGTCAATGTGCACCCTGGAACGCTTCTGTGCAATCAGGATTCCCCACCTAAATGAGAGAAAAAAGAAAAGAAAAAGAAATAGAGAAGAAGAAAGAAAAAAAGGGAAAAGAAAAAAGGAAAAAAAGAGAGAGAGAGATAGGAAAAAAAAGGGAAGATCAAAGAGAAGGCTCAGCCCAAATGGGCCACAAGGTAAGATTCGTGAAGTATACAAACAAAAACAGACAAATAAAAAGACTGATAAATGTATATTACAAGAGAAATATATATATATATATATGTATGCAAAAAAAGGGAAGAACCTCATCAGAAAGAACCCCAAGTATAACATTTATATATTATCAGAACAAACAGAAATTCACAGAAACACTGACAGAAGGAAAAATTTGGAGAGTGGTTATAAATTCTCAGTGTGGGTGAGGAAGGTTATTTTGATTCTTCCTGAATGTATCTTGAGGTTCTGTTAAGGGACTCAACTTTCCTAAGTTACAGGGGGATTAGAAACTTGTTTGCCTATAGGGGTAGCATTGATGGGGGAAAGGGGATTACCTTGAAGTTTAACTCTATATGTATAGTAGAAAATAAAATAAAATAAATAGTAAAAAATAAAATAATATAATATAATATAATATATTATATTATATTATATTATATTATATTATATATATAATTATATATAAAATATATTATATTATATTATTTATATATAATATATATAGTATATATATTATATATATAATTATATATATTATATTATATTATTTATATATATAATATATAATTATATAATTATATATATAATATATAATATATTATATTATATTATATTATTTTATTTTATTATTTATTTTTTTATTTATTTTTTATTTATTTATGTCCTTCTGTGTCTCTGACTACAGTCTTTAGTTTAAAATCTAATTTATCTGATATGAGAATCACTACCCCGGCCTTCTTTTCAGGCCCATTGGCATGAAATAAAATTATTTATTATATATATATATTATTTATTAATCATTTATTATTTATTTAATTATATTATATTATATTATATTATATTATTTTATTTTTTACTATTTATTTTATTTTATTTTCTCCTATATATAATATAATAAAAGAAATAGTAAAAAATAAATTTTTCATATTTTTCATATAGTAGACAATAAAAATTAGAAAAGAATAAACTAGACTAAACTAAGTTAAAATTTAAAAAAAGAATTAAAAAAATAGAAAAGCAAGAGAAAAACACCGGTGTATGTATCAAAAAGTTCAGGTTAGAAGGTTATTAAAGAATTTGATGTACTGGAAATCTCAGTGTGGTGGTAAATAGGTTAAAACATTATCTGTATGTATTTAAAAAAAGAACCAGAATATTGGTAAAGAGTTAAAAATAAAAGTTGTATTTATGAAGTAGTGGTGGTTGTTCTCTTGTAGTCTTTTTTTTTTTTTTTCTTCCTTCCTGGTTGGTTTTCTGGGGAGGAGCCTGCCACGTGGGTTTTCAGACGATGATGTTCCCTGAGTTAGGTCCTCCCACTCCCCTCAAGAGGGTGGGCTCGGAGGAAACTGTTTTTTTCAGGCTTTTGATCTCTGGGGGGGTTTTATGTTCTTTGATCTGTTTTCTCTAGCCTTGACAGCTTTTGATGGTTTTTGGAGGTTTAGAGGAGAGCAAACTGCACCCTGACCTCCCTCTCAGAGGGAAGCCTCAGAATGTTTTGCAAGAGCTGCTGGCAGAGTCTGTTCTGAGTCACTGTTCCTGGGGATGCAGGAGCTCCTCTTTGTACCCAAAACCAGGGCAGCCGTGGCTGTCTGGGAAGCTCCAGACCACCAGAGAGGCTCCGAGCAGAGATCGCACACTGAGATTTTCCCGCTGTCCCGGGCTGGGAATGTCTGGTTTTTCTGGATGCCAAAGCTCCAGACTAGCACCTATGAGCACCTATCCCAAGGGAGGGTGTGGGACACGTGCATTTCAGGATTGCCATCTGGCCAGGCTCCCAGCCTCTCACGGGAGCCAGACCTCACTCGTTCTTGGCACACTGCAGGCTCAGGGATGGAGACCTGATTTCTCCGCTGTACTCTCTCTGGCTCAGCGCCAGGAGAGGCTGTCCTGGGTGCAGGAACTTAGGTCCCTGACTCTGACCACCCAGGTTCCCACTATTTCCCCCCGCGATCCTTTGCTCTTTGTTTTTTGAGTGCTTTCATCCAGACTCCAAGTTAATACTGCTTCCCAGAAGCAGAGCACTCTCATATTGGGGTATTACTTTCCAAACGGTCACCTCTGGAGGTTCCCTCCACCTTTTGTTTATGTTCCGATATCAGTCCAATGCTCCGAGTCTGCTTTACCTGCCACTGGCATCTTCTGCTCCTGTAGAGATCCAGACGTGTATAATTCTGATCTCAGGCTGATTTCATCGGTGGTCGGAGTTCTTTGGTAGGTAATCAGGTCACTTTAGAGTACAGGTTCAAATGGTGCCTCCCCCTACTTCCCAGGCATCTTGACTCCTCTGGAAATCATCTTGTTTATCACCATCTTCATAATCATCTTTATCCACTAGCCCTTACTAGATACTAGGGTATCTCGGCTCCTTCCACAGTGATGCTAGTGTGGGCATGGCAGGCCATCGATGTTGGCCGTCCATTTTCATCTGCATAAAGTGAGTTGCTCAACATGGCTCTCCCCATGACTATGGCATGTAGCATTAACTACTGATGAAAAGGAGTGCTGACCAGGGCTCTTTCTTTAGGGGTAGCGATCATGAGGCATTTCACTCTCCATGAAGCTTTTGCAACGGTGTTTAAGGTAATGTCAGGTAGACAGAGCCTTCATCCCTTAGGACTGGTGTTTCAGGACACTAGCAGATAAGGACACAGACAGCACAATGCATCCCTGCCCTGGCAATGTTCCGGGAATTGTGACTTTCTTTCCCTTCTTGCTTCCCTCGCCTTCAAAGCTGTCCAAGAAACAAAGGAAGTCCTTACACCCGAGAATCCATAGGGAACAGAAGCTAAGAATGGACCCTCTCACCCAAAGATATCCAACCTCCCAGAGACCTAAAGTTAGCCAAGAGGCCTCGGTGTTGATAGAGATCTCTAGAAATTGCAGTGGAATTAGGATCACCTTGCTCTCTCTGGACAAATGTTGGTCTAAAGAATGGTATACAGAACATCATTTTATTTTCTCTTTGTATAGAAAGTGTAAGTGGGAAAGAAACATAAATGACCACCTGAGTTCATGTTCAGGCTAACAGGGCTCTTTCTTGTTCCTTCCCAGGTCTTTCTACTTAAAGCCATAGGACTCCTATGTCATGAGAATGGTATTGCTGCTTCAGTGAAATCAGCTTCTGTTATGTCACAAAGCTCTGAGGTCCTAGCAACCACTCCTCACCAAATCACGCCTCATCACTTCACCTAGCTGGAGAAGTTATGGGTCAGGCAGGTTTATCAAAATCACTTCAAAGCTCTTCAGCAGCCGTGGTATTTCTCCAAGACAGTTTGTGAAACGATTTGCGGTCATCTTCTCAATGGCCGACTTTGTAGTCATTGGCCGTGACTGCCACCACCACCCCTCTGGACTCCTGAGAAGGGCAAGAATCCACAATTCCATCTTACCAACAGAAGGCCAAGAACTATTCAGGATTACAAGCAGCCTAACACGGGGAACTCCACGCTAAAAACAAGTTCATTGTCCTCACACTCTATCAGGATGCTTCTGACCAGAAAATGGGCCCCCTGCCTTCCGAGGGAAGCTAAGAGTTAACAACCGCAACCATAACAGAGACATGTCTGGAGTCTTCAACAGAGAGGACACGAGTTCTTCTTGCATCTCCAGAAATCGTGCAATAAATGCCTCCCAAATTACCCAGCTGACCAAACATTAAAGGCAGACCCTACACCCTAGAAGCTTAGGCCCAGGACGGACTCATCTGTTTGTAGCTCACAGGACCAAGCACGGAGCATGTTGGAAGAGAACCAATCCCCATGGGAAGACATCAGAAAAGGCTTTTGGTCCAAATTCAGGAATATAATGTGAATCTGCAAAAGGTCTCTGTCTTCTCTGTATTCGAAACGCGCGTTCTGTTATCTACCATGAAGATAATTTCTTTAGGAATAAGAGCTCATGGAGAGCCCATGGCCTGGAACTTGAGAGAGTCTCAGGTGTGTGTGCCATGCGCTCTGGTGTTGTGTTGTGGCTGTCTACTCTCCTGTGGGCTCGTCCTCTGCAGAGGCTCTCCTTGCCTTCCATTCAGAGTGTGTGGTGTCTGGGCCAAATATGTTGAGTTTAAGCTTCGTAGGTCTGTTGTGCCTGTGAAACTTGACTTTCAACCCACTCCACAAAACTTAATGCCTGCTGAATTCTTTGGCCAGGTGAGAGGATGAGGGCAGGGCTTTCCTCTAGGCCCCTGCCAGATTTTCTGTTCTCCTGGGACTAAGCAAAATGGTCTGAAGAAGGCAGTCCCAAGAGTGTTCCAGGTTTCTGAATCCGTGATTGCAGGTCGGGCAGCTAATGTGCTCACTATACTGCCTGTGGCCACTTCTCAGTCTTGATGCTGGCGGCCGTAGAGCCCAAGTATCTTTGGCGCCCTTCGAGGCATCTCCAACAACACTGCCAATCACGAATGCTCACAAAGAAATAATAATTTTACCAGGGTGTCAACAGGTATTGTCTCTGATCATGGTTTCCAGGCTGTCTGCACCTAGTTGCTTGTTGGTGTCCTCTCCAGGAGATACACAGTGTTCTTTGGAGTCTATGTCTGCAAACCATGCTGATCTGGAATCCCCAGGCCTCAAGTCCCTAGGTTTGTGAGAACTTGTGTCCATCAGACACTCTCCTTTTCTCCGCCAACAGCTGTTGGTTAACATTCAAGTTGTGGGTTCTAAGTGTGCTCCTCTCCCCCTTGACCTTTGTCTTTGGCCATGGCCCGCTGCCCTCTGAAGCACCAATCGTCCAATTCTCCCATAAGGCCTCTCTACAGACTTCTCCCATTGTCTCTGTGACTTCTTCTCTCTTTTGCTGTGGAGTGTGATTTCTAGGTTTCAGGTCCATTTATGCCATGGTTCCATTGATGTGGTCATCTTCTGGTTGTGCTGTTGGCTGAAGACAAGCCTGCAGCTGCCAGACACTTCTACCATATCCCTCTCCTCCATATGCACTGCAGTCCCTTATGGTGGCATAAGGAAGAAGGCATTCTTGCTCCTTGTGACATGTGGCAGAAAGGGAGAGAGCATTGGGCTGTGTCATATCTGTCAGTCACAGAAAGACAAATACCATACGATTTCACTCACTCATGGAGTAAAGAAACATGGGAAAAAGCAAGAAAAAGGGACAGGCAATTAGACTCTAACCAGGAACACAAAATTTGGTGTTGGTTCCAGGCAGGCTAGTCAGAAACTTCCTTTCTAAAAATGGATCAAATGGGACATTCAATGCAGGAATTGTGGCTGAATGGGTTATAACGTGAGTTTCCACTGTGTTTGAAGGTGAATTATGATATGGAAGAGAACAGCTTCATATCTCTTAAAATATCAATTTAAGCATTTTGTGAAATTTACAATGTCCAAAGACCCAATTTAGATAAGGAATTTATAAGAAACCAATGGCATACAATTTTAATCAGTAAGTTAATAAAACTAAAATTCGTTTCTCTTCTCTTTCTTTCTTCATCTCTATGTAATATGGCCTGTTTTGCTTTCTATTCAATATTTTTACTTATATTCGGCAAGCCAGACTCTCATCCATCCTACGTTTTTTGACACAGTGTTCCCTGATTCTTTAATTGCATATACCACCATTGCTCATCCTCATGTAATGCCACACCACCTCCATACCCAATAACCAGTTCCCATTTTATAGAAGGACTTATCCTCCTGAAACCCTCAGCTTGGTCCCCAAAGTCCTGAGTCTCTCCTCGTGCGTCTCCCTGTCTGACTTCTTCTCCTTATGTTTTCCCTTACTACTACTCATGTCCATGGTAGTCCTCATGGGCCACGTAAGAGTGAAGCCATAGGATATTTCCCTTGGTCTGCTTGCATTTTCATTTGGAAATCATCTTTTTTATCATTATCTTCATAATCACGTTTATCCACTAGCCCTTAAAGGGTATCTCAGCTCCTTCTATAGTGATGTTAGATTGGGAATGGCAAGCCATCAATGTTGGCCGTTATTTTCATGCAACAAAGAGAGTTGCTCAACATGGCTCTCCCCGTGAATATGGGATGTAGCATTAACTAATGCTGACCATGAGTGCTGACCAGGGCTCTTTCTTTAAGGGTAGCGATCATGTAGAATTTCACTCTCCATGAGGCCTTTGCAATGGTGTTTATGGTAATGGTAGTGAGACAGAGCCTTCATCCCTTGGGATTGGTGTTTCAGGACACTAGCAGATAAGGACATGGACAGCACAACGCTTCCCTGCCCTGGCAATTTTCCTGGAATTGTGACTTCCCTTACCTTCTTCCTTCCCTCGCCTTCCAAGCTGACCAACTACCAAATTCAGTACTTACACCCGAGAAACCATAAGGAACAGAAGCGATGAATGGACCCTCTTATGCAAGGATATCAAACCTCCCAGAGACCTAAAGGTAGCCAAGAGGCATCCCTATTGATTGAGATCTCTAGAAATTGCAGTGGAAATAGGAACACATTGGTCTCTCTGGAGAGTACTTGGTCTAAAGATTGGTATACAGAACATCGTTTTCTTTTCTCTTTGTATAGGAAGTGGAAGTGGGAAAGAACAGAAAAGACCACCAGGGTTCATAATCAGGGTAACAAGGCTCTTTCTTGTTACTTCCCAGGACTTTCTACTTAATGCCATAGGACTCATGTCATGAGAATGGTATTGCTTCTTCAGTGAAGTCAGCTTATGTGACGGCACAATGTTCTGAGGTCCTAGCAACCACTCTTCACCAAAAGTACCCCTCATCAGTTCACATGGCTGGAGAAGTTCTGGGTCAGCCAGGAGTATCAAAATCACTCAAAACTGCTTTAGCCGCCTGGGCATTGTAACAAGACAGTGTAAAGCGAATTGGGGTCCCTTTCTCCATGGCTGAATTTGTTGTCTTTGTCCATGACTGTCCCCACCACCTCTCTGGACTCCAGAGAAGGGCAAGAATCCGCAGTTCCATCTTACCCACTTAAGGTAAAGAAAGAGTCAGGAGTACAAGCAGACTCATACGTGGAAATCCATGCCATACACATGTTCATGGTCCTCACACCCTATTAGGAGGCTTCAGACCAGGAAAAGCGCCCCCACCATCCGAGTAATGCTCACAGTTTAAACCCGCAACCCTACCAAAGACATGTCTTCAGTCTTCAAAAGTGAGGACAAGAATTCTTCTTGCATCTCCAGAAATCGTGACATAAATGCCTCCCAATTTTCTCAGATGACCATACATTAAATGCAGACCCTACACCCTAGAAGCTTAGGCCCAGGACGGACTCATCTGTTTGGAGCTCCCAGGAGCATTCACGGAGCATGTTGGAAGAGAAACAATCCCCATGTGGAGCCAACTGAAAAGGCATTTGGGCCAGTTTCAGGAATACACCGTGAATCTACAAAAGGTCTCTTTCTTCTCTGTATTCAAAACGTGCATTCTGTTATCTACCCTGAAGATAATTTCTTTAGGATCAAGAACTTATGGAGTGCCCAAGTGCTGGCACTTGAAAGAGTCTCAGGTGTGTGTGACATGCCTTCTGGGGTTGTGTTGTGGCTGTCCACTCTCTTGTGGGCTCGTCCTCTGAAGAGGCTCTACTTGCCTTCCATTCAGAGTGTATGGGGTCAAATATGATGAGTTTAAGCTTCATGGGTGTGTTGTGCCTGTGAAACGTGATTTTCAACCTACTCCACAAAACTTAAGGCCTGCTGAATACTTTGCCCAGGTGAGAGGATGTGGGCAGGGCTTTCTTCTAGTCCCCTGCAGGATTTTCTATTATTCTAAGCATCGTGTTCAGAAAAAGGCAGTCCCAACAGTGTTCCCGGTTTGGGAATCCGTGACTGCAGGTTGGGAAGTTAATGTCCTCACCTTCCTGCCTGTGGCCACTTCTCAGTCTTGATATGGGCGGTCACAGAGCCCAAGTATCCTTGGCGCCCATCGAGGCATCTCCACCAACACTGCCCATCACGAATGCACACAAAGAAATAATAATCTTATGACGGTGTCAATAGGTACTGTCTCTGATCCTGGTTTCCAGGCTGTCTGCAACTGGTTGCTTGCTGATGTCCTCTCCAAGAGACACAAAGTGTTCTCTGGAGTCTATGTCTAAAAGCATGCTGATGTGGAATCCCTGGGCCTCAAGACCCTTGGGTTGCAAGAACTCATGTCATTCAGACACTCCATTTTCTCCGCCAACACCTAAGGGTCAACATTCATATTGTGGGTTCTAAGTGTGCTCCTCTCCCCTGGGCCTTTGTCTTTGGCCATTTCTCCCAGTCCTCTGAATCACCAACCGGCCATATCTCCCAGGATCCCTGTCTACACTCTTGTCCCATTATCTCTGTGACTTCTTCTGTCTTTCTCAGTGGAGTGTGATTTCTAGGAAGCCTGAGGCTCCCAGACACTTCTACCATCTCCCTGTCCTCAAAATTCACTGAGGACTCTTATGGAGCCATAAGTAAGAAGGCATTCTTGCTCCTTGTGACATGTGACAGAACCGAAGAGAGCATTGTGCTCTGTCATATCTGTCAGTCACAGAAAGACAACAACCATACGTTTTCACTCACTCATGGAATTAAAGAAACATGTGAAAAAGCAAGAAAAGGACAGGAAATGAGAATCTAACCGGCACACAAAATTTGGTATTTTTCCCAGACAGGCTAGTCAGAATCTGCCTTTCTAAAAGTGGATCAAATGGGACATTCAATGCAGGAAATGTGGCCGAACGGGATGTAACGTGAGTTTCCACTGTGCTTGAAGGTGAATTGTGATCTGGAATCAAGCAGCTTCAGATATCTTAAAATATACTTTTTAGCGTTTTGTGAAACACAGACAAAAACACACACACACATAAACACACACTACATACACACACCTTTAAAAGGGTCCTACAGAAGTTAGGGAGAAAATGGGGAATAGCACTCATGGAAGCAAAATTCAGAGTAAATATCATAAAAAACAAAAGCATAGAAAATCAAAGTAACAAACCATCCAAACTGGATAGGTTAACCCCTTACCTACCAAGAATTAATTAATTTTAATTAATTTATTTAATTAATTTTAATTTAATGTTTAATTAATTAATTAATTAAACAACCTTACCTAAAAATCCCTACACACAAGTCTGCCAGCAAATCTAATACTGGAGTGGAAAGGATAAATTCCAAGACACAAACGCACTACCATGACAAGACCATGAGTCATACACATATGACGTATCAGGTAATGACTTTTGAAGCAGCTTTTGAGGCTTTTGAAGCGGTCCTCAAACATCTCCCAACACACAGAAAGCCAGGTTCAAATCAATTCCCTGATCCACAATTCGAGACATTTAATGGTAATCTCGGCTTTTCTCATCTATTCCCAAAATGTAGGAAGAGGGAAGACTCTAATTGACAATGTCCAAAGACCCAATTCACATAAGGACCTTATAGGAAACGAATTACATACCATTTTAAACTGTAAGATAATAAAACTAGAAATCATTTCTCTTCTCTTTCTTTCCTCACCTCCATGTGAAAGGGCCTGTTTTTCTTTCTGCTCACTATTTTTTCTTATATTCGGCAAACCAGCCTTTCATTCATCCTACATTTTTTGACATAGTGTTCCCTTCTTTAATTGCATATAGCACCTAGTTCTCATCCTCATATAATGTCACATCACCTCCTACCAAATACCCAGTTCCCTCTTTATGGCATGTCTATCCTCCTGTAACCCTCAGCTTGGTTCCCAAAGTCCTGAGTCTCTCCTGGTGTGTCTCTCTGTCTGACTTCTTCTCCTTCCGTTTTCGCTTACTACTACTCATGTCCATGATATTCCTCATGGGCCACATATGAGTGAAGCCATAGGATATTTGCCTTGGAGGTCTTGCATTTTCATTTGAAAATCATCTTCTTTATCATCATCTTCATAATCATCTTTAGACCTCGAATAGCCAAAGGAATATTGAAAAAGAAAGCCAAAGTTGGTGGCATCACAATTCCGGACTTCAAGCTCTATTACAAAGCTGTCATCCTCAAGAAAACATGGTACTGGCACAAAAACAGACACATAGATCAGTGGAACAGAATAGAGAGCCCAGAAATCGACCCTCGACTCTATGGTCAACTCATCTTCGACAAAGCAGGAATGAATGTCCAATGGAAAAAAGACAGCCTCTTCAATAAATGGTGCTGGGAAAATTGGACAGCCACATGCAGAAAAATGAAATTGGACCACTTCCTTACACCACACATGAAAATAGACTCCAAATGGATGAAGGACCTCAATGTGAGAAAGGAATCCATCAAAATCCTTGAGGAGAATGCAGGCAGCAACCTCTTCGACCTCAGCCATAGCAACATCTTCCTAGGAACAACGGCAAAGGCAAGGGAAGCAAGGGCAAAAATGAACTATTGGGATTTCATCAAGATCAAAAGCTTTTGCACAGCAAAGGAAACAGTGAACAAAACCAAAAGACAACTGACAGAATGGGAGAAGATATTTGCAAACGACATATCAGATAAAGGGCTAGTATCCAAAATCTATAAGGAACTTAGCAAACTCAACACCCAAAGAACAAACCATCCAATCAAGAAATGGGCAGAGGACATGAACAGACATTTCTGCAAAGAAGACATCCAGATGGCCAACAGACGCATGAAAAAGTGCTCCAGGTCACTCGGCATCAGGGAAATACAAATCAAAACCACAATGAGATATCACCTCACACTAGCCAGTAGCCCTAAAAAGATTATCTCGGCTCCTTCCACAGTGATGCTAGATTGGGCATGGCAAACTATCGATTTTGGCCGGTCATTTTCATCTGAATAAAGAGAGTTGTTTTGTGTCTGGGCCAAATAGAGTATGCCTGTGAAACGTGACTTTCAATCCACTCCACAAAACTTAAGGCCTGCTGAATTCTATGGCCAGGTGAGCGGATATGGGCAGGTTTTTCTCATAGTCCCCTGCAGGATTTTCTGTTCTCCTATGACTCAGCAACGTGGCCTGAAGAAGACAGTCCCAACACGGTTTCCAGCTTTGGGAATCCGTGATTGCAGGTTGGGCAGCTAATATCCTCACCTTCCTGCCTGTGGCCACTTTGCAGTCTTATGCTGGCGGTCGTCGAGCCCAAGTATCTTAGTCGCCCATTGAGCCATCTCCACCAACACTGACCATCAGCAATGCACACAAAGAAATAATAATCTTACCACGGTGTCAACAGGTATTGTCTCTGATCATGGTTACCAGGCTGTCTGCACCTGGTTGCTTGCTGGTGTCATCTCCAGGATATACACAGTGTTCTTTGGATTCTATGACTGCAAAACATGCTGATCTGGGGTCCTTGGGCCTCAAGATACTTATGTTGCAAGAATTGGTGTCTTTCACACACTCTCTACTCCACCAACTTCTATGGGTCAACATTCAAATTGTGGGTTCTAACTGTGCTCCTTTCCAATGGGCCTTTGTCTTTGCCAAGGCTCCTTGCCCTCTGAAGCACCAACCGTCCAATTCTCCCATAAGCCCTGTCTACACCCTCCTCACATGGTCTCTTTGACTTCTTCTTTCTTTCATTATGGAGTGTGTTTTCTAGGCTTCAGGTGCATTTATGCCATGTTGTCATTGATGTGGTCATCTTCTGGTTGTGCTGATGGCTGAAGACAAGCCTGGAGTTCCCAGACACTTCTCCCATCTCCCTGTCCTCCAAATGCACTGCGAAATCCTATGGAGCCCTAGGTAAGAAGGCATTTAGCTCCTTGTGACATGTGGCAGAATGGGAGAGAGCATTGGGCTGTGTCATATCTGTCAGTCACAGAAAGACAACTCCCATACGATTTCACTCACTCATGGAAGAAAAGACACATGTGAGAAAACAAGAAAATTGGACAGGCAATTAGACTCTAATCAGGCACACAAAATTTGTTGTTAGCTCCAGGCAGGCTAGGCAGAATATTCCTTTCTAACAGTGGATCAAATGGGACATTCAATGCAGGAAATGTGGCCGAACGGGATGTAATGTTAGTTTCCACTGTGTTTGAAGTTGAATTGTGATCTGGAATAGAGCAGCTTCATATCTCTTAAAATATCATTTTAACATTTTGTGACCACACACACACACACACACAGACACACACACAGACACACACACAGTCAAATGAGTCCCACAGAAGTTAGGGAGCAAGTGAGGAATATCACTCATGGAAGCAAAATTCAGAGAAAACAGCATAAAAAACAAAAGCTTATTGAATCAAAGAAACAAACTGTCTAAACTGGATAAGTTATCTCCTTACCTATCAAGAATTAATTAATTAATTAATTAATTAATTAATTAATTAATTAAGCAACCTTACCTAAAAGACCCCTACAGAAAAGAATGCCAGCAAATCCAATACCGGAGAGAAAAGGATAAATTCCTAGACACATACACACTACCATGACAAGATCATGAGTCATATATATCTGACATCTCAGGTAATGATGAAAGCTTTTGAAGCAGTCCTCAAACATCTCCCAACACACAGAAATCCACGTTCAAATCAATTCTCTGCTCCACAATTTGAGCCATTTAATGGTAATGTCGGCTTTTCTCATCTATTCCCAAAAGGTATGAAGATGAAAGTCTCTAATGTACCATTTACAAAGCCTCAATTCTGATTAGGACCTTATAGGAAACCATTGCATACCATGTTAATCAGTAAGATAATAAAACTAGAATTCATTACTCTTCTCTTTCTTTCTTCATCTCCAAGTGAAATGGCCTATTTTGCTTTCTATTCACTATTTTTTCTTATATTCGGCAAGCCAGGCTTTCATCCATTCTACGTTTTTTGACATAGTGTGCCCTGATTCTTTAATTGCATATACCACCAAGTGCTCATCCTCATATAATGCCACACCACATCCATACCCATTAACCGTTTCACTTTTTATGGCATGTCTTACCCTCCTGTAACCCTCAGCTTGGTCCCAAAAATCCTGAGTCTCTCCTGGTGCATTTCGCTGTCTGACTACTACTCCTTCCATTTCCCCTTACTACAACTGATGTGCATGGTATTCCTCATGGGCCACATATGAGTGAAGGCATAGGATATTTCAATTGGTCTGCTTGAATTTTCAATTGGAAAACTTCTTCTTTATCATCTTCTTCATAATCATCTTTATCCACTAACCCATAAAAGGGTATCTCAGCTCCTTCCACAGTGATGCTAATGTGGGCATCGCAGGCCATCGATGTTGGCCATTCATTTTCATCTGAATAAAGAGTGTTATTCAACATGGATCTCCCCATGACTATGGCATGTAGCAATAACTAATGATGACAAGTTGTCCTGACTGGTGCTCTTTCTTAAGGGGTAGAGATCATGCAGAATTTCATGCTCCATGAAGCCTTTGCAATGGTGTTTAAGGTAATGTCAGGTAGACAGAGCCTTCATCCCTTAGGACTCGTGTTTCAGGACACTAGCAGATAAGGACACGGACAGCACAACACTTCCCTGCCCTGGCAATGTTCCTGGCATTGTGACTTTCCTTCCCTTCTTCCTTCCCTCACTTTCCAAGCTGACCAAGCACCAAAGGCCGACCTTGCACCTGAGAAACCATAGGGAACAGAAGCGACGAATGGACCCTCTCATGCAAGGATATCAAACCTCCCAGATACCTAATGGTAGCCAAGAGGCCTCGCTGTTGATTGAGATCTCTAGAAATTGCAGTGGAAACAGGAACACCTTGCTCTCTCTGGAGAAATGTTGGTCTAAAGAATGGTAGGCAGAACATCGTTTTCTTATCTCTTTGTATAGAAAGAATAAGTGGGAAAGAAACATAAAAGACCACCTGAGTTCGTGTTCAGGTTAACAGGGCTCTTTCTTGTTCCTTCCCAGGTCTTTCTACTTAAAGTCATAGGACTCCTATGTCATGAGAATGGGATTGCTGCTTCAGTGAAGTCAGCTTCTGTGACGTCACAAAGCTCGGAGGTCCAAGAAACCACTCCTCACCAAACCACGCCTCATCACTTCACCTGGCTGGAGTACGTCAAGGTCAGCCAGGAGTATCAAAATCACTCCAATCCCGTGGAGCCTACTGGGTATTTCCCCAAGACAGTTTGTGAAGCTATTTGGGGTCCCCCCGAATTTGTAGTCTCTGTCCTAACTGCCACCACCACCCCTCTGGACTCCTGAGTAAGGCAAGAATCCATAATTCCATCTTACCAACATAAGGCCAAGAAAGAGTCAGGAGTAGAAGAAGCCTCACACTGGGCACTCCACTCCATACACATATTCATGGTCCTCACACACTATCAGGATGCTTCTGACCAGGAAAAGGCCCCCCGCCCTCTGAGGAAAGCTAAGAGGTAACACCCACAACCATACCAAATACATATCTTGAGTCTTCAAGAATGAGGACACGAGTTCTTCTTGCATCTCCAGAAATCGTGCCATAAATGCCTCACCATTTTTCCAGCTGACCAAACATTAAAGGCAGCCCCTACACCCTGGAAGCTTAGGCCCAGGATGGAATCATCTGTTTGGAGCTCACAGGAGCAAGCACGGAGCATGATGGAAGAGAACCAATCCCCACAGGTAGCCATCGGAAAAGGCTTTGGGGCCATTCTCAGGAATACAACGTGAATCTACAAAAGGTCTGAATCTTCTCTGTATTTGAAACGCGCATTCTCTTATCTAGCCTGAAGCTAATTTCTTAGGAAGAAGAGATCATGGAGTGCACAAGTTCTGACACTTGAGAGAGTCTCGGGTGTGTGTGACAAGCCTTCTGGGGTTGTGTTGTGGCTGTCCACTCTCCTGTGGGCTCGTCCTCTGCAGAGCCTCTCCTTGCCTTCCATTCACAGTGTGTGGTGTCTGTGCCAACTATGGTGAGGTTAAGCTTCGTGGGTCTGGTGTGCCTGGAAACGGGACTTTCAACCCACTCCAAAAATTTAAGGCCTGCTGAATTCTGTGGCTAGGTGAGAGGATGTGGGCAGGGCATTCTTCTTGTCCCCTGCAGGATTTTCTGTTCTCCCGGGATGAAGCAACGTGGCCTGAAGAAGGCCATCCCAACAGTGTTCCAGATTTGGGAACCCGTGATTGCTGGTTGGGCAGCCAATGTCCTCACCTTCCTGCCTGTGGCCACTTCTCAGTCTTGATGCTGGCGGTCGTAGAGCCCAAGTTACTTTGGCGCCCATCGAGGCATCTCCACCAACACTGCCCATCAGGAATGCACAGAAAGAAATAAGAATCGTACCACGGTGTCAACAGGTATTGACTCTGATCATGGTTTCCAGGCTGTCTGCACCTGGTTGCTTGCTGCTGTCCTCTCCAGGAGATACAGAATGTTATCTGGCGTCTATGTCTGCAAAGCATGCTGATCTGGCATCGGCAGGCCTCAAGAACCTTGGCTTGCAAGAACTCGTGTCCTTCAGACACTCTCCGTTTCTCCGCCAACAGCTATGGGTCAGCATTCAAATGGTGGGTTCTAAGTGTGCTCCTCTCCAATGGGCCTTTGTCTTTGGCCAGCGCTCCCTGCCCTCTAAAGCACCAACCAGCCAACTCTCCCATAAGCCCTGTCTACACCCTTCTCCCCTGGTCTCTGTGACTTCTTCTCTCTTTCTTTGTGGAGTGTGATATCTAGGCTTCAGATCCATTTATGCCATGTTTGCATTGATGGGGTAATCTTCTGGTGGTGCTGATGGCTAAAGACAAGCCTGGAGTTCCTAGACACTTCTCCAATCTCCCTGTCCTCCGAATGCACTGCAGCCTCTTATGGAGCCATAAGCAAGAAGGCATTCTTGCTCCTTCTGTCATGTGTCAGAAAGGGAAAGAGCATTGGGCTGTGTCATATCTGTCAGTCACAGAAAGACAATTACCATACGATTTCACTCACTCGTGGAGTAAAGAAACATGGGAAAAAGCAAGAAAAAGGGACAGGCAATTAGACTCTAACAAGGCACACAAAATTTGGTGTTTGTTCCAGGCAGGCTAGTCAGAATCTGTGTTTTTAAAAGTGGATCAAATGGGACATACAATGAAGGAATTTTGCCGAATAGGGTGTAACGTGAGTTTCCACTGTGTTTGAAGATGAATTGTGATCTGGAATTGAAAAGCTTAATATCACTTAAAATATCATTTTTAGCGTTTTGAGAAACACACACACACACACACACACACACACACACACACACACACTTAAAGAGTCCCACAAAAGTTAGGGAGAAAGTGAGGAATGACACTCATGGAAGCAAAATTCAGAGATATACCATAAAAAAACAAAAGCTTAGACAATCAAAGTAACAAACTGTCCAAACTGAATAATGTAACTCCTTACATATCAAGAATTAATTAATTAATTAATTAATTAGGAAACAACCTTACCTAAATGATCCCTACAGAGAAGTCTGCCAGCAAATCCAATACTGGAGAGAAAAGGATAAATTCCAGGACACATACACACTACCATGACAAGATGATGAGTCATACATATACATCTCAGGTAATGACTTTTGAAGCATTTAATGGTAATGTCGGCTTTTCTCATCTATTCCCAATATGTAGGAAGAGGAAGACTCTAATTAACAATGTCAAAAGACCCAATTCACATAAGGACCTTATAGGAAACAAAATTGAATACAATTTTTATCAGTAAGATAATAAAACTAGAATTAATTTCTCTTCACTTTCTTTCCTCTCATGCTTTCTATTCACTATATTTTCTTATATTCGGCAAGCCAGCCTTTCATCCATCCAACGTTTTTTGACATAGTGTTCCCTGATTCTTTAATGGCGTATACCACCAAGTGCTCATCCTCACATAATGCCACACTACCTCCAAACCCATTATCCAGTTCCCTCTTTATGGCATGTCTTATCCTCCTGTAACCCTAGGCTTGGTCCCCAAAGTCCTGAGTCTCTCCTGATGCATCTCCCTGTCTGACTTCTTCTCCTTCCATTTTCCTTTACTACTACTCATGTCCATGATATGCCTCATGGGCCACATAGGAGTGAAGCCATAGGATATTTCCCTTGGTCGGCTTGCATTTTCATTTGGAAATCATCTTCTTTATTATCATCTTCATAATCATCTTTATCCACGAGCCCTTAAAAGGGTATCTCGGCTCCTTCCACAGTGAAGCTAGAGTGGCCATGGCAGGCCATCGATGTTGGCCATTCAATTTCATCTGAATAAAGAGCGTTGCTCAACATGGCTCTCCCCATGACTATCGCATGTTGCATTAACTAATGATGACAAGGAGTGCTGCCCAGGGCTCTTTCTTTAGGGGTAGTGATCATGCAGAGTTTCACTCTCCGTGAAGCGTTTGCAACGGTGTTAAAGGTAATGTCAGGTAGACAGAGCCTTCATCCCTTAGGACTGGTGTTTCAGGACACTGGCTGATAAGGACATGGACAGCACAATGCTTCCCTGCCCTGGCAATTTTCCGGGAATTGTGACTTTCCGTCCCTTCTTCCTTCCCTCCACTTCCAAGCTAACCAAGCACCAAAGGCAGACCTTACACCTGAGACACCATAGGGAAGAGAAGCTAAGAATGGACCCTTCACCCAAGGATATCGAAGCTCCCAGAGTCATAATTGTACCCAAAAGGCCACGCTGTTGATTGAGATCGCTAGAAATTGCAGTGGAAATAGGAACACCTTGCTCTCTCTGGAGAAATGTGAGTCTAAAGAATGGTATACAGAACATCGTTTTCTTTTCTCTTTGTACAGAAAGCGGAGTGGGAAAGAAACAGAAAAGACCACCTGGGTTCATGACCAGGCTAACAGGGCTCTTTCTTGTTCCTTCCCAAGGCATTCTACTTAAAGCCAGAGGACTCATATGTCATGAGAATGGGATTGCTGCTTCAGTGAAGTCAGCTTCTGTGACGTCACAAATCTCTGAGGTCCTAGAAACCACTCCTCACCAAACCACGCCTCATCACTTCACCTGGCTGGAGTAGTTCTGGGTCAGCCAGGAGTATCAAAATCACTCCCAACCGCTGGAGCTGCCTGGGGATTTCCCCAAGACAGTTTGTGAAGCGATTTGGGGTCACCTTCTCCATGGCTGAATTGGTGGTAGTCTTTGACCGTGACTGTCACCACCACCCCTCTTGACTCCTGAGAAGGGCAAGAATCCACAATTCCATCTTACACACGTAAGGTCAATAAAGAGTCAGGAGTACAAGCAGCCTCACACGGGAACTGCACGCCAAACACATGTTCATGGTCCTCAAAACCTATCAGGATGCTTCTGAGCAGGAAAAGTGACCCCCGCCCTGTGAGGAAAGCTAAGAGGTAACACCCACAACCATACCAAATACATATCTCGGGTCTTCAAGAATGAGGACACGAGTTCTTCTTGCATCTCCAGAAATCGTGCCATAAATGCCTCCCCATTTTCCCAGCTGACCAAACATTAAAGGCAGCCCCTACACCCTGGAAGCTTAGTCCCAGGATGGACTCATCTGTTTGGCGCTCACAAGAGCAAGCACGGAGCATGATGGAAGAGTACCAATCCCCATTGGAAGCCATCGGAAAAAGCTTTTGGGCCATTCTCAGGAATACAACGTGAATCTACAAAAGGTCTCTATCTTCTCTGTATTCGAAACGCGCATTCTCTTATCTAGCCTGAAGCTAATTTCTTTAGGAAGAAGAGATCATGGAGTGCACAAGTTCTGACACTTGAGAGAGTCTCAGGTGTGTGTGACAAGCCTTCTGGGGTTGTGCTGTGGCTGTCCACTCTCCTGTGGGCTCATCCTCTGCAGAGGCTCTCCTTGCCTTCCATTCACAGTGTGTGGTGTCTGTGCCAACTATGATGAGGTTAAGCTTCCTGGGTCTGGTGTGCCTGGAAATGTGACTTTCAACCCACTCCAAAAATTTAAGGCCTGCTGAATTCTGTGGCTAGGTGATAGGATGTGGGCAGGACATTCTTCTTGTCCCCTGCAGGATTTTCTGTTCTCCTAGGATGAAGCAATGTGGCCTGAAGAAGGCCGTCCCAACAGTGTTCCATATTTGGGAATCTGTGATGGCTGGTTGGGCAGCCAATGTACTCACCTTCCTGCCTGTGGCCACTTCTCAGTCTTGATGCTGGCGGTCTAGAGCCCAACTATCTGTGGCGCCATCAAGGCACCTCCACCAACACTGCCCATCAGGAATGCACAGAAAGAAATAAGAATCATACCAAGGTGTCAACAGGTATTGTTTCTGAGCATGGTTTCCAGGCTGTCTGCACCTGGTTGCTTGCTGCTGTCCTCTCCAGGAGATACAGAATGTTATCTGGAGACTATGTCGGCAAAGCATGCTGATCTGGAATCGCTAGGCCTCAAGAACCTTGGGTTGCAAGAACTCGTGCCCTTCAGACACTCTCCGTTTCTCCGCCAACAGCTATGGGTCAGCATTCAAATGGTGGGTTCTAAGTGTGCTCCTCTCCAATTGGCCTTTGTATTTGGCCAGGGCTCCCTACCGTCTAAAGCACCAACCGTCCAACTCTCCCATAAGCCCTGTCTACATCCTTCTCCCCTGGTCTCTGTGACTTCTTCTCTATTTCGCTGTGGAGTGTGATTTCTTGGCTTCAGGTCCATTTATTCCATGTTTGCATTGATGTGGTCATCTTCTGGTTGTGCTGTTGGCTGAAGACAAGCCTGCATTTCCTAGACACTTCTACCATCTCCCTTTCCTCCAAAGGCACTGTGGACCCTTACAGAGCCATAAGCACGAAGGCATTCTAGCTCCTTGTGACAATGGCAGAAAGGAGAGAGCATTCGGCTGTGTCATATCTGTTAGTCATAGAAAGACAACTACCATACGATATCACTCACTCATGGAAGTAAAGAAACGTGGGAAAAGGCAAGAAAAAGGGACAGGCAATGAGACTCGAACCAGGCACACAAAATTTGGTGTTGGTTCCAGGCAGGCCAGTCAGAATCTGCCTTTCCAAAAGTGGATCAAATGGGACATTCAATGCCGGAAATGTGGCTGAACTGGATGTAACTTGAGTTTCCACTTGTTTGTAGGTGAATTGTGATCTGGAATAGAGCAGCTTAATATCTCTTAAAATATCATTTTACCATTTGGTACAAATCACACACACACACACACACACACACACACACACACACATAAAAGGTTCCCAGAGAAGTTAGGGAGCTTATGAGGAATAGCACTAATGGAAGCAAAATTCAGAGAAAATACCATAAAAAAACAAAAGCATTGAGAATCAAAGTAACAAACCGTCCAAACTGGATAAGTTAACTCCTTACTTATCAAGAATTAATTAATTAATAAACAACCTTACTTAAAAGACCCCTACAGAAGTCTGCCAGCAAATCCAATACCGGAGAGAAAAGGATAAATTCCAAGACACATACGAACTACCATGACAAGATCATGAGTCATACATCTCGGACACTCATGTAAAGACTTTTGACTTTGCAGGCTTTTGAAGCAGTCCTCCAACATCTCCCAACACACAGAAAGCCAGGTTCAAATCAATTCCCTGGTCAACAATTCGAGACATTTAATGGTAATGTCAGCTTTTCTCATCTATTCCCAAAATATAGGAAGAGGGAAGACTAATTTACAATGCCCAAAGACCCAATTCATATAAGGACCTTACAGGAAACCAATTGCATACAATTTCAATCAGTAAGATAATAAAACTAGAATTCATTTCTATTCTCTTTCTTTCTTGATCTCCACGTGTAACGACCTGTTTTGCTTTCTATTTACTATATTTTCTTATATTTGACAAGCCAGCCTTTCATCCATCCTACGTTTTTTGACATAGTGTTCCCTGATTCTTTAATGGCGTATACCACCAAGTGCTCATCTTCATATAATGCCACACTACCTCCAAACCCATTATCCAGTTCCCTCTTTATGGCATGACTTATCCTCCTGTAACCCTCAGCTTGGTCCCCAAAGTCCAGAGTGTCTCCTGGTGCATCTCCCTGTCTGACTCCTTCTCCTTCCGTTTTCCCTTACTACGACTCATGTCCATGGTATGCCTCATGGGCCACATAGGAGTGAAGCCATAGGATATTTCCCTTGGTCGGCTTGCATTTTCATTTGGAAATCATCTTCTTTATTATCACTTCATAATCATCTTTATCCACGAGCCCTTAAAAGGGTATCTCGGCTCCTTCCACAGTGAAGCTAGAGTGGCCATGGCAGGCCATCGATGTTGGCCGTTCAATTTCATCTGAATAAAGAGCGTTGCTCAACATGGCTCTTCCCATGACTATCGCATGTTGCATTAACTAATGATGACAAGGAGTGCTGCCCAGGGCTCTTTCTTTAGGGGTAGCGATCATGCAGAGTTTCACTCTCCGTGAAGCGTTTGCAACGGTGTTAAAGGTAATGTCAGGTAGACAGAGCCTTCATCCCTTAAGACTGGTGTTTCAGGACACTGGCTGATAAGGATATGGACAGCACAATGCTTCCCTGCCCTGGCAATTTTCCAGGAATTGTGAATTTCCGTCCCTTCTTCCTTCCCTCCACTTCCAAGCTAACCAAGCACCAAAGGCAGACCTTACACCTGAGACACCATAGGGAAGAGAAGCTAAGAATGGACCCTTCACCCAAGGATATCGAAGCTCCCAGAGTCATAATTGTACCCAAGAGGCCGCGCTGTTGATTGAGATCGCTAGAAATTGCAGTGGAAATAGGAACACCTTGCTCTCTCTGGAGAAATGTGAGTCTAAAGAATGGTATACAGAACATCGTTTTCTTTTCTCTTTGTACAGAAAGCGGAAGTGGGAAAGAAACAGAAAAGACCACCTGGGTTCATGACCAGGCTAACAGGGCTCTTTCTTGTTCCTTCCCAAGGCATTCTACTTAAAGCCAGAGGACTCATATGTCATGAGAATGGGATTGCTGCTTCAGTGAAGTCAGCTTCTGTGACGTCACAAATCTCTGAGGTCCTAGAAACCACTCCTCACCAAACCACGCCTCATCACTTCACCTGGCTGGAGTAGTTCTGGGTCAGCCAGGAGTATCAAAATCACTCCAAACCGCTGGAGCTGCCTGGGGATTTCGCCAAGACAATTTGTGAAGCGATTTGGGGTCACCTTCTCCACGGCCGAATTGGTGGTAGTCTTTGACCATGACTGTCACCACCACCCCTCTGGACTCCTGAGAAGGGCAAGAATCCACAATTCCATCTTACACACGTAAGGTCAAGAAAGAGTCAGGAGTACAAGAAGCCTCACACGGGGAACTGCACGCCAAACACATGTTCATGGTCCTCAAAACCTATCAGGATGCTTCTGAGCAGGAAAAGTGACCCCCGCCCTGTGAGGAAAGCTAAGAGGTAACACCCACAACCATACCTAATACATATCTCGGGTCTTCAAGAATGAGGACACGAGTTCTTCTTGCATCTCCAGAAATCGTGCCATAAATGCCTCCCCATTTTCCCAGCTGACCAAACATTAAAGGCAGCCCCTACACCCTGGAAGCTTAGTCCCAGGATGGAATCATCTGTTTGGAGCTCACAGGAGCAAGCACGGAGCATGATGGAAGAGAACCGATCCCCATTGGAAGCCATCGGAAAATGCTTTTGGACCAGTTTCAGGAATACAACGTGAATCTACAAAAGTTCTCTATCTTCTCTGTATTCGAAACGTGCATTCTCTTATCTACCCTGAAGCTAGTTTCTTTAGGAAGAAGAGATCATGGAGTGTGCAAGTTCTGACACTTGAGAGAGTCTCAGGTGTGTGTGACAAGCCTTCTGGGGTTGTGCTGTGGCTGTCCACTCTCCTGTGGGCTCGTCCTCTGCAGAGGCTCTCCTTGCCTTCCATTCAGAGTGTGTGGTGTCTGGCTTAAATATGGTGTTCCTGTGAAACATGACTTTCAACCCACTCCACAAAACTTAAGGTCTGCTGAATTCTGTGGCCAAGTGAGAGGATATGGTCAGGGCTTTCTTCTAATCTCCTGCACGATTTTCTGTTCTCCTGGGACTAAGGTACTTGGCCTGAAGAAGGTATTCCCAGCAGTTACAGGTTTGGGAATCCGTAATTGCAAGATGGGCAGCTAATGTCCTCACCGTCCTGCCTGTGTATGCCTCATGGGCCACATAGGAGTGAAGACATAGGATATTTCCCTTGGTCTGCTTGCATTATCATTTGGAAATCATTTTCTTTATCATCATCTTCATAATCATATTATCCTCTAGCCATTAAAAGGGTATCTCAGCTCCTTCCACATTGATGACTGTGTGGGCAATGCAGACCTTCGATGTCGGCCGTTCAATATCATCTGAATAAAGTCAGTTGCTCAACATGGCGCTCCCCGTGACTATGGCATGTAGCATTAACTAATGATGACAAGGAGTCCTGATTGGGGCACTTTCTTTAGGGGTAGCGATCATGCAGAATTTCATTCTCCATGAAGCCTTTGAAATGCTGTTTAAGGTAATGTGAGGATGATAGAGCCTTCTTCCCTTAGGACAGGTGTTCTAGGACAATAGTAGATAAGAACACGTACAGCACAACGCATCCTTGCCCTGACAATTTTCCTAGAATTGTGACTTTCCTTCCCTTCTTCCTTCCTTCACCTTCCAAGCTGACCAAGCACTAAAGGCAGACCTTACACCCGAGAAACCATAGGGAACAGATGCAAAGAATGTATCCTCTCACTCAAGGATATACAACCTCCCAGAGACCTAATGGTAGCCAAGAGTCCTCGCTGTAGATTGAGAACTCTAGAAATTGCAGTGGAAAAAGGAACCTCTTGCTCTCTCTGGAGAAATGTTGGTCTATAAATGGTATACAAAACATCGTTTTCTATTCTCTTTGTGTACAAATTGGAAATGGGAAAGGAACAGAAAAAAGCACCTGAGTTCATGATCAGGCTAACAGGGCTCTTTCTTGTTCCTTCTCAGGTCTTTCTACTTAAAGCCATAGGACTCATATGTCATGAGAATGGGATGGCTGCTTCAGTGAAGACAGCTTCTGGACGTCACAGATCTCTGACTTCCGAGCAACCACTCCTCACCAAACCATGCCTCATCACTTCACCAAGCTGGAGTAATTCTGGGTCAGCCAGGAGTATCAAAATCACTCCAAACCGCTGGAGCCGCCTGGGTATTTCCCCAAGAGTGTTTGTGAAGCGATTTGGGGTCACCTTCTCCATGCCCAAATTTCTAGTCTCTGGCTGTGACTGTTACCACCACCCCACTGGACTGGTGAGAAGGGCAAGAATCCACATTTCCAGCTTAACCACTTAAGGTCAAGAAAGTGTCAGGAGTACAAGCAGCCTCATATGGGAAACTCCACGCCGTACACATGTTCATGGACCTCACACCCTATCAGGATGCTTCTGATCAGGAAAAGCGCCCCCTGCCCTCCAAGAAAGTTCAGAGTTAACACCCACAACCAAACCAAAGACATGTCTGGAGACTTTAGCTGTGAGGACATGAATTCTTCTTGCAACTCCAGATTCGTGCCATAAATGCCACCAATTTTCCCAGCTGACCAAGCATTAAAGTCAGACACTACAGCCTAGAAATTTAGGCCCAGGGTGGACTCATCTGTTTGGTGTTCACAGGAGCAAGCACAGAGCATGATGGAAGAGAAGCAGTCTCCATGTGATTTCATCCAAAAAGGTTTTCAGGAATGATTCAGGAATACAACTTGAATCTAGAAAAGGTCTCGGTCTTCTCGGTATTCAAAATCAGCATTCTGTTATCTACACTGAAGATAATTTCTTTAGGAAGAAGAGCTCATGGAAGTGCCAAAGGGCTGGCACTTGAGAGAGTCTCAGGTGTGTGTGACATGCCCTCTGGGGTTGTGTTGTGGCTGTCCACTCTCCTTGGGACTCGTCCTCTGTGGTGGTTCTCCTTGCCTTCCATTCAGAATGTTTGGTGACTGGGCCAAATATTGTGAGGTTAAGCTTCATGCGTCTGGTGTGCCTGTGAAACGTGACTTTCAACACACTCCACAAAACTTAAGGCCTGTTGTATTCTGTGACCAGGTGAGAGGGTGTGGGCAGGACTTTCTTCTAGTCCCCTGCAGGATTTTCTGTTCCTGTGGACCTAAGAAATGTGGCCTGAAGAAGGCAGTCCCAACAGTGTTCCAGGTTTGGGAATCCATGATTGCAGTTTTGGCAGCAATATCCTAACCGTCCTGCCTGTGGCCACTTCTCAGTCTTTATGCTGGCGGTCGTAGAACCCAAGTATCTTTGGCGCCCATCAAGGCATCTCCACCAACACTGTCCATCATGAATGCACACATAGAAATACTAATCTTAATACGGTGTCAACAGGTATTGTCTCTGATCATGGTTTCCAGGCTGTCTGCCCTTGGTTGCTTGCTGGTGTCCTCTCCAGGGGATATGCAGTGTTCTCTGGAGTCTATGTCTGCAAAGCATGCTGATCTGGAATCCCCGGGCCTCGAGACCCTTGGGTTGGAAGAACTCATGTCGTTCAGACACTCTCCTTTTCTCTGCCAAAAGCTATGTGTCAACATTCATATTGTGGGTTCTAAGTGTGCTCCTCTCCCTGGCCCTTTGTCTTTCTCCATGACTCCCTGACCTTTGACGCACCAAACATCCAATTCTCCCATAAGCCCTGTCTACACTCTTCTCCCATGGCCTCTGTGACTTCTTCTCTCTTTCGCTGTGGAGTGTGATTTATAGGCTTTAAGTCCATTTATGCCATGTATACAATGATGTGCTCATCAATGGTTGTGCTGATGTCTGAAGACAAGCCTGGAGCTCGCGGCCACTTCTACCATCTCCCTGTCCTCCAAATGCATTGTGGATTCTTATGGAGCCATAAGCAAGAAGGCATTATTGCTCCTTATGACATGTGGCAGAAAGGGAGATCGCATTGCTCTGTGTCGTATCTGTCAGTCACAGAAAGATATCTACCATATGATTTCACTCACTCGTGGGAGTAAAGAAACATGTGAATAAACAAGAAAATGAGATAGGCAATTAGACTCTCTGAGCACACAAAATTTGGTGTTGGTTCCAGGCAGGCTAGTCAGAATCTGCGTTTCTCAAAGTGGATCAAATGGGACAGTCAATGCAGGAAATGTGGCCGAACGGGATGTAACTTGAGTTTCCTCTGTGTTTAAAGGTGAATTGTGATCTGGAATAGAGCAGCTTCATATCTCTTAAAATATCATTTTTAGTGTTTTGAAACACACACAAACACACACACACACACACACACACACACACACACACACACACACACACAAAATTAAAAGCGTCCCAGAGAATTTAGGGAGAAATTGAGGAATAGCACTCACTGAAACAAAATTCAGAGAAAATACCATAAAAAACAAAAGTTTAGAGAATCTAAGTAACAAACCGTCCAAACTGGATAAGATAACTCTTTACCTATCAAGAATTAATTAATTAATTAGTTAGTTAATTCAACAACGTTACCTAAAAAACACGTCCACATAAGTATGTCATCATACCCAATACTGGGGAGAAAAGAATGGATTCCAAGACACATACGCACTACCATGAAAAGATCATGAGTCATACATATCTGATGTCTCAGGTAATGACGAAAGCTATTGAAGCAGTCCTCAAACATCTACCAACACATAGAAAGCCAGGTTCAAATCAATTCCGTGGTCCACAATTCGAGACCTTTAATGGTAATGTTGGCTTTTCTCATCTATTCCCAAAATGTAGTAAGAGGGAAGACTTTAATTTACAATGTCCAAAGACCCAATTCACATAAGGACCTTATAGTAAATCAATTGTATACAATTATAGTCAGTAAGATAATAAAACTAGAATTCATTTCTCTTGTCTTTCTTTCTTTTTCTCCATGTGAAACAGCCGGTTTTCCTTTTATTCACTATTTTTTCTTATATTCGGCAAGGCAGCCTTTCATCCATCCTACGTTTTGTGACATAGTGTTCCCTGATTCTTTAATTGCATATACCACCAAGTGCTCATCCTCATATAAATGCCACACCACCTCCATACCCATTACCCAGTTCCCTCTTTATGGCAGGTCTTATGCTTCTGTAACCCACTGCGTGGTCCCCAAAGTCCTGAGTGTCTCCTGGTGCATCTCCCTTTCTGACTTCTTCTCCTTCCGGTTTCCCTTACTACTACTCATGTCCATGGTATTCCTCATGGACCACATATCAGTGAAGCTATAGGATATTTCCCTTGTTCTGCTTGCATTTTCATTTGGAAATCATCTTCTTTATCATCAACTTCATAATCATCTTTATCCACTAGCCCGTGAAAGGTTATCTTGTCTCCTTCCACAGTGATGCTAGAGTCGGCATGGCAGGCCATCCATGGTGGCCATTCATTTTCATCTGAATAAAGAGCGTTGCTCCACATGGCTCTCTGCATGACTATGGCATGTAGCATTAACTAATGATGACAAGAGGTGCTGACCAGGTCTCTTTCTTTAGGGGTAGCGATCATGCAGCATTTCACTCTCCATGAAGCGTCTGCAATGGTATTTAAGGTAGTGTCAGCTAGACAGAGCCTTCATCCCTTAGGACTGGTGTTTCAGGACACTAGCAGATAATATCAAGGACAGCACAACGCATCCCTGCCCTGGCAATTTTCCTGGCATTGTGACTTTCCTTCCCTTCTTCCTTCCCTCACCTTCCAAGCTGACCAAACACCAAAGGCAGACCTTACACCCGAGAAACCATGGGGACCTGAAGCTAAGAATGGACCCTTCATCCAAGGATATCGAAGCTCCCAGAGACATATTTGTACCCAAGAGGCCGCACTGTTGATTGAGATCTCTAGAAATTTCAGTGGAAATAGGAACACCTTGCTCTCTCTGGAGAAATGTTGGTCCAAAGAATGGTATACAAAACATCGTTTTCTATTCTCTTTGTGTAGAAAATGGAACTGGGAAAGATACAGAAAAGACCAACTGAGTTCATGATCAGGCTAACATGGCTCTTTCTTGTTCCTTTCCAGGTCTTTCTACTTAAAGCCATTGGACTCATATGTCATGAGAGTGGGATAGCTGCTTCACTGAAGTCAGCTTCTGGACGTCACAAAGCTCTGAGATCCTAGCAACCTCACCAAAGCATGCCTCATCACTTCACCTGGCTGGAGTAGTTCTGGGTCAGCCAGGAGTATCAAAAACACTCCAAACCGCTGGAGCTGCCTGGGTATTTCACCAAGAGACTTTGTGAAATGATTTGGGTTCACCTTCTCCATGGCCGAATTTGTAGTCTTTGGCCGTGACTGTCACCACCACCCCTCTGGACTCAGGGGAAGGGCAAGAATCCACAATTCCATCTTAGCCACGTAAGGTCATGAAAGAATATGTAGTGTTAGGGTCCGTGATCTAAGGAAAGAGACTGACACAAAGCAAAATCAAGCAACATTTTATTTCACGCTATTCATCAGAATCCAAACTCAATCAGAAACCAAACTGCATCAGTAACCAAACTGCATTAGAAACCAAACTGACCATTAGGTGCCCGAGTCTTGCTGGGCACCACCGCCTTCCAGTCGCTGGTGTCCCTCCTGGAGGCTCCCTGCCTCACCCTCACTGTACCACAGACCCACTCCCAGCGTGGCTGCACCTTGGCTCCTGAGAGGGTGCTCCTGATGGCGGCACTGCCCGAGGTGGCCTGGCTGCTTGCGGGGGAGCTGCTGCTGATACTCTGGCTCAGGGTGGTGTTGCTCTTGGCAGTGCCACTGCCGCTGCTGCTCTGGGCAATGCTGCTTGGGGTGCGCTGCTGCCTGCTGCTGGTCTGGGTGGTGCTGCTCTCGGTGGAGCCACTGCTGCTGCTGCTCTGGGTGGTGCACGGGATGGTGCTGTATGTGTTACAGCTCGAGGCGCAGCCGCCACCGCTGCTGCTCTGGGCGGTGCTGCTTGAGGTGGTGCTGCTGCCTGCTGCTGCTCTGGGTGTTGCTGCTCACGGTGGAGCCACTGCTGCTGCTGCTCTAGGCGGTTCACGGGGTGGTGCTGCACGTGTTACAGCTCGAGGTGGCGCCGCTGCCACTGCTGCTCTGGGCGGTGCACAGGGAAATGACCCTTGAGGTGGCGCCGCTGCCTCTGTTGCTCTGGGCGGTGCCCGGGGCGGCGCTGCTCGTGGAGGCACTGCTGCCGCTGCTGTTCTGGGTGGTGCTGCTTGCGGTGGAGCCCTTGCCCCTGTTGCTCTGGGCGGTGCACGTGGCGGTGCCTCTCGTGTTACAGCCCAAGGCAGCGCCGCCGCTGCTAATGCTGCTGCTCTGGTGCACAGGGTGGTGCTGCTGGTGGTGGCGCTGCCGACGCTGCTGCTCTGAGTGGTGCACGGGGTGATGCCGATTGAGGTGGCGCCGCTGCCACTGCTGCTCTGGTCGGTGCACGGGGTGGCGAAGCTTGTGTTACAGCTTGAGGCGGCGCTGCTGCCGCTGCTGCTATGGTGCACAGGGCGGTGCTGCTGGCAGTGGCACGGCTGCGGCTGCTGCTCTTGGTGGTGCTGCTCGCGGTGGAGCCACTGCCGCTGCTGCTATGGTCGGTGCACGGGGTGGCGCAGCTTGTGTTACAGCTTGAGGCGGCACTGCTGCCGCTGTTGCTCTGGCTAATCAGGCCCTTACATTCCTCCTTTATCTTTGGAAATCAGTCAAATCCTTGACTTTTCAGCCAGTTCTATGTTCTCCTGTTGTAAGGGGGTTATATTGAGCATGTAAGACTAACATTTTTATCGCACCAATTTTCTTTGTTACAAATGACATTAGGGTGTTTATAATCCAGGGGCCAAAAAGTAACAGTAGTGCACAGTCGGATGATGAGTTAGCAATTCAACGTTTGTATAACCTTTTCCATTTTTTTTCTAATTCCATTCATCTAATTTCCCACATATACTTTACATAAACAGGTAAAATAGGAGCAACAATAAACTCACAGTTTTTTTAGTCTTAGCTTTAGTCCATGGTCAGCGGGGTCTGTCCACTGCAGCTTCCATCTCTGGGGGCATCCTTGTCCTCGGCTCGTTTGACGTGACCCACGTGAATCCAGTCCCTGATTCCTTCTACTTTTACTTACATGGGGGTGGTCAGGATAACAGTAAATGGTCCCTTCCAGTGAGGCTCCAAGTTTCCCCCTTGATAGCAACGTATCCATACCTAGCCCCCAAGTTGCTAAGGATGTGGTTCCACCTCCATCTCTATCCCAGTGTGGGCAGTCAGGATCCCTGAGTGGGTTTTTTTTTTTTTTTAAGACAGACTAATACCTTCAGTGACTCGAGTACAGACTGATCAGTCATTTCTTCTAGCTCAACCTCTAGTAGTCAAGGACAGAGAGGGGGGATCTCCCAAACATTATTTCAAATGGGGTCACCGTGCTTAAATAGGGTGTACATTGTGCCCTGAGGAGGGCGAAAGGAAGGAGATCCACCCATCCACAGCTAGTCACCAGAATTAGATTTGTCAAGATCCCTATAAGAGTCCGATTCATTCTCTCTACTTTCCCAGAACTCTGAGGCCGGTAGGCACAATGTAGTTTCCAATTAGTGCCCACGGCCTTGGCCAATGCCTATGAGACTGAACTCACAAATGCAGGGTCATTGTCTGATCCAATTGCAAGAGGCAGCCCAAACCTAGGAATTATTTCTTCTAGTAGCTTTTTTGGCTACCACTCCTGCCGTCTCATGTTTGGCGGGAAAAGCCTCTATCCAGCCTGAAAATGTATCTACAAAAACTAACATGGAAATGTATCTACAAAAACTAGCATGTATTTGTGCCCATATTTTCCAGGTTTCATTTCTGTAAAATTTATTTCCCAATAAATTCCTGGCTCCTTACCTCTTTCTCTTTTCCCTCTTCCCATTTTCGTTCTTCCCACATTAACTGCCTGGCATTGAGCACATCTATCGACTACATCCTGTACCATATGCCCTAATTTAGAAACCTGGAACTGCTTGCCTATAAGTTCCATGAGTTTGCGTATCCCCAAATGAGTACCCTGATGTATTTGGTGTACTAACTTCTTATCTAGTCTTCGAGGAAGAATTATTTTCCCTGCTTCAGTCTTAGCCCAGTTCCCTTCATAGTTCAATTTAACCCATTTCTGTAAATACTTTAAAGCTTCTTCTGAAGAGTTCGGTTTTTCTGGTAGGGCTGGAGCTGGGAGTGTAACAAGTTCTTGCTCTGTTTCTCAGGCTGCTTATTTTGTGGCTTGATCTGCTAATTCGTTTCCTTTTGACATCAGATCAGTCCCCTTTTGGTGTCCTGGGCAATGCATAATGGCCACCTCTTTTGGGGTCCCAAATAGCCTGGAGGAGAGCCAATATTTCTCCTCTGTTTTTAATTCCTTTTCCTTCTGCTCTTAATAGGCCCCTTTCTTAATAAATAGCCCCATGTATATGAAGAGTAGCAAAGGCGTACTTGCTGTCTGTATAGATGTTGGCGGTTTTACCTTTGGCCATCTGCAGTGCCTTAGTGAGAGCAATCAGCTCCGCTTTTTGTGCCATAGTTCCATGTGGCAGGGCAGCTGTCCAGAGTCTCTGCCCGGGAGAAACTACCACAGCCCCCACATACCTCTTGCCATTGACCATGTAGCTACTCCCATCTGTGAACAGAGTCATCTCAGCATCCGGGAGGGCAATGTCTCTGAGATCCAGCTTTATTCCTGCAACTTGGGTTAGGACTTCTCCACAATCATGTGAATGGTCAGCCAGCTCCTCTGGCAGCAGTGTGGCTGCATTTAGCACTGCCAGGGCTGGATGGTCACTCTTGGATTGTTGAAGAGGAGGGCCTGATACCCCATCACTCAGGCGTTTGTCATCCATCGGTCTGGTGGAGTCCGGAGAAGGCCCTCGATGGCGTGTGGTGGTCAAAATGAGATTTTGACCCAGAGTCAATTTACATGCATCCTTTACCAGGAGGGTCATGGCAGCAATTATGCATAGGCAAGAGGGGAACCCAGCTGCTACTGGATCTAGTTTCTTGCTAAGATAGGCTACTGGCCTTTGCCAAGGCCCAAGAGTCTGAAAACTCC
This sequence comes from Meles meles, assembly GCF_922984935.1. Taxonomy (NCBI): domain Eukaryota; kingdom Metazoa; phylum Chordata; class Mammalia; order Carnivora; family Mustelidae; genus Meles; species Meles meles. The sequence goes on along the minus strand of NC_060088.1, from coordinate 21,419,297 downwards.
TTTGGCCACCCCTGCTTTTTCATCGACATACAAGTGGAAGGGCTTGGTAACATCTGGGATGGCCAATGCTTTGGCACTCAGTACAACTGTTTGTAATTCCCAAAATGCTCCTTCTGCCTCAGCTGTCTACTCTATCATACTGAACCCCCCCTTTTTCCAGTTCGTATGGAGGTTGGACAATCTCCACAAACTGCAGTGTGCATAGCCTGCAGTAGCCCACCGTCCAAGAAACTTTCTCAGATGTCGGGACATGATGGGGCAGGGGTATCCAGTGATCACCTGTTTCCTGGACACAGACAGTGAATGCACTCCCTCATGCAGATCAGAACCTAGATAAGTGGCATGGCTCTGACAGAGCTGTGCTTTCTTTGCTGACACCCAATACTCTTTTTCCTGCAGAGTCTGTAAAAGAGCTCTTGGCCCCCACAAACATGACTCATAGTCCTCAGCGGCTACTAGCAAGTCATCAACATACTGTAGCAGAGTGACTCCTGGGTTGGAGGTTCTGTACTCACGCAAATCCTCACATAGGGCCTCGTCAAAAAAAAAAAAAATGGTGGGTGAATTATTGAATCCTTGAGGAAGTCTTGTCCAGGTGAGCTGGCCTTGGAATCCTTAATGTGGGTCGGACCACTCAAAAGCAAAAAGGGTTGAGATTTCCTTGCTAAAGATATGCAGAAAAATGCATCCTTGAGATCTAAGACAGTATACACAGTTCTTTGGGGGCCCAGGAGGGAGAGTAGGGTATAGGGGTTAGGCACCATCGGGTAGATATCTTCAACCTGTTTATTAACTTCCCACAAGTCCTGAACGGGTCTGTACTCCCCAGTCTAGGCCTTTTTGACAGGCAGCAAAGGTGTGTTCCATGGAGATTTGCAAGGAACTAGGATCCCTTCTCCTCGGAGGTGGTTAATGTGTTTTCTGATCCCTTCCTTTGCTTCCCGGGGAAGGGGGTGCTGCCGATTGTGAACAGCCATAGCCATCGCCTTTAATTTTACCATCACTGGAGGTTGTCCCCTGACCAGGCCAGGGGTCTTCCCTTCTGCCCAGACCTCAGGAAACTTGACGTGTAGGATTTGGAGAAGGCTCCCCGCCTTTGTCTCCTCTGGTTTTAAGACTGGCTTGTAAAGGAGGTATTCATCTACTGCTTCCATAAGCACCTGTACAGTGGGTTGTCTCAAGGTTACAGTCATGTCTCCTTCCGAGAACTGAATGCCAGCTCATAACTTGTGGAGGAGATCTCTTCCCATCAAGTTATATGGGGCATTAGGGAGGACCAAAAATCGATGTTTAACTACTCCCGAGGCCAATTTTAAAGTCCTTTCTGTTGTCCATTTATGTCTCTCTGTGCTATTTGCTCCTTGTACACAAACTTCCTCTCCAGATAGTTTTCCCATAGGTTCAAGTAATGATGAAAACTGGGCCCCCGTGTCCACCAAAAAAATCAATTGATTTCCCCTCCACTTCAATTTTTACTCTGGGGCCAGCACTGTTGTCTTCCTTTTGGGGCATTCCGTGGCCCAGTCTCCTTTTTCCTTACAGTAAGCACACTGATCTGAACCTAAGTCTTCCCACCTGCCTTCTCTGTGCTTAGGCTTTTCCTTCCACTTACTATCCCATACCTATCTCATGTAATGCCAGAACCTTAACCAGCTTTTGTCTGTTTTTCATCCTCCTATGCATCCCTGTTGTTAAACATCCTTTCTCCTATTCCCAATAGCTCAGATTCTTCCCTTCAAATCCTTCAATTTCCTGAAGTTTCCTCCTTGTATCCAGGACTGACTGACTGGCAAAAGCAAGATTCACTGCCCCCTGATTTTCTGGTTCCTCAGGAACGATCAGGCTATACATTTTATAGGCTTTAATAAGCCTTTCTAGTAATGCTCCTGGAGACTCATTCTCACTTTAAGTCACTATACTAATTCTGGTTTAGTCTGATGGTTTAGTCTGAGTGCAACTTTTACTTCTGGAAATTCAGTTCCAGGATTTCAACATATCAAAGACCTGTATTTGTTCTGAAAGACTCCCATATGAATTTCATTTAAGGCGGAATTCATCTTACAAGAGAATTAAAACAATTACAAATGACAAAAAAACCTCAGAGTAGTTATGGTTAAATATCAAATGATGACCCTTATCAATACATTAAAGCTTTAGGAAATGTATAGAAACTCTGGAGTTGTTACAGCATTTACCCAAATGTAACCCAAGGTTTATCATTGATTTAGCAGTACTTCCTGAGTAACTTAGCACATCAGGGAAAAGCCTTATGAGTCAAAGAGGTCTCATTTACAATTCTCGGTGGGCAAAGAGAAAACCATTCACATTTTAGCCACTTGTGAAGTGTTATGACAGCCGTTAAGCACAAAACTTGTTTACTAACAGCTTTCAAAAGCACAAACCCAGTTCCAGCAACCAGCACCCTAGCACTTCATCCCATTTGTCATCAAGCTAAACTTCAAAGCTTCAGGATTCCAAAGACTCTGAAAGCTACTTTAACAATTACCCATTAAAACCCTGAGATAGACAATTAACCATCAGTTCGGTCACCTCTTTGCTAACAGATTTCATGTTCCATCTGGGCCCATTCCACTTCAGATGCCATGTTTCCGCCAGCAAGGGGGAGGGGCTAGGCAGTCCACATTGGGCCAGAGAAGGCAAGGAATTCCCCGAAAAAAAGGGAGTTTTGGCAGCTGCTTGGGAATATTCCTTAAAGTCTCTGTCCTGAGTTAGACTAACCCTAGTTGGCTCTAGTGATAGCCCTTAACACACGAAATGAGTGAGGGAGAAGCCCCACATATATTATGAGGAACAGAGGGATGAAAGTCAGAGTCCCCTTACTCTTTGCTTGCCCCATTCCTTCAAACATAACAAACAACACAGCAGACAGCAAAAAGACAAGACAAAGACAACCACAGGCCCAGCGGTCCTGCCACCAGTGGTGATTTCCTAGGGGGACTCAAACCCCATGACCGGAAAGGGAGACTCGAACCCCTGATGACCACCCCGGGGACTCGAACCCCCGATGACCACCTTGGAGGACTCGAACCCCTGATGACCGCCTAGGGGGACTCGAACTCCCTGAACATCTAGGGGGATCGAACCCCCCGACCACCCAGGGGGACTCAAACCCCCTGTGGATCTACCATCAGAGGGATGGGGTATCCCCGCATCCACTCCAGCCCTGGGGAGCATGGCTGCGTCCAGCTTCTCCCGGTGGGCCATACCCTGGAGCTCCAACCAGACAGAGAGATAAAATCATAACACTTCTGGGGGCTTTTCCCATAAGTTCAGATGCTGGCTCAGTTCTTGTTGTTTGATCCCGGACGAACCACCAATGTTAGGATCCGTGATCAAAGGAACGAGACTGACACAAAACAAAAATCAAGCAAAGTTTTATTTCACGCCATGCATCAGAAACCAAATTGCATCAGAAACCAAACTGCATCAGAACTAAACTGCATTAGAAACCAAACTGCATTAGAAACCAAACTGACGGTTAGGTGCCCGAGTCTTGCTGGGGACCACCGCCTCCCAGTCACTGGGGTCCCTCCTGGAGGCTCCCTGACTCACCCTCACCATACCACAGACCCACTCCCGGCGTGGCTGCACCGTTGGCTCCTGAGAGGCTGCTCCTGATGGCGGCACTGCCTGAGGCGGCGTGGATGCTTGCGGCGGAGCTGCTGCTGATACTCTGGCTCAGGGTGGCATCGCTCGCAGCAGCTCCGCTACTGCTTTTGCTCTGGGCAGTGCTGCTTGCGGTGGAGCCGCTGCCACTGGTGCCCTGGGCAGTGCACGGGTCAATGCCACTCGTGTTACAGCTCCAGGCGGCACCACTTCCACTGCTGCTCTGGGCAAGGAAGAAAAGGACGACAACCCCGATGACACAGACTCTGTTCCCCATGATGCCACGGCAACATGGCCACTCCCCGGACGAGGCCACACACCGGACAAGGCCGCTTCCTCGATGAAGAGGCCTCTCTGGATAAGGACGCTCAAGGACAGGGCTGCAAGCCAAGGAGGCCGCACCCTGGAATGACGCCGCTCTGGCATGGCCACTCTAGAACAGGCCACTCCAGCCCTTGGCTTGGGGTGGCTCTGCTCCTGATGACCCTGACGCTATCACTCCTATGACTACCCTAATGTCTCCCAAAGGCTATCCTAATGACTATTCTAACTGCCATTCTAACTCCTCCTACTTCTCCAATGGATATTCTAACTCCTCCTATTCCCCAACCGCTATTCTAAGTCCTCTTACTCCTCCAATGGCTATTCTAACATCACCTACTTTTCCAATGGCTATTCTAACTACTCATACTTCTCCCCCCACACAGCCTCACAGACTAACCTTTATAGAGATGGTTGAGAACGGTCAACACACAGGTGGCCAATGAGATTACAACTCACCAAGGTTAATATATGTGCCCCCACTAATTGGAAACGGCTATCTGGCCTGGCCCTCCCCTATATCCGGGGTTTACATTTCCTCTGGCTAATCAGGCCCCTACAAGGAGTACAAGCAGCCTCAGACGGGGATTCAAGCCATACACATGTTCGTGGTCCTCACACCCTAACAGGAGGCCTCTGACCAGGAAAAGTGACCCCCGCCTTCCGAGGAAAGCTAAGAATTAACACCCGCAACCATACAATAGACATGTCTGGAGACGTCAACAGTGAGGACAAGAGTTCTTGCATCTTAGAAATCGTGCCTAAATGCTTCCCAATTTTCCCAGCTGACCAAAGATTAAAGGCAGACCCTACACCCTAAAAGCTTAGGCCCAGGACAGACTCATCTGTTTGGAGCTCGCAGGAGCAAGCACGGAGCATTTTGGAAGAGAACTAATACCCATGTGAAGCAATCTGAAAAGGCTTTCGGGTGAGTTTCAGGAATACAATGTGAATCTACAAAAGGTCTCTGTCTTCTCTGGATTCGAAATGCGCATTCTGTTATCTACCCTGAAGATAATTTCTTTAGGAAGAAGAGCTCATGGAGTGCCCAAAGGCTGGCACTTGAGAGAGTCTCAGATGTGTGTGACATGCCCTCTGGGGTTGTGTTGTGGCTGTCCACTCTCCTGTGGGCTCATCCTCTGCAGAGGCTCTCCTTAGCTTCCATTCAGAGTGTTTGGTGTGTGGGCCAAATATGCTGAGGTTAAGCTTCGTGGGTCTGGTGTGCCTGTGAAACGTGATTTTCAAGCCCCTCCAGAAGACTTAAGGCCTGATCAATTCTGTGGCTAGGTGAGAGGATGTGTGCAGGGCTTTTTTCTAGTCCCCTGCAGGATTTTCTGTTCTCCAGGGGCTAAGCAACGTGGCCAGAAGAAGGCAACCCAACGGTGTTCCTGGTTTAAGATTCCGTGATTGCAGGTTGGGAAGCTAATGTCCTCACATCCTACTGTGGCCACTTTTCAGTCTTAATACTGGCAGTAGTATAACCCAAGTATCTTTGACAGCCATCTATCATCTCCCCCAACACTGTCCATCAAAAATGCACACAACAAAATAATAATCTTACCACGGTATCACCAGGTATTGTCTCTGATCATGGTTTCCAGGCTGTCTGCAACGGTTTGCTTCCTGGTGTCCTCTCCAGGAGATACACAGTGTTCTGAGTTCTGGAATGTTTGTCTGCAAAGCATGCTGATCTAGAATCCCTGGGCCTCAAGATCATTGGATTGCAAGAACTCGTGTCATTCAGACACTCTTCTTTTCTACGGCAACAGCTTTGGTCAACATTCAAATTGTGGGTTCTAAGTGTGCTCCGCTCCCCTGGGCCTTTGTCTTTGGCCATGGCTCCCTGCCCTCTGAAGCACCAACCATCCAATTCTCCCATAAGGCCCCTCTACACCCTTCTCCCATGGTCTCTTTTACTTCTTCTCTCTTTCGCTGTGGACTGGGATTTCTAGGCTTCAGGTCCTTTTATGCCATGTTTACATTGACGTGGTCATCTTCTGGTTGTGCTGATGGGTGAAAACAAGCCTAGAGCTCCCAGACACTTCTACCATCTCCCTGTCCTCCAATTGCACTGCAGACTCTTATGGAGCCATCAGCAAGAAGGCATTCTTCCTCCTTATGACATGTGGCAGAAAGGGAGAGAGCATTGGGATGTATCGTATCTATCAATCAAAGAAAGACAACTACCATACGATTTCACTCACTCATGGAAGTAAAGAAACATGTGAAAAAGCAAGAAAAAAGGACTGGTCATTAGACTCTAACCAGGCACACAAAATTTGGTGTTTGTTCCAGGAAGGCTAGTCAGAATCTGCGTTTCTCAAAGTGGATCAAATGGGACATTCAATGCAGGAAATGTGGCTGAACGGAATGTAACGTAAGATTCCACTGTGTTTGAATGTGAATTGTGATGTGGAAAGAGCAGCAGAGCAGCTTCATATCTCTTAAAATAACATTTTTAGCATTTTCTGAAACACACACACACACACACACACACAGACACACACACACACACACACACACACACACACACACACACACACTTAAAAGAGTCCCACAGAATTTAGGGAGCAAGTGAGGAATAGCACTGATGGAAGCAAAATTCAGAGAAAATACCATAAAAAATTTTAGAGAATCAAAATAACAAAGCGTCCAAACTGCATAAGTTAAATCCTTACTAATTAAACAACCATAACTAAAAGACCCCTACACACAAGTCTGCCAGCAAATCCAACACTGGAGTGAAAAGGAAAAATTCCAAGACACATACGCACTACCATGACAGGATCATGAGTCAGACATACCTGACTTTTGAAGCAACTTTGGAGGATATTAAAGCAGTCCTAAAACATTTCTCATCACACAGAAAAGCAGGTTCAAATCAATTCCCTGGGCCACGATTCGAGACATTTAATGGTAATGTCGGCTTTTCTCATCTACTCCCAAAATGTAGGAAGAGGGAAGACTCTAATGTACAATGTCCAAAGACCCAATTCAGATAAGGACCTTATAGGAAACCAATTGCATTCCATTTAATCAGTAAGATAATAAAACGAGAGTTCATTTCTCTTCTCTTTCTTTCTTCATCTCAATGGGAAATGGCCTGTTTTCTTTCTAATCAATATTTTTTCTTATATTCGGCAAGCCAGCCTTTCATCCATCCTATGTTTTTTGACATAGTGTTCCCTAAATCTTTAATTGGATATACCACCAAGAGCGCATCCTCATATAATGCCACACCAGCTCCATACCCATTAACCAGTTCACACTTTATGGCAGGTATTATTCTCCTGTAACACTCAGCTTGGTCCCAAGAGCCTAAGTCTCTCCTGTTGAGTCTCTCTGTCTGATTTTTTCTACTTCCGTTTTCCATTTCTGCTGCTCATGTCCATGTTATTCTTCATGGACCACATATGAGTGACGTCATAGGATATTTCCCATGGTCTGCTTGCATTTACATTTGGAAATCATCTTCTTTATCATCATCTTCATATTCATCTTTATCCACTAGGCCTTAAAATTGTACCTCACCTCCTTCCACTGTGATGCTAGTGCGGCATGGCAAGCCATTGATGTTGGACCTTCATTATCATCTGAATAAAGAGAGTTGCTCAACATGGATCTCCCCATGACTATGGCAGGTAGCATTAACTAATGAGGACAAGGAGTGCTGACATTGCTCTTTCTTTCGGGGTAGCGATCATGCAGAGATTCACTGTCCATGAAGCCTTTGCAACGGTGTTTAAGGTTATATCAGGTAGACAGAGCCTTCATCCCTTAGGACTTGTGTTGCAGGACACTAGCAGATTAAGACAAGGACAGCACAATGCATTTCTGCCCTGGGAATTTTCCTGGAATGGTGACTTTCCTTCCCTTCTTCCTTCACTCACCTTCCAAGCTGACCAAGCACCAAAGGCAGACCTTACAGCCAAGAAACCATGGAGAAGAGATAATAAAAATGGACCATCTCAGCCAAGGATATCAAACATCCCCGAGACCTAATTGTAGCCAAGAGGCCTCGCCGTTGATTGAGATTTCTAAAAATTGCAGTGGAAATAGGAACACCTTGCTCTCTCTGGAGAAATGTTGGTCTAAAGAATGGAATGCAGAACATCGTTTTCTTTTCTCTTTGTATAGAAAATGGAAGTGGGAAAGGAACTGAAAAGACCCCCTGAGTTCATGATCAGGCTAACAGGTGTCTTTCTTGCTCCTTCCCAGGTCTTTATATTTAAAGCCATAGGACTCCTATGTCATGAGAATGGGATTGCTGCTTCAGTGAAGTCAGCTTCTGTTATGTCACAAAGCTCTGAATTCTTAGCAACCACTTCTCACCAAAGTACGACTCATCACTTCACCTGGCTGGATTAGTTCTGGGTCAGCCAGGAGTATTAAAATCACTCCACACCACTGGAGCCGCCTGGGTATTTCCCCAAGACATTTTGTGGAGCGATTTGAGGTCACTTTCTCCATGACCAAATTTGTAGTCATTGGCCATGACTGTCACCACCAACCCTTTGGACTCCTGAGAAGGGCAAGAAACCACAATTCTCCGTGCTTACTCCTGTGAGATCCAAACAGATGAGTCCGTCTTGGGCCTCAGCTTCTAGGTTATAGGGTCTGCAATTAATGTTTCTACAGCTAGGAAAATTGGACGCATTTATGGCACGATTTCTGGATATGGAAGAAGAACTCGTGTCCTCACTGTTGAAGACTCCATATATGTCTTTTGTATGGTTTCGGGTGTTAATTCGGAGCTTCCCTCGGAGGGCGAGGGTCGCTTCCTGGTCAGAAGCATCCTGATGGTGTGTGAGGACCATGAACATGTGTATGGCGTGGAGTTCCCAGTGTGAGGCTGTTTGCACCCTGACCCTTTCTGAGGTTACGTCAGTAAGACGGAATTGTGGATTCTTGCAATTCTCAGGAGTCCAGAGGGGTGGTGGTGACAATCACGGCCAAAGACTACAAATTCAGTCATAGAAAAGGTGACCGCAAAACTCTTCACAAACTGTCTTGGGGAAGTACCCAGGCGGCTCAAGCGGTTTGGACAGATTTTGATATTCCTGGCTGACCCAGAACTACTCCAGCCAGGTGAAGTGATGAGGCATGGTTTGGTGAGGAGTGGTTGCTAGGACATCAGAGCTCTGTGACAGCACAGAAGCTGACTTCACTGAAGCAGCAATCCCATTCTATTGACATATGATTGCTATGGGTTTAAATAGAAAGACTTGGGAAGGAACAAGAAAGAGCCCTGTTAGCCTGATCATGAACTCAGGTGGTCTTCTCTATTTCTTTCCCACTTCCACTTTCTGTACAAAGAGAAAAGAAAACGATGTTCTGTATATCATTCTTTAGACAAACATTTCTCCAGAGAGACCAAGGTGTTTCTATTTTCACTGCAATTTATAGAGATCTAAATCAACAGCGAGGCTTCTTGGCTACCATTAGGATAGCCCTGGGTGAGAGTGTCCATTCTGAGCTTTGGTTCAATATTGTTTCTGGGGTATAAGTTCTGCCTTTGGTGCTTGGTCAGCTTGGAAGGTGATGGAAGGAAGAAGGGAAGGAAAGTCACAATTCCAGGAAAATTTCCAGGGCAGGGATGCATTGTGCTGTCCACGTCCTTTTCTGCTAGTGTCCTGAAACACCATTCCTAAGGGATGAAGCCTCTGTCTACCTGACATTACCTTAAACACCGTTGCGAAGGCTTCATTGAGAGTGAAATGCTGCATGATCGCTAAACCTAAAGAAAGAGCCCTGGTCAGCACTCCTTCTCATCAGTAGTTAATGCTACATGCCATAGTCATGGGGAGATCCATGTTGATCAACTCTCTTTATTCAGATGAAATGAATGGCCAACATCGATGGCTTGCCATGCCCACTCTAGCATCTCTGTGTAATGAGGCAAGATAACCTTTTAGGGGCTAGTTGATAAATATGATTATGAAGATGGTGTTAAATAAGATGATTTGCAAATGAAAATGCAAGCAGAACAAGGGAAATATCCGATGGCTTCACTCATATGTAGTCCATGAGGAATACCATGGACATGAGTAGTAGTAAGTTAAAACGGAAGGAGAAGATGTCAGACAGGGAGACGCACCAGGAGAGACTCAGGACTTTGGGGACAAAGCTGAGGGTTACAGGATGATAAGACCTGCCATAAAGAGGGAACTGGTTAATGGGTATGGATGTGGTGTGGCATTATATGAGGATGAGCCCTTGGTGGTATATGCAATTAAAGAATCAGGGAACATTCTGTCAAAAAATGTAGGATGGATGAAAGGCTGGCATGCCGAATATAAGAAAATATAGTGAATAGAAAGAAAAACAGGCCGTTTCACATGGAGATGAAGAAAGAAAGTGAAGAGAAATGAATTCTTGGGGCGCCTGGGTGGCTCAGTGGATTAAGCCGCTGCCTTCGGCTCAGGTCATGATCTCAGGGTCCTGGGATCGAGCCCCGCATCAGGCTCTCTGCTCTGCAGGGAGCCTGCTTCCTCCTCTCTCTCTGCCTGCCTCTCTGTCTGCTTGTGATCTCTCTCTCTGTCAAATAAATAAATAAAATCTTAAAAAAAAAAGAAATGAATTCTTGTTTTATTATCTTACTGATTAAAATTGTATGCAATTGGTTTCCTATAGGTTCCTTATCTGAATTGGGTCTTTGGACATTGTAAATCAGAGTCTGCCCTCCTCCTATATTTTGCGAATAGATGAGATAAGCCGACATTACCATTAAATGTCTCGAATTGTGGACCAGGGGATTGATTTGAACCTGGCTTTCTGTGTGTTGGGAGATGTTTGACGACTCCTTCAAAAGCCTCAAAGCCTGCTTCAAAGTCATTACCTGAGATGACAGATATATATGACTCATGATCTTGTCATGGTAGTGCATAAGTGTCTTGGAATTTTTACTTTTCTCTCCGGTATTGGATTTGCTGGCAGACTTCTGTGTAGTGGTCTTTTAAGTATGGTTGTTTAATTAATTAATTAAGTAAGTAAGTAAGTAAGTAACTCTTGATAGGTTAGGAGTTAACTAATCAAGTTTGGGCAGTATGTTATTTTACTCTCTAAGCTTTTGTTTTTTATGGTATTTTCTCTGAATTTTGATTCCTTGAGTGCTATTCCTAACTTGCTCCCTAACTTTTGTGGGACTCTTTTAACTGTGTGTGTGTGTTTGTGTTTTTATGTGTGTGTGTTTCTCAATACGCTAAAAATGATATTTTAATAGATATGAAGCTGCTCTATTCCAAATCACAATTCACCTTAAAACACAGTGGAAACTCGCTTTACATCCCATTCGGCCACATTTCCTGCATTGAATGTCGAATTTGAACACTTTTAGAAAGGCAGATTCTGACGAACCTGCCTGGAACAAACACCAAATTTTGTGTGCCTGCTTAGAGTCTATATGCTTGTCCCTTTTTCTTGCTTTTTCACATATTTCTTTACTCCCAGGACTGAGTGAAATTGTATTGTAGTTTTCTTTCTGTGACTGACTGATATGACATAGCTCAATGCGCTCTCCCATTCTGCCACCTGTCACAAGGAACAGGAACGCCTTCCTGCTTATAGCTCCATAAGAGTCCACAGTGCATTTGGAGAACAGGGAGATGGTAGAAGTGTCTGGGGGCACCAGGCTTGTCTTCAGCCATCAGCAAAACTAGAAGATGACCATATCAATGGAAATATGGCATAAATGGACCTGAAGCCTAGAAATCACACTCCACAGCGAAAGAGAGAAGAAGTCACAGAGACCCTGGGAGAAGGCTGTAGAGAGGGCTTATGGGAGAATTGGACGGTTGGTGCTTCAGAGTGTAGGGAGCCATGATCAAAGTCAAAGGTGCAGGGGTGAGTAGCACACTTAGAACACAAAGTATGAATGTTGACCCATAGCTCTTGGCGGAGAAAAGGAGAGTGTCTGTATGACATTAGATCTTGCAACCCAAGGGTCCTGAGGACCAGGGTTTCCAGATCAGCATGCTTTGCAGACAGAGACTCCAGAGAACACTGTGTAACTCCTGGAGAGGTCACCAGCAAGTAACCAGGTGCAGACATCCTGGAAACCATGATCAGAGACAATACCTTTTGACACCGTGGTAAGATTATTATTTCTTTGTGTGCATTGATGATGGGCAGTGTTGGTGGAGATGTTTTGATGGTCACAAAAGATACTTGCGCTCTACAACCGCCAGCATCAAGACTGAGAAGTGGCCACAGGCAGGAGAGTGAGGACATTAGCTGCACAACTTGCAATCATGGATACACAAACCTGGAACACTGTTGGGACTGCCTTCTTCAGGCCACGTTGCTTAGTCCCAGGGGAACAGAAAATCCTGGAGGGGACTAGAAGAAACACCGACCACGTCTTCTCACCTGGCCACAGATAAGTTTTGTCGAGAGGGTTGAAAGTCAGGTTTCACAGGCACACCATATATGGCCCAGACAACAAACACTCTTAATGGAAGGCCAAGGGAGCCTTTACAGACGACAAGCAGGAAGAGAATGGACAGCCAAAACACAACACCAGAGGGCATGTCACACACACCTGAGACTCTCTCAATGGTCAGACTTTCGGCACTCCATGAGCTCTTCTTCCTAAATAAATTATCTTCAGGGTAGATAAAAGAAATCGCGTTTTGAATACAGAGAAGACAGAGACTTTTTTAGATTCACGTTGAATTCCTGAAACTGGCCTGAAAGCCTTTTCCGATGGCTTCACATGGGGATTGGTTATCTTCCAAAATTCTCCGTGCTTCCTCCTGTGACCTCCAAACAGATGATTCCATCCTGGTCCTAAGCTTCTAGAGTGTAGGGTCTGCCTTTAATGTTTGCTCAGTTGCAAAAATTGGGAGGCATTTATGGCACGATTTCTGGAGACGTAAGACAAACTCGTGTCCTCACTTTAGAAGACTCCAGATAGGTCTTTGGTGTGGTTGCGGGTGTTAACTCGGAGCTTTCCTCCGAGGGCGGGGGGGCGTTTTTCCTGGTCAGAAGCATCCTGATAGGGTGTGAGGAACATGAACATGTGTATGGCGTGGAGTTCCCCGTGTGAGGCTACTTGTACTCCTGACACTTTCTTGACCGTCCGTGAGTAAGGTGGAATTGTGGATTCTTGCATTTCTCAGGAGTCCAGAGGGGTGGTGGTGACAGTCACGGCCAAAGACTACAAATTCGGCCATGGAGACGGTGACCCCAAATCGCTCCATAAACTGTCTTGGGAAATACCCAGGAGGCTCAAGTGGTTTGGAGTAATTTTGATACCCATGGCTGACCCAGAACTACTCCAGCCAGGTGAAGTGATGAGATATGGTTTGGTGAGGAGTGGTTTCTAGGACCTCAGAGATTTGTGACGCCACAGAAGCTGACTTCACTGAAGCAGCAATCACATTCTCAAGACATATGAGTCCTATGGCTTTAAGTAGAAAGACCTGGGAAGGAACAGAAAAGAGCCCTGTTAGCCTGATCATGAACTCCGGTGGCCTTTTCTGTTTCATTCCCACTTCCACGTTCTAGACAAAGAGAAAAGAAAACAATGTTCTCTATACCATTCTTTAGACCAACATTTGTCCAGAGAGAGCAAGGTGTTCTTATTTCCACTGTAATTTCTAGACATCTCAATCAACAGCGAGGCCTCTTGGCTACCATTAGGTCTCAGGTAGGTTGGATATCCTGGGTGAGAGGGTCCATTCTTAGTTTCTGTTCCCTATGTTTTCTCGGGTGTACGGTCTGACTTTGGTGCTTGGTCAGCTTGGAAGGGGAGGGAATGAAGAAGGGAAGGAAAGTCGCAATTCCAGGAAAATTTCCAGGGCAGGGATTCATTGTGCTGTCCGTGTCCTTATCTGCTAGTGTCCTGAATCACCAGTCCCAAGGGATGAAGGCTCTCTCTACCTCACATTACATTAAACACCATTGCAAAGGTTTAATGGAGAATAAAATTCTGCATGATCGCTACACCTAAAGAGCCCTGGTCAGCACTAGTTGTCATTATTAGTTAATGCTACATGCCATAGTCATGGGGAGAGCCATGTTGAGCAACTCTCTTTATTCAGATGAAATGAATGGCGAACATCGATGGCCTGCTATGCCCACTCTAGCATCACTGTGGAAGGAGCCGAGATACCTTTTTAAGGCCTAGTGGTTAAAGATGATTATGGAGATGATGATAAAGAAGATGATTTCCAAATGAAAATTCAAGCAGACCAAGGGAAATATCCTATGGCTTCACTCCTATGTGGCCCATGAGGAATACCATGGACATAAGTAGTATTAAGGGAAAACAGAAGGAGAGAATGTCAGACAGGGAGATGCACCAGGACAGACTCAGGACTTTGGGGACCAATCTGAGGGTTACAGGAGGATAAGTCATGCCATAAAGAGGGAACTGGATAATGGGTATGGATGTGGTGTGGCATTATATGAGGATGAGCACTTGTTGATATACGCAATTAAAGAATCAAGGAATACTATGTCAAAAAACGTAGGATGGATGAAAGGCTCACTTGCCGAATATAAGAAAATATATTGAATAGTAAGCAAACAGGTCATTTCAGGTGGAGATGAAGAAAGAAAGAGAAGAGAAATGAATTCTAGTTTTATTATCTTACTGATTAAAATGGTATGCAATTGGTTTCCTATAAGGTCCTTATGTGAATTGGGTCTCTGGACATTGTAAATTAGAGTGTTCCCTCTTCCTACATTTTGGGAATAGATGAGAAAAGCCGACATTACCATTAAATGTCTCACATTGTGGACCAGGGAACCTGGCTTTCTGTGCGTTGGGAGATGTTTTAGGACTACTTCAAAAGCCTCAAAAACTGATTCAAAATCCATTGCCTGAGACGTCAGACCATTGATCTTGTCATGGTAGTGCGTATGTGTCTTGGAATTTGTCCTTTTCTCTCCGCTATTGTATTTGCTGGCAGACTTCTCTGTAGGGGTCTTTTAGGTAAAGTTGTTTAAATAATTAGTTAAATATTTAACTAATTCGTGATAGGTAAGGAGTTAACTTATCCAATTTAGATGATTTGTTACATTGCTTCTGTAAGCTTTTGTTTTTCATGGTATTTTCTCTTAATTTTGATTCTATGAGTGCTATTCCTCACTTGCACCCTAACTTCTGTGGGATTCCTTTAACAGAGAGAGAGAGAGAGAGAGAGTGTGTGTGTTTGTGTGTGTGTGTGTGTGTGTGTGTGTGTGTGTGTGTGTGTCTGTGTGTGTCTGTTTCAGAAAACGCTAACAATGATATTTTAAGAGATATGAAGCTGCACTATTCCAGATCACATTTCACCTACTAAAACAGTGGAAACTCACGTTACCTACTGATCGGCCAAATTTCCTGCATTGAATGTCCCATTCGATACACTTTTGGAAAGGCAGATCCTGACTACCCTGCCTGGAACAAACACCAAATTTTGTGTGCCTGTTTAGAGTCGAATTGCCTGTCCCTTTTTCTTGCTTTTTCCCATGTTTCTTTACTTCCATGAGTGAGTGAAATCGTATGCTAGTTGTCTTTCTATAACTAACAGATATGACACAGCCCAATGCTCTCTTCTTCCTGCGATTGTCACAAGGAACAAGAAGGCCTTCGTGCTTATGGCTCCATACGGGTCCGCAGTGCATTTGGAGGAAAGGGAGATGGTAGAAGTGTCTAGGAACTCCAGGCTTGACTCAGCCATCAGCACAACCAGAAGATGACCACATCAATGCAAACATGACATAAATAGACCTGACCCTAGAAATCACACTCCACAGCGAAAGAGAGAAGAAGTCACAGAGAACATGGGAGATGGGTGTAGACAGGGCTTATGGGAGAATTGGATGTTTGGTGCTTCAGAGGGCAGAGAGCCATGGCCAAAGACAAAGGCCCAGGGGAGTGGAGCACACTTAGACCCCACAGTTTGAATGTTGACCCATAGCTGTTGGCGGAGAAAAGTAGAGTTTCTGAAGGACATGATTTCTTGCAATCCAAGTGACTTGGGGCTGGCGGATTCCAGATAAGAATGATTTGCGGACATAGCCTCCAAAGAACACTGTGTATCTCCTGAAGAGGACACCAGCAAGCAACCAGGGGCATACAGCCTGTAACCATGATCAGAGACAATACCTTTTGACACCGTGGTAAGATTATGATTTCTTTGGGTGCATTGTTGAAGGGCAGTTTTGGTGGAGGTGCCTCGATGGGCGCCAAAGATACTTGGGCACTACCACCGCCAGCATCAAGACTGAGAAGTGGCCACAGGCAGGATGGTGAGGACATTAGCTGCCCAACCTGCAATCACGGATTCCCAAACTTGGAACACTGTTGGGATTGCCTTCTTCAGGCCATGTTGCTTCGTCCCAGGAGAACAGAAATTCCTGCATGGGGCTAGTAGAAAGCCCTGCTACATCTTCTCATCATGGCCACAGAATTCAGCAGGCCTTAAGTTTTGTGGAGTGGGTTGAAAATCACGTTTCACAGGCACATAAGACCCACAAAGCTTAACCTCAACATTTTTGTCCCAGACACAACACACTCTGAATGGAAGGCAAGGAGAGTCTCCACAGAGGACGAGCCCACAGGAGAGTGGACAGCCAGAAAACAACCCCAGAGCGCATGTCACAGGCACCAGAGCCTCTCTCAAGTGCCAGCCCTGGGCACTCCATGAGCTCTTCTTCCTAAGAAATTATCTTCAGGGTATATAACAGAAGGCGCATTTCAAATACCAAGAAGACAGAGACCTTTTGTAGATTCACGTTGTATTCCTGAAACTGGCCCAAAATCCTTTTCAGATGGCTTCACATAGGGATTGGTTCTGTTCCAAGATGCTCCGTGTTGCTCCTGTGAGCTCCAAACCGATGAGTCCGTCCTGGGCTTAATCTTCTAGGGTGTAGGTTCTGCCTTTAATGTTTGGTGAGCTGGGAATATTGGGAGATATTTATGGCACGATTTCTGGAGATGCAAGAAGAACTCGTGTCCTTACTGTTGAAGACCCAGACATGTGTTTGGTATGGTTGCCGGTGTTAACTCGGAGCTTTCCTCGGAGGGCTTAGGGTGCTTTTCCTGGTCAGAAGCATCTTGATAGGGTGTGAGGACCATGAACATGTGTATGGCGTGGTGTTCCCCGTGTGAGGCTGATTGTACTCCTGACTGTTTCTTGACATTACGTGGGTATGATGAAATTGTAGGTTCTTGCCACTCTCAGGAGTCCAGAGGGGTGGTGGTGACAGTCCCGGCCAAAGACTACAAATTCGACCATGGAGAATGTGACCCCGAATCGCTTCACACACTGTCTTGGGGAAATACCCAAGTGGCTCCAGCAGATTGGCCTGATTTTGATACTCCTGACTGACCCAGAACTACTCCAGCCAGGTGAAGTGATGAGGTGTGGTTTGGTGAGGAGTGGTTTCTAGGACCTCAGAACTTTGTGACATCACAGAAGCTGACTTCACTGAAGCAGCAATCCCATTCTCATGACATATGAGTCCTAAGGCTTTAAATAGAAAGACCTGGGAAGGAGCAAGAACGAGCCCTTTTAGCCTGATCATGAACTCATGTGGACTTTTCTGTTTCTTTCCTACTTCCACATTCTATACAAAGAGAAAAGAAAACGATGTTCTGTAAACCATTCTTAGGCCAATATTTCTCCAGGGAGAGCAAGGTATTCCTATTTCCACTGCAATTTCTAGAGATCTCAATCAACCGAGAGGCCTCTTAGCTACCATTAGGTCTCTTGGAGGTTTGATTTCCTTGGGTGAGAGTGTCCATTCTTAGCTTCTGGTCCCTATGGTTTCTCGGGTGTTAGGTCTGCCATTGGTGCTTGGTCAGCTTTTAAGTTGAGGGAAGGAAGAAGGTAAGGAAATTCACAATTCCAGGAAAATTGCCATTGAAGGGATGGTTTGTGCTGTCCGTTTCCTTATCTGCTAGTGTCCTGAAAACCAGTCCCAAGGGATGAGGGCTCTCTCTATCTGACATTACCATAAACACACTTGCAAGTGCTTCATGGAGAGTGAAACTCTGCATGATAGCTATCCCTAAAGAGCGAGCCCTGGGCAGCACTCCTTGTCATCATTAGTTAATGCTACATGCCGTAGACATGGGGAGAGCCATGTAGAAGAACGCTCTTTATTCAGATGAAAATGTACGGTCAACATCGATGGCCTGCCAACCCACTCGAGCATCACTGTGGAAGGATTCAAGATTCCATTTTAAGGGCTAGTCGATAAAATGATTATGAAGATGATGATAAAGAAGATTATTTCCAAATGAAAATGCAAGCAGACCAAAGGATATATCCTATGGCTTCACTCCTATGTGGCCCATGCGGAATACCATGGACATGAGTATTAGTAATGGAAAATGAAAGGAGCAGAATTCAGACAGTGAGGCGCACCATAGGAGACTCAGGATCTGGGGACAAAGCTGAGGGTTAGAGGAAGATAGGACATGACGTAAAGAGGTAACTGTTTAATGGGTAGTGAGGTGGTGTGGCATTATATGAGCCCGTGGTGGTATATTCAATTAAAGAATCAGGGAATACTCTGCCAAAAAACGTTAGATGGATGAAAGATTGGCTGGCCGAATATAAGAAAAAAAAAATCAAGGGAAAGCAAAACAGGCCGTTTCACATGTAGGTGAAGAAAGAAAGAGAAGAGAAATGAATTCTAGTTTTATTATCTTACTTATTAAAATGGTATGCAATTGGTTTCCTAAAAGGTCCTTATGTGAATTGGATCTTCGGACATTGTCAATTAAAGTCTTCCCTCTTCCTACATTTTGGGAATAGATGAGAAAAGTCGACATTATCATTAAATGTCTCGAATTGTGGACCAATGAATTGATTTGAACCTGGCATTCTGTGTGTTGGGAGATGTTGGAGGACTGCTTCAAAAGCCTCCAAAGCTGCTTCAAAAGTTATTACCTGAGACGTCAGATATGTATGACTCATGATCTTGTCATGGTAGTGCGTATGTGTTTTGGATTTTATCCTTTTCTCTCCGGTATTGGATATGCTGGTATACTTATGTGGAGGGGTCTTTTAGGTAAGGTTGTTTAATTCATTAATTAATTCTTGATAGGTAAGGAGTTAACTTATCCAGTTTGGACTGTTTGTTTCTTTGATTCTCTAAGCTTTTGTTTTTTTATGGTATTTTCTCTGAATTTTGCTTCCATGATTGCTATTCCTCACTTGCTCCCTATTTTCTCTGGGACTCTTTTAAATGTGTGCGTGTATTATGTGTGTGTGTGTGTGTGTGTGTGTGTGTGTGTTTCACAAAACACTGAAAATGATATTTTAAGAGATATGAAGCTGCTCTATTCCAGATCACAATTCACCTTCAAACACAGTGGATACTCACGTTACACCCCATTCGGCCACAATTCCTGCATTGAATGTACATTTGATCCCCTTATAGAAATTCAGATTCTGACTAGTCTGCCTGGAACAAACACCAAACTTTGGGTCCCTGGTGGGAGTCTAATTGCCTGTCCCTTTTACTTGCTTTTTCACATGTTTCTAAAATCCTATGAGTGAGTGTAATCATATGGTAGGTGTCTTTCTGTGACTGACAGATACAATACAGCCCAGTTCTCTCTACCTTTCTGCCACATGTCACAAGGAGCAAGAATGCCTTCTTGTTTATGGCTTCATAATACTCCGCAGTGCATTTGGAGCATAGGGAGATCTTAGAATTCCTGGGAGCTCCAGGCTTGTCTTCAGCCATCAGCACAAGTGGAAGATGACCAAATCAATATAAACATGGCATAAATGGACCTGAAGCCTAGAACTCATACTCCATAGCGAAAGAGAGAAGAAGTCACGAGACCATGGGAGAATGTAGACAGGGATTATGGGAGAATTGGATGGTTGGTGCTTCAGTGGGCAGGGATCCATGGCCAAATACAAAGGCCCAGAGGAGAGGAGCACACTTAGAACCCACAATTTGAATGTTGAGCCAGAGCTGTTGGCGGAGAAATGGAGAGTGTCTTAATGACATGAGTACTTGCAACCTAAGGGTTGAGGCCCAGGGATTCCACATCAGCATGATCTGCAGACATAGACTCCAGAACTTCAGAACACTCTGTATCTCGTGGATAGGTCACCAGCCATTAACCAGGTGCAGACAGCCTGGAAACGATGATCAGAGACAATAACTGTTGACACCGTGGTAAGATTATTATTTCTTTGTGTGCATTGGTGATGGGCAGTTTTGGTGGAGGTACCTCGATGGGCGCCAAAGAACTTGGGCACTATGACTGCCAACATCAAGACTGTGAAGTGGCCAGAGGCAGGACAGTGAGGACATTAGCTGCCCAACCTGCAATCACGGATTCCAATACCTAGAAAACTGTTGGGACTGCCTTTTCAGGCCACGTTGCTTAGTCCCAGGAAAACAGAAAATCCTGCAGTGGACTAGAAGAAAGCCGTACCAACATCCTCTCACCTGGCTACAGAGTTCAGCAGGCCTTAAGTTTTGTGGAGTGGGTTGAAAGTCACGTTCCTAGGCACACCAGACATACGAAGCTTAACATCACCATGTTTGGCCCAGACACCACACACTCTGAATTGAAGGCAAGGAGAGCCTCTGCAGCGGCCGAGCCCACAATAGAGTGGACAGCCACAACACAAACCCAGAGGGCATGTCACAAACACCTGAGACTCTCAAGTGCCAGCCTTTGGGCACTCCATGAGCTATACTTCCTAAGGAAATTATCTTCAGGGTAGATAACAGAAGGCAGGTTTTGAATACAGAATAGACGGAGACCTTTTGTAGATTCATGTTGTATTCCTGAAACTTGACCGAAAGCCTTTTCCGAAGGCTTCCCATGTTAATTGATTCTCTTCCAACAGGCTCCGTGCTTGCTCCTGAGAGCTCCAATCAGATGAGTCCATCCTGGGCCTAAGCTTCTAGGGTGTAGGGTCTGCCTTTAATGTTTGGTGAGCTGGGAATATTGGGAGGCATTTATGGCCCGATTTCTGGAGATGCAAGAAGAACTCATGTCCTCACTGTTGAGGACTCCAGACAAGTCTTTGCTATGGTTGCGGGTGTTTACTCTGAGCTTACCTCGGTGGGCGGGGGGTGCTTTTACTGGTCAGAAGCATCCTGAAAAGGTCTGAGGAATGTAGGGGCCTGATTAGGCAGAGGAACTGTAAACCCTGGATATAGGGGCGGGCCAGGCCAGATAGCCATATCCAATCAGTGGGGTACGCATATATTAACTGTGGTGAGTTGAAATCTCATTGGCCACCTGTCTTGGGCCGGGCTCAACCACCTCTATAAAGGTCAGTCTGTGAGGCTGGGTGGGGGTGGGAGTAGGAGGTGTTAGAATAGCCGTTGGAGAAGTGAGAGGAGTTAGAATGGCAGTTAGAATGGCAGTTTGAATAGCAGTTAGAATAGCAGTTAGAGTAGCCGTTAGGGTAGCCTTTGGGAGCCATTAGGGTAGTCATAGGAGTGATAGCGTCGGGGTCATCGGGAGCAGTGCTGCCCCAAGCCACGGCCCCGTGGCCTGCGGCCTCGCTGTTCCCAGCTGCAGCCCCGCGGCCAGGGGCCTCACTGCTCCAAGCCACAGCCCCACTGCCAGGGGCCTCCCTGCCCTGAGCCACAGCCCCACCGCGACCAGCCTCACCACCTCCAGCAGCCTCGCTGCCCCCAGCTGCGGCCCCTCTGCCGGCGGCCTCACCGCTCCGAGCTGTGACCTTGCTGGAGTGGCCTGGTCCAGAGTTGCCTCGACAGAACAGCGTCATTCCGAAGAGTGGCCTCGTTGACATGCGGCCTCGTCTAGAGCGGCCTCTTCATCGTTGGAAGCGGCCTCGTCCAGTGTGTGGCCTCGTCCGGGGAGTGGCCTTGCTGGAGTGGCATCATGGGGAGCAGAGTCTGTGTCATCAGGGTTGTCATCCTCATCATCCTCCTCATCACCGCCTCTTTGTCATTGGGAGTGGCATCCTTGTCGTTGTCACCTCTGCGTAAGAGATGGCCCCGTCCAGTCGGTTTGATTCTTGAGCGGCATCGCCCCGTGCACCGCCCAGAGCAGCAGGGGCTGCGGCGCCACCACGAGCGCCACCACCCCGTGCACCAGAGCAGCAGCAGCAGCGGTGCCATGCAAGTGGCACCGTCCAGAGCAGCAGCAGGCAGCGGCACCACCGCAAGCATCACCGCCCAGAGCAGCAGCGGCAGCGGTGCTGCCGCGAGTGATGCCACCCTGAGCCAGAGTATCAGCAGCAGCGCCGCCACAAGCAGCCACACCGCCTCGGGCAGTGCCACCATCAGGAGCAGACTCTCAGGAGCCAACAGTGCAGCCACACCGGGAGTGGGTCTGTGGTACTGTGAGGGTGAGGCAGGGAGCCTCCAGGAACTGGGAGCGACTGGGAGATGGTGGTCCCCAGCAAGACTCAGGCACCTACTGGTCAGTTTGGTTTCTAATGCAGTTTGGTTTCTGAAGCAGTTTGGTTTCTAATGCAGTTAGGTTTCTGATGCAGTTTGGTTTCTAATGCAGTTTGGTTTCTGATGCAGTTTGGTTTCTAATGCAGTTTGGTTTCTGATGCATGGCGCGAAATAAAACTTTGCTTGATTTTCGCTTTGTGTCAGTCTCATTCCTTTGATCACGGACCCTAACTTTGGGGGCTCGTCTGGGATCAAACAACAAGAACTGAGCCAGCATCAGAACTTATGAGAAAAGCCTCCAAAGGTGTTAGGATTTTATCTGTCTTTCTGGTTGGAGCTCCAGGGTATGGCCCACCGGGGAGAAGCTGGACGCAGCCATGCTCCCCAGGGCTGGAGTGGATGCGGGGATGCTCCATCCCTCTGCTGGTAGATCGACAGGGGGTTTGAGTCCCCCTGGATGGTCACCAGGGGGTTTGAGTCTCCCTTGATGGTCAGGGGGTTTGAGTCCCCCTAGGCAGTCATTGGGGGTTTGAGTCCCCCAAGATGGTCAGGGGGTTTGAGTCTCCCTGGATGGTCAGGGGGTTCGAGTCCCCCTAGGCGGTCATCGGGGGTTCGAGTCCCCCAAGATGGTCATCGGGGGTTCGAGTCCCCCGAGGTGGTCATTGGGGTTTGACTCCCCCTGGATGGTCACCAGGGGGTTCGAGTCTCCCTGGATGGTCAGGGGGTTCGAGTCCCCCTAGGCAGTCATCGGGCGTTCGAGTCCCCCAAGATGGTCATCGTGGGTTCGAGTCCCCTGAGGTGGTCATTGGGGGTTTGAGTCTCCCTGGACAGTCACTAAGAGGTTCGAGTATCACTGGATGGTCAGGGGGTTCGAGTCCCCCTAGGCGGTCATTGGAGGTTCGAGTCCCCCAAGATGGTCTTCGGAGGTTCGAGTCCCCCGAGGTGGTCATTGGGGGTTTGAGTCCCCCTGGACGGTCACCAGGGGGTTTGAGTCTCCCTGGATGGTCAGGGGGTTCGAGTCCCCCTAGGCGGTCATCGGGGGTTCGAGTTGCCTGAGGTGGTCATCGGGGGTTTGAGTCCCCCTAGGAAATCCCCACTGGTGGCAGGACCGCTGGGCCTGTGGTTGTCTTTGTCTTCTCTTTTTGTTGTCTGCTGTGTTGTTTTGTTTGAAGGCATGGGGCAAGCAAAGAGTAAGGAGACTCTGACGTTCATCCCTCTGTTCCTCATAATAGATGTGGGGTTCTCCCTCACTCATTTTGTCTGTTAAGGGGTATCACTAGAGCCAACTGGGGTTAGTCTAACTCAGGACAGAGACTTTAAGGAATATTCCAAAGCAGCTGCCAAAACTCCCTTTGTTTCGGGGAATTCCTTGCCTTCTCTCGCCGGACGTGGACTGCCTAGGCCCTCTCCCTTGCTGGCGGCAAACATGGCGTCTGAAGTGGAATGGGCCCAGATGGAACATGAAATCTGTTAGCAAAGTGATGACTGAACTGATGGTTAATTGTCTGTCTCAGGGTTTTAATGGGAAATTGTTAAAGTAGCTTTCAGAGTCTTTGGCAACCTGAAGCTTTGAAGTTTAGCTTGGATGACAAATGGGATGAAGTGCTAGGGTGCTGGTTGCTGGAACTGGGTTTGTGCTTTTGAAATCTGTTAGTAAACCAGTTTTGTGCTTAACGGCTGTCGTAAGAGTTCACAAGTGGCTAAAATGTGAATGGTTTTCTCTTTGCCCACCTAGAATTGTAAATGAGATCTCTTTGACTCATAAGGCTTTTCCCTGATGTGCTAAGTTACTCAGGAAGTACTGCTAAATCAATGATAAACCTTGGGTTACATTTGGGTAAATGCTGTAACAACTCCAGAGTTTCTATACATTTCCTAAAGCTTTAATGTTTTGATAAGGGTCATCATTTGATATTTAACCATAATTATTCTGAGTTTTTTTGTCATTTGTAATTGTTTTAATTCTCTTGTAAGATGAATTCCGCCTTAAAGGAAATATATATGGGAGACTTTCAGAACAAATACAGGTCTTTGATATGTTAAAATCCTGGAACTGAATTTCCAGAAGTAAAAGTTGCGCTCAGACTAAACCATCAGACTAAACCAGAATTAGTACAGTGACTTAAGGTAAGAATGAATCTCCAGGAGCTTTCCTAGAAAGGCTTATTAAAGCCTATAAAATGTATAGCCTGATTGACCCCGAGGAACCCGAAAATCAGGGGGCAGTGAATCTTGATTTGCCAGTCAGTCAGTCCCGGATACAAGGAGGAAACTTCAGGAAATTGAAGGATTTGAAGGGAAGAATCTGATTGATTTATTGGGAATAGGAGAAAGGATGTTTAACATCAGGGATGCACAGGAGAATGAAAAACAGACAAAAAGCTGGTTAAGGTTTTGGCATTACATGTGATAGGTAGGGGTACTAAATGGAAGGAAAAGCCTAAGCACAGAGAAGGCAGGTGGGAAGACTTAGGTTCAGATCAGTGTGCTTACTGTAAGGAAAAAGGACACTGCGCCAGGGAATGCCCCAAAAGGAAGACGGCAATGCTGGCCCCCAGAGTAAAAATCGAAGTGGAGGGGAAATCAATTGATTTTTTTGGAGGACACGGGAGCCCAGTTTTCATCATTACTTGAACCTATGGGAAAACTATCTGGAGAGGAAGTTTGGGTACAAGGAGCAAACGGCACAGAGAGACATAAATGGACAATAGAAAGGACTTTAAAATTGGCCTCGGGAGTAGTTAAACATCGATTTTTGGTCCTCCCTAATGCCCCATATAACTTGATGGAAAGAGATCTCCTCCACAAGTTATGAGCTGGCATTCAGTTCTCGGAAGGAGACATGACTGTAACCTTGAGACAACCCACAGTACAGGTGCTTATGGAAGCAGTAGATGAATACCTCCTTTACAAGCCAGTCTCAAAACCAGAGGAGACAAAGTTGGGGAGACTTCTCCAAATCCTACACGTCAAGTTTCCCAAGGTCTGGGCAGAAGGGAAGACCCCTGGCCTGGTCAGGGGACAACCTCCAGTGATGGTAAAATTAAAGGCGATGGCTATGGCTGTTCACAATCGGCAGCACCCCCTTCCCCGGAAAGCAAAGGAAGGGATCAGAAAACACATTAACCACCTCAGAGGAGAAGGGATCCTAGTTCCTTGCAAATCTCCATGGAACACACCTTTGCTGCCCGTCAAAAAGGCCAAGACTGGGAAGTACAGACCCGTTCAGGACTTGTGGGAAGTTAATAAACAGGTTGAAGATATCTACCCGATGGTGCCTAACCCCTATACCCTACTCTCCCTCCTGGGCCCCCAAAGAACTGTGTATACTGTCTTAGATCTCAAGGATGCATTTTTCTGCATATCTTTAGCAAGGGAATCTCAACCCCTTTTTGCTTTTGAGTGGTCCAACCCACAGGAAGGATTCCACAGCCAGCTCACCTGGACAAGACTTCCTCAAGGATTCAATAATTCACCCACAATTTTTTTTTTTTTGACGAGGCCCTACATGAGGATTTGCGTGAGCACACACCCTCCAACCCAGGAGTCACTCTGCTACAGTATGTTGATGACTTGCTAGTAGCCGCTGAGAACTATGAGTCATGTTTGTGGGGGCCAAGAGCTCTTTTACAGACTCTGCAAGGAAAAGGGTATTGGGTGTCAGCAAAGAAAGCATAGCTCTGTCAGAGCCATGCCACTTATCTAGGTTCTGATCTTCATGAGGGAGTGCATTCACTGTCTGAGTCCAGGAAACAGGTGATCACCGGATACCCCCGCCCCATCACGTCCCGACAGCTGAGGAAGTTTCTTGGATGGTGGGCTACTGTAGGCTGTGGATACTGCAGGTTGTGGAGATTGCCCAACCTCTGTATGAACTGGTAAAAGGGGAGTGGGGATCACTATGATAGAGTAGACAGCTGAGGCAGAAGGAGCATTTTGGGAATTATAAACAGTTGTACTGAGTGCTCCAGCCTTGGCCATCCCAGCCCTTCCATTTGTATGTGGATGAAAAGCAGGGGTGGCCAAAGGAGTTTTGACTCAGACTCTGGGGCCTTGGCAAAGGCCAGTAGCCTATCTTAGCAAGAAACTAGATCCAGTAGTGGCTGGGTTCCCCTCTTGCCTCTGCATAATTGCTGCCATGGCCCTCCTGGTCAAGGATGCAAGTAAATTGACTTTGGGTTAAAATCTCATTTTGACCACCACACACGCCATCAAGGGCCTTCTTCGGACTCCACCAGACCGATGGATGACAAACACATGAGTTATGGGGTATCAGGCCCTCCTCTTCAACAAACCAAGAGTGACCATCTGGCCCCTGGCAGTGCTAAATCCAACCACGCTGCTGCCAGAGGAGCTGGCTGACCATCCACATGTCTTTGGGGAGGTCCTAACCCAAGTTTCAGGTATAAGGCCGGATCTCAGAGACATTCCCCTGCCGGATGCCGAGATGACTCTGTTCACAGATGGGAGTAGCTACATGGTCAATGGAAAAGGTTATACAAAGCATTGAATGACTAACTCATCAGCCAACTGTGCACTACTGTTACTTTTTGGCCCCTGGATTATAAACACCCTAATGTCATTTGTACCAAAGAAAATTGGAGCGATAAAAATGTTAGTCTTTCATGCTCAATATAACCCCCTTACAACAGGAGAACATAGAACTGGCTGAAAAGTCAAGGATTTGACTGAGTTCCAAAGAAAAGGGGGGAATGTAGGGACCTGATTTGTCAGAGGAACTGTAAACCCTGGATATAGGTGTGGGCCAGGACAGATAGCCATATCCAATCAGTGGGGTAAGCATATATTAACTGTGTTGAGTTGAAATCTCATTGGCCACCTGTCTTGGGCCGGGCTCAACCACCTCTATAAAGGTCAGTCTGTGAGGCTGGGTGGGGGGGGAAGTAGGAGGTGTTAGAATAGCCGTTGGAGAAGTGGGAGGAGTTAGAATGGCAGTTAGAATAGCAGTTAGAGTAGCCGTTAGGGTAGCCTTTGGGAGCCATTAGGGTAGTCATAGGAGTGATAGCGTCTGGGTCATCGGGAGCAGCGCCGTCCCGAGCCACAGCCCCGCGGCCGGTGGCCTCGCTGCCCCCAGCTTCAGCCCCGCTGCCAGGGGCATTGCTGCCCCAAGCCACAGCCCCGCCGCCAGGGGCCTCGCCGTGAGCCGCAGCCCCACCGCTACCAGCCTTGCCGCCTCCAGCAGCCTCGCTGCCCCAAGCCACAGCCCCTCCGCCAGGGGCCTCGCTGCCCTGAGCCGAAGCGCCACTGCGACCAGCCTCGCCACCTCCAGCAGCCTCGCTGCGCCCAGCTGCAGCCCCACTGCCAACGGCCTCACCGCTCCGAGCCGTGAACTTGCTGGAGTGGCCTGGTCCAGAGCGGCCTCGCCAGAATGGCGTCATTCCGGGGAGTGGCCTCGGTGGCATGCGGCCCCGTCCTTGAACGGCCTTGTCTAGAGCGGCCTCTTCATCGTCGGAAGCGGCCTCGTCCAGTGTGTGGCCACGTCCGGGGAGTCGCCTTGCTGGAGTGGCATCATGGGGAGCCGAGTCTGTGTCATCAGGGTTGTCATCCTCATCGTCCTCCTCATCCTCGCCTCTTTGTCATCGGGTGTGGCATCCTTGTCATTGTCGCCTCTGCATAAGAGATGGCCCCGAACGGTCGGTTTGATTCTCAAGCAGCATTGCCCCGGGCACCGCCCAGAGAAGCAGGGGCAGCGGCGCCACCACGAGCGGCACCACCCCCTGCACCAGAGCAGCAGTGGCAGCGGTGCCATGCGAGTGGTAGTCACACCAGACTCACGAAGCTTAACAGCACCATACTTGGCCCAGACACCACACACTCTGAATGGGAGGCAAGGAGAGGCTCTGCAAACGACGAGCCCACAGCAGATTGGACAGCCACAACACAATGTCAGAAGGCATATCACACACACCTGAAACTCTCTCAAGTGAGAGCATTTGTGCACTCCATGAGCTATTCTTCCTAAAGAAATTAACTGCAGGGTAGATAACAGAATGCGCGTTTCGAATACAGAGAAGACAGAGACCTTTTGAAGATTCATGTTGTATTCCTGAAACTTGCCTGAAAGCCTTTTCAGATGGCTTCCCATGGGTACTGGTTGTCTTCCAACATGCTCCTTGCTTGCTCCTGTGAGCTCCAAACAGATGAGTCCATCCTGGGCCTAAGCTTCTGGGTGTAGGGTCTGCCTTTAATGTTTGGTCACCTGGGAAAATAGGGAGGCATTTTTGTCACGAATTCTGGAGATGCAAGAAGACTCGTATCCTCACAGTTGACGACGCCAGCCAGGTTTTGGTAAGGTTGCGGGTGTTAACTTTGAACTTTCTTTGGAGGGCGGGGGGCGCTTTTCCTGGTCAGAAGCATCCTGATAGGGTGTGAGGCCCATGAACATGTGTTTGACGTTGAGTTCCCCGTGTGAGGCTGATTGTACTCCTCTTTCTTGACCTTCCATGGGTAAGATGGAATTGTGGATTCTTGCCCTTCTCAGGAGTCCAGAGGTGTGGTGGTGACAGTCCCGGCCAAAGACTACAAATTCAGACATGGAGAAGATGACCCAAAATCGCTTCACAAACTGTCTTGGGGAAATAACCAGGCGACTCCAGTGGTGGAGTGATTTTTATACTCCTGGCTGACCCAGAACTACTCCAGCCAGGTGAAGTGATGAGGCATGGTTTGGTGAGGAGTGGTTGCTAGGACCTCAGAGTTTTGTGACGTCACAGAAGCTGACTGCACTGAAGCAGCAATCCCATTCTCATGACATATGAGTCCTATGGCTTTAAGTAGAAAGACCTGGGAAGGAACAAGAAAGAGCCCTGTTAGCCTGATCATGAACTCAGGTGGTCTTTTCTGTTTCTTTCCCACTTCCACGTACTATAAAAAGAGAAAAGAAAATGATGTTCTGTATACCATTTTTTAGACCAATATTTCTCCAGGGAGAGCAAGGTGTTCCTATTTCCACTGCAATTTCTAGAGATCTCAATGAACAGCGGGGCCTCTTCCTACCATTAGGTCTCTCGGGGGTTTTATGTCCTTGGGTGAGATGGTGCATTCTTAGCTTCTGTTTCCTATGGTTTCTGGGTGTAATGTTTGCCTTTGGTGCTTGATCAGCATTAAAGTTGAGGGAAGGAAGAAGGGAAGGAAAGTCACAATTCCAGGAAAATTGCCAGGGCAAGGATGTGTTGTGCTGTCCGTGTCCTTATCTGTTAGTGTCCTGAAACACCAGTCCTAGGTATGAAGGATCTGTCTACCTGACATTACCTTAAACACCGTTGCAAAGGCTTCATGGAGAGTGAAACTCTGCATGGTCGCTACCCCTCAAGAAAGAGCCCTGGTCAGCACTCCTTGTCATCATTAGTTAATGCTACATGCCATACTCATGGGGAGAGCCATGTTGAGCAACGCTCATTATTCAGATGAAAATGGAAGGCCAACATCGATATCCTGCCATGCCCACTCTAGCGTCACTGTGGAAGGAGCCGAGATACCCTTTTAAGGGCTAGTGGATAAAGATGATTATGAATAGGATGATAAAGAAGAGGATATCCAAATGAAAATGCAAGAAGACCAAAGGAAATATCCTATGGCTTCACTGATATGTGTCCCATGAGGTATAGCATGGTCATGAGTAGATGGAAGTGAAAATGAAAGTAGAAGAATTCAGACAGGGAGACGCACCAGGAGAGACTCAGGCTCTGGGGACAATCTGAGCGTTATAGGAGGATAGGACATGCCATAAAGAGGGAACTGGATAATGGGTTTGGAGGTGGTATGGCATTATATGAGGATGAGCCCTTGGTGGTATATGCAATTAAAGAATCAGGGAACACTATGTCAAAAGACATTAGATGAATGAAAGACTGGCTTTCCAAATATAAGAAAAAATAGTGAAGAGAAAGCAAGACACTCCGTTTCACATGTAGGTGAAGAAAGAAATAGAAGAGAAATGAATTCTAGTTTTATTATGCTACTGATTAAAATGGAATGCAATTGGTTTCCTATAAGGTCCTTATGTGAATTGGGTCTTTGGACATTGTAATTTAGAGTCTTCCCTCTTCCTACATTTTGGGAATAGATGAGAAAAGCTGACATTATATGTCTCGAATTGTGGACCAGGGGATTGATTTGAAGATGGCTTTCTCTGTGTTGGGAGATCTTTAAGGACTGCTTCTAAAGCCTCAAAACCTGCTTCAAAAGTCATTACCTGAGACGTCAGATATGTACGACTCATGATCTTCTCATGGTAGTGCATATGTGTTTTGGAATTTATACTTTTCTCTCCGGTATTGTATTTGCTGGCATACTTCTGTGGAGGGGTCTTTTAGGTAAGGTTGTTTAATATTTAATTAATTAATTCTTGATAGGTAAGGACTTAACATATTCAGTTTTGATGGTTTGTTACTTTGATTCTCGAAGCTTTTGTATTTTATGGTATTTTCTCTGAATTTTGCTTCAATGAGTGCTATACCTCACTTGCTCCCTAACTTCTTGGGAACCTTTTAAGTGTGTGGGGTGCCTGTGTGTGTGTGTGTGGGTGTGTGTGTGTGTGTTTCACAAAATGCTGAAAATGATATTTTAAGAGATATTAAGCTGCTCTATTCCAGATCACAATTCACCTTCAAACACAGTGGAAACTCACGTTACACCCCATTCGGCTATACTTCCTGCATTGAATGTCCCATTTGATCCACTTTTAGAAAGGCAGTTTCTGACTAGCCTGCCTGGGACAAACACGAAATTTTGAGTGTCTGCTTAGTGTCTCATTGCCTGTCCCTTTTTCTTGCTTTTTCACATGTTTCTTTACTTCCATGAGGGAGTGAAATCGTATGGTAGTTGTCTTTCTGTAACTGACAGATATGACACAGCCCAATGCTCTCTCCCCTTCTGCCTCATGTCATATGGAACAAGAATGCCTTCTTTTTTTTATTTGTTTATTTGTTTATTTGTTTATTTACAGCATAACATTGTTCATTGTTTTGGCATCACACCCAGTGCTCCATGCAGTAGGTGCCCTCCCTATTACCCACCACCTGGTTCCTCAACCTCCCAGACCCCCCCCCCGCCCCTTCAAAACCCTCTCGTTGTTTTTCAGAGTCCATAGTCTCTCATGGTTCAACTCCCCTTCCAGTTTCCCTCAATTCCCTCTCCGCTCCATCTCCCCATGTTCTCCATGTTATTTGTTATGCTCCACAATTAAGTAAGACCATATGATACTTGACTCTCTCTGTTTGACTTATTTCGCTCAGCATAATTTCTTCCAGTCCCTTCCATGTTTCTACAAAAGTTGGGTATTCATCCTTTCTGATGGAGGCATAATACTCCATTGTGTATATGTACCACATCTTCCTTATCCATTCATCCGTTGAAGGGCTACTTGGTTCTTTCCACAGTTTGGTGAACATAGCCATTGCTGCAATAAATATTGGAGTACAGATGACCCTTCTTTTAACTACATCTGTATCTTTACGGTAAATACCCAGCAGTGCAATTGCAGGGTCATAGGGAAGCTCTATTCTTAATTTCTTCAGGAGTCTCCACACTGGTCTCCAAAGTGGCTGCACTAACTTGCATTCCCACCAACAGTGGAAGAGGGTTCCCCTTTCTCCACATCCTCTCCAACACACGTTGTTTCCTGTCTTGCTAATTTTGGCCATTCTAACTGGTGTCAGGTGATATCTCAATGTGGTTTTAATTTGAATCTCCCTGATGGATAGTGATGATGAACACTTTTCATGTGTCTGATAGCCATTTGTATGTCTTTGTTGAAGTGTCTGTTCATATACTCTGTCCATTTTTTGATATGATTATCTGTTTTGTGTGTGTTGAGTTTGAGAAGTTCTTTATAGATCCTGGATATCAACCTTTTGTCTGTACTGTCATTTGCAAATATCTTCTCGAATCCGTGGGTTGCCTTTTAGTTTTGTTGATTGTTTCCTTTCCTGTGCAGAAGTTTTGATCTTGATGAAATCCCAAATGTTCATTTTCGCTTTTGTTTCCTTGGACTTTGGAGACATATCGTGAAAGAAGTTGCTGTGACTGATATCGAAGAGGTTACTGCCTATGTTCTCCTCTAGGATTCTGATGGATTCCTGTCTCACGTTGAGGTCTTTTATCCATTTCAAGTTTATATTTGTGTACGGTGTAAGAGAATGGTCGAGTTTCATTCTTCTACATATCGCTGTCCAGTTTCCCAGCACCATTTATTGAAGAGACTGTCTTTTTTCCATTGTATATTTTTTCCTGTTTTGTCGAAGATTATTTGACCATAGAGTTGAGGGTCCATATCTGGGCTCTCCACTCTGTTCCACTGGTCTATGTGTCTGTTTTTATGCCAGTACCATGCTGTCTTGGTGATCACAGCTTTGTTGTAAAGCTTGAAATCAGGTAACGTGATGCCGCCAGTTTGTTTTTGTTTTTCAACATTTCCTTAGCAATTTGGGGTCTCTTCTGATTCCATACAAATTTTAGGATTATTTACTCCAGCTCTTTGCAAAACACCGGTGGAATTTTGATTGGAATGGCATTAAAAGTATAGATTGCTCTAGGCAGCATAGACATTTTAACAATGTTTATTCTTCCAATCCAAGAGCATGGGACAGTCTTCCATCTTTTTCTGTCTTCTTCAATTTCTTTCATGAGTGTTCTGTAGTTCCTCGAGTACAGGTTCTTTACCTCTTTGGTTAGCTTTATTCCCAGGTCTCTTATGGTTCTTGGTGCTCTAGTAAATGGAATCGATTCTCTAATTTCCCTTTCTGTATTTTCATTGTTAGTGTATAAGAAAGCCACTAATTTCTGGACATTGACTTTGTATCCTGCCACGTTACTGAATTGCTGTATGAGTTCTAGTAGTTTGGGGGTGGAGTCTTTGGGGTTTTCCATAGAAAGAATCATGTCATCTGTGAAGAGAGAGAGTTTGACTTCTTCTTTGCCAATTTGGATACCTTTTATTTCTCTTTGTTGTCTGATTGCCATTGCTAGATCTTCTAATACTATGTTGAACAAGAGTGGTGAGTGTGGGCATCCTTGTCTTGTTCCTGATCTCAACGGGAAGGCTGCAAGCTTTTTCCCATTGAGGATGATATTTGCTGTTTGTCTTTCATAGATAGATTTTATGAAGTTCAGGAATGTTCCCTCTATCCCTATACTTTGAAGCGTTTTCATCAGGAGTGGATGCTGGATTTTGTCAAATGCTTTTTCTGCTTCAATTGAGAGGACCATGTGGTTCTTCTCTCTTCTCTTATTGATTTGTTCTATCACATTGATTGACTTGCGAATGTTGAACCAACCTTGCAACACAGGGATGAATCCCACCTGCTCATGGTGGATAATTTTTTTTAATGTACTTTTGGATTTTGTTTGCTAGGATCTTGTTGAGAATCTTAGCATCCATATTCATCAGTGATATTGGTCTGAAATTCTCCTTTTTGGTAGGGTCTTTGCCTGGTTTGGGATCGATCGGGGTAATGCTGGCTCAATAAAAAGAGTCTGGAAGTTTTCCTTCTGCTTCAATTTTTTGGAACAGCTTCAGGAGAATTAGTGTTATTTCTTCTTTGAAAGTTTGGTAGAATTCCCCAGGGAATCTGTCAGGTCCTGGGCTCTTGTTTTTTGGGAGGTTTTTGATCACTGCTTCAGTCTCATTACTAGATATCGGTCTATTCAGGTTGTCAATTTCTTCCTGGTTCAATTTTGGGAGTTTGTAGTTTTTCAGGAATGCATCCATTTCCTCTAATTTGCTTAGCTTATTGGCATATAACTGTTGGTAATAATTTCTGATGATTGTTTCTATTTCCTTGGTGTTAGTTGTGATCGCTCCTTTTCATTCATAATTTTATTAATTTCGGCTTTCTCTCTTTTCTTTTGGATTAGTGTGGCCAATGGTTTATTGATCTTATTGATTCTTTCAAAAAACCAGCTTCTAGTTTCATTGATACGTTCTACTGTATCTCTGGTTTCTACCTCATTGATCTCTGCTCTAATCTTGATTATTTCCCTTCTTGCATGTGGAGTTGGTTTGATTTGTTGTTAACTCTCCATTTCTTTAAGGTGTAGAGACAGCTGGTGTATTCTGGATTTTTCAATTTTTTTGAGGGAGGCTTGGATGGCTATGTATTTCCCCCTTAGAACCATCTTTGCTCTATCCCATAGGTTTTGGACCAAAGTACCTTCATTCTCATTGGTTTCCATGAATTGCTTAGGTTCATCTTTGATCTCCTGGTTGATCCAAGCATTCTTAAGCAAGGTGGTCTTTAGCTTCCAGGTGTTTGAGTTCTTTCTGAACTTTTCCTTGTGATTGATTTCCAGTTTCAAAGCATTGTGATCTGAGAATATGCAGGGATTAATGTCAGTCTTTTGGTTTCGGTTGAGTCCTGCTTTGTGACCCAGTATGTGGTCTATTCTGGAGAAGGTTCCTTGTGCACTTGAGAAGAATGAGTATTCTGTTGTTTTAGGGTGGAATGTTCTGTATATGTCTATGAGGTCCATCTGGTCCAATGTTTCATTCAATGCTCTTATTTCTTTATTAATTTTCTGCTTCGATGATCTGTCTATTTCTGAGAGAGGTGTATTAAGATTCCTACTATTATTGTGTTCATATCAAAATGACTCTTTATCTTGATTAATAGTTTTCTTATGTAATTTGGTGCTCCCAATTGGGGGACATAGATATTCACAATTGTTAGATCATCTTGGCAGATAGTTCCTTTAAGAATTATGTAGTGTCCTTCTGTATCTCTGACTACAGTCTTTAGTTTAAAATCTAATTTATCTGATATGATAATCGCTACCCCGGCCTTCTTTTGAGGCCCATTGGCATGAAAGATGCTTCTCCATCCCTTCACTTTCAGTCTGTGTGTATCCTTAGGTTCAAAATGGGTTTCTTGTAGACAACATATGGATGGGTCCTGTCATTTTATCCAATCTGCAACCCTGTGTTGTTTTATGGGTGCATTTAGGCCATTCACCTTGAGAGTGATTATTGAGGGATAGGTTTTTATTGACATCGTGTTGCCTTTGAAGTCTTTCTGTCTGTAGATTGTTTCTATTTTTCTGTTCAATGGTATTCTTAGGATTTTTTTCTATTTTATAGGACCCCTCCCCTTAATATTTCCTGCAGTGTCGGCTTGGTGGTTGCATAGTCTTTTAAGCCTTGCTGGTCTTGGAAACTCTTTATCTCTCCATCCATTTTAAATGTCAGTCTTGCTGGATAGAGTATTCTTAGTATTCCATGTTCTTCTCATTTAGTACTCTGAATATATTTTGCCAGCCCTTCCTGGCTTGCCAGGTCTCTGTGGAAAGTTCTGACGTTATTCTAATGGGCTTTCCTCTGTATGTAAGGAGCTTCTTTGTCCTAGCTGCTTTTAAGAGGGTCTCTCTTGAAACATAATTCCTCATTCTAACTATAAGGTGTCATGAGGATTTTCGAGAATCTAAAATCGTGGGAGGAAATCTCTTTGCCTCTAGCACATGAATTTTGTTTCCATTCACGAGATTGGGAAAATTTTCATAGACATCTTGTTCCACTATATTTTCTAGACTTTTTTCCTTTTCCTCCCCTTCAGGGATTCCAATAATTCTGACGTTGGAACGTTTCATGGTATCGTTTATTTCCCTGATTCTGTTTTCGTGGCTTCTGAGCTGTTTGTTCCAGGCTTCCTCCTGATCCTTTCTCTCTATCTGTTTGTCCTCCAGATCACTAATTCTATCTTCTGTCTCAGTTACCCTAGCTTTTAGAGAATTTAGATTAGATTGGAACTCATTGAGAGCATTTTGAACATCATCCCTGGTGGCTTTCAGTTCTGCCCTAATAAATTCCATTTGGTCATCCATGGCTTTATCCAACCTAGCTATTGCCTTGATAATTGTTAGTCTGAGTTCCTTTTCTGACATATTGTCTATGTCGATAGCCATTAACTCTGTGTCAGAAGGCCCATCCTCTGTATTTTTCTTCTGTTGGGTATTCCTCCTCCTAGTCATTTTGGCAAGAGATGACCGAACAGATGCAGCTGGACTTATCGATTGTGGTGCAGTCAATGTGCACCCTGGAATACTTCTGTGCAATCACGATTCCCCACCCAAATGAGAGAAAAAAGAAAAGAAAAAGAAATAGAGAAGAAGACAGAAAAAAGGGGGAAAGAATAAAGGAAAAAAACAGAGAGAGAGATAGGAAAAAAAGGGAAGATAAAAAAGAAGGCTCAGCCCAAATGGGCCACAAGGTAAGATTTATGAAGTATACAAACAAAAACAGACAAAAAGAC
Organism: Meles meles; assembly: GCF_922984935.1. Taxonomy (NCBI): domain Eukaryota; kingdom Metazoa; phylum Chordata; class Mammalia; order Carnivora; family Mustelidae; genus Meles; species Meles meles. The sequence continues at coordinate 21,382,734 of NC_060088.1, read as the reverse complement.
TGATAAAAGTATATGACAAGAGATTATATATATATATATATATATATATATATATATATATAACCAGAAAAAAGGGAAGAACCTCATCAGAAAGAACCCCAAGTATAAGATTTATATATTATCAGGACAAACACAAATTCACAGAAACACTGACAGAAGGAAAAATTGGGAGGGTGGTTATAAATTCTCAGTGTGGGTGAGGAAGTTTATTTTGTTTCTTCCTGAAGGTATCTTGATGTTTTTCTTAAGGGACTCAACCTTCCTAAGTTACAGGGGGAATAGAAACTGTTTTGCCTATAGGGGTAGCATTGATTGGGGAAATTGGATTACCTCGAAGTTTAACTCTATATGTATAGTAGAAAATAAAAATTAAAAATGAATAAACTATTCCTGGTTGGTTTTCGGGGGGGGGGGCTGCCACGTGAGTTTTCAGACAATGATGTTCCCTGAGTTAGGTCCTCCCGCTCCCCTCAAGGGGGTGAGCTCTGAGGAAACTGTTTTTTTCAGCCTTTTGTCCTCTGGGGGTTTTTATGTTCTTGCATCTGCTTTCTCTTGCCTTGACAGCTTTTGATGGTTTTTGGAGGTTTAGAGGAGAGTAAAGTGCTCCCTGACCCCATCTCAGAGAGAAGCTTCAGAATGTTTTGCAAAGGCTGCTGGGAGAGTCGGTTCTGAGTCACTGTCCCTGGGGATGCAGGACCTCCTTGTTGTACCCCAAACCAGGGCAGCGATGGCTGTCTGAGCAGCTCCAGACCGCCAGGAGGTTCTGAACAGAGATCGCACACTGAGATTTTCCCGCTGTCCCAGGCTGGGAATGTCTGGTTTTTCTGGATGCCAGAGCTCCAGGCTAGCGCCTATGAGCACCTATCCCAAGGGAGGGTGTGGGACGCTCGCGTTTCAAAATTTCCACTGGCCAGGCTCCCAGCCCTTCAGGGGAGCCAGACACCACTCCTTCTCGGGCGCGCTGGCGTTCAGGCCCACTGGTGGCTCAAGGACAGAGACCTGATTTCTGTGCCACACTCTCTCTGGCTCAGTGCCAGGGGAGGCCATCCTGGGTCCGGGGACTTAGGTCCCTGACCCTATCCACCCAGGTTACCACTATTACCACCCGCAATCATTTGCTCTTTGTTATTTGAGTGCTTTCAACCAGACTCCAAGTTAATGCTGGTCCCCAGATGCAGAGCACTCTCGTGTTGTGATATTACTTTCCAATCAGTCACCTCTAGTGGCTCCCACCCCTTTTGTTTATCTTCCGATATCAGTCCGAAACTCCCAGTCTGCTTTACCTGAGACTGATGTCTTCTGCTCCTGTAGAGATCCAGATGTGTATAATACTGATCACAGGCTGATTTCATGAGTGGTTGGAGTTCTTTGGTAGGTAATCAGGTCACTTTAGAGTACAGGTTGAAATGGTGCCTCCTCCTATTTCCCCGCCACCTTGACTCCTCAAGAATGCCTTCTTAATTATGGCTCCATAAGAGACCGCAGTGCATCTGGAAGAGAGTGAGACAGTAGAAGTGTTTGCGAGCTCAGGCATGTCTTCAGCCATCAGCACAAACAGAAGATGACCACATCAATATAAACAAGGCATAAATGGACTGAAGCATAGAAATAACAACCCACAGCAAAAGAGAGAAGAAGTCACAGAGACCATGGGAGAATTGTGTAGACAGGTCTTATGGGAGAATTGGACGGTTGGTGGGTCAGAGGGCAGGAAGCCAGGACAAAGACAAAGGCCCATTGGAGAGGAGCACATTTAGAACCCACAATTTGAATGTTGACCCATAGCTGTTGCGGGAGAAAAGGAGAGTGTCTGAATGACATTAGTTCCTGCAACCCAAGGGTCTTGAGGCACAGGGATTCCAGATCAGCATGCTTTGCAGACAAAGACTCCAGAACTGCAGAACACTGTGTATCCCCTGGAGAGGACACCAGCAAGCAACAGGTGCAGACATGCAAGAAACCATGATCATAGACAATACCTGTTGACACCGTGGTAAGATTATTTCTTTGTGTGCATTCATGATGGGCAGTGTTGGTGGATATGCCTCGATGAGCACAAAAGAAACTTGGACTCTACAATCCAGGGCATTCAGACTGAGAAGTGGCCACAGGCAGGACGGTGAGGACATTAGCTGCCCACCTTGCAATCACGGATTCCCAAACCTGTAACTGTTGGAAATACCTTCTTCAGGCCAAGTACCTTAGTCCCAGGAGAACAGAAAATCGTGCAGGGGATTAGAATAAAGCCCTGCCTACATCCTCTCACTTGGCCACAGAATTCAGCAGACCTTAAGTTTTGTGGAGTGGGTTGAAAGTCATGTTTCACAGACACACCATACTTAGGCCAGACACCACACACTCTGAATGGAAGGGAAGGAGAGCCTCTTCAGAGGACGAGCCCACAGGAGAGTGGACAGCCACAACACAACCGCAGAGGGCATGTCACACACACCTGAGACTCTCTCAAGTGTCAGAACTTGTGCACTAAATGATCTCTTCTTCCTAAAGAAATTAGCTTCAGGCTAGATAAGAGAATGCACGTTTCGAATACAGAGAAGATAGAGACCTTTTGTAGATTCATGTTGTATTCCTGAAACTGGTCCAAAAGCCTTTTCTGATGGCTTCCAATGGGGATCGGTTCTCTTCCATCATGCTCCGTGCTTGCTCCTGTGAGCTCCAAACAGATGAGCCCATCCTGGGCCTAAGCTTCCAGGGTGTAGGGGCTGCCTTTAATGTTTGGTCAGCTGGGAAAATGGGGAGGCATTTATGGCACGATTTCTGAAGATGCAAGAAGAACTCGTGTCCTCATTCTTGAAGACCCGAGATATGTATTAGGTATGGTTGTGGTTGTTAACTCTTAGTTTTCCTCAGAGGGCGGGGGTCACTTTTCCTGGTCAGAAGCATCCTGATAGGCTATGAGGACGATGAACATGTGTTTGGCGTGCAGATGCAAGTGTGAGGCTGCTTGTACGCCTGACTCTTTCTTGACCTTACATGTGTAATATGGAATTGTGGATTCTTGCCCTTCTCAGGAGTACTGAGGGGTGGTGGTGACAGTCACGGTCAAAGACTACCACCAATTCAGCCATGGAGAAGGTGACCCCAAATCGCTTCACAAACTGTCTTGGGGAAATCCCCAGGCAGCTCCAGCGGTTTGGAGTGATTTTGATACTCCTGGCTGACCCAGAACTACTCCAGCCAGGTGAAGTGATGAGGCATGGTTTAGTGAGGAGTGGTTGCTAAGACCTCAGAACTTTGTGATGTCACAGAAGCTGACTTCACTGAAGCAGCAATCCCATTCTCATGACACATGGGTCCTATGGCTTCATGTAGAAATTCCTGGGAAGGAAAGGAAAGAGCCCTGTTAGCCTGATCATGATCTCAGGTGGTCTATTCTGTTTCTTTCCCACTTCCCCTTTCTATACAAAGAGAAAAGAAAACGAGTTCTGTATACCATTCTTTTGGCCCACATTTCTCCAGAGCAAGCAAGGTGTTCCTATTTCCACTGCAATTTCTAGCGATCTCAATCAACATCTTGGGTACAATTATGACTCTGGGAGCTTCGATATCCTTGGGTGAAGGGTCCATTCTTAGTTTCTCTTCCCTATGGTTTCTCAGGTGTAAGGTCTGCCTTTGGTGCTTGGTTAGCTTGGAAGTGGAGGGAAGGAAGAAGGGAAGGAAAGTCACAATTCCCAGAAAATTGCCAGGGCAGGGAAGCATTGTGCTGTCCATATCCTTATCTGCCAGTGTCCTGAAACACCAGTCCTAAGGGATGAAGGCTCTGTCTACCTGACATTACCTTTAACACCGTTGCAAAGGCTTCACGGAGAGTGAAACTCTGCATGATCGCTCCCCCTAAAGAAAGAGCCCTGGGCAGCACTCCTTGTCATCATTGAGCAACGCTCTTTATTCAGATGAAATTGAACGGCCAACATCGATGGCCTGCCATGGCCACTCTAGCTTCACTGAGGAAGGAGCCGAGATACCCTTTTAAGGGCTGGTGGATAAAGATGATTATGAAGATGATAATAAAGAAGATGATTTCCAAATGAAAATGCAAGCCGACCAAGGGAAATATCCTATGGCTTCACTCCTATGTGGCCCATGATGCATACCATGGACATGAGTCATAGTAAGGGAAAACAGAAGGAGAAGGAGTCAGACAGGGAGATGCACCAGGAGACACTCAGGACTTTGGGGACCAAGCTGAGGGTTACAGGAGGATAAATCATGCCATAAAGAGGGAACTGCATAATGGATTTGGAGGTAGTGTGGCATTATATGAAGATGAGCACTTGGTGGTATACGCCATTAAAGAATCAGGGAACACTATGTCAAAATACGTAGGATGGATGAAAGGCTGGCTTGTTGAATATAAGAAAATATAGTAAATAGAAAGCAAAACAGGTCGTTACACGTGGAGATCAAGAAAGAAAGAGAAGAGAAATGAATTCTAGTTTTATTATCTTACTGATTGAAATTGTATGCAATTGATTTCCTGTAAGGTCCTTATATGAATTGTGTCTTTGGGCATTGTAAATTAGTCTTCCCTCTTCCTATATTTTGGGAATAGATGAGAAAATCTGACATTACCATTAAATGTCTCGAATTGTTGACCAGGGAATTGATTTGAACCTGGCTTTCTGTGTGTTGGGAGATGTTGGAGGACTGCTTCAAAAGCCTGCAAAGTCAAAAGTCTTTACATGAGTGTCCGAGATGTATGACTCATGATCTTGTCATGGTAGTTCGTATGTGTCTTGGAATTTATCCTTTTCTCTCCGGTATTGGATTTGCTGGCAGACTTCTGTGTAGGGGTCTTTTAAGTAAGGTTGTTTATTAATTAATTAATTCTTGATAAGTAAGGAGTTAACTTATCCAGTTTGGACGGTTTGTTACTTTGATTCTCAAAGCTTTTGTTTTTTTATGGTATTTTCTCTGAATTTTGCTTCCATTAGTGCTATTCCTCATAAGCTCCCTAACTTCTCTGGGAACCTTTTATGTGTGTGTGTGTGTGTGTGTGTGTGTGTGTGTGTGTTTTGTACCAAATGGTAAAATGATATTTTAAGAGATATTAAGCTGCTCTATTCCAGATCACAATTCACCTACAAACAAGTGGAAACTCACGTTACATCCCGTTCAGCCACATTTCCGGCATTGAATGTCCCATTTGATCCACTTTTGGAAAGGCTGAATCTGACTGGCCTGCCTGGAACCAACACCAAATTTTGTGTGCCTGTTTCGAGTCTCATTGCCTGTCCCTTTTTCTTGCTTTTTCCCACGTTTCTTTACTTCCATGAGTGAGTGAAATCGTATGGTAGTTGTCTTTCTATGACTAACAGATATGACACAGCCTAATGCTCTCTCCTTTCTGCCATTGTCACAAGGAGCTAGAATGCCTCGTGCTTATGGCTCCGTAAGGGTCCACAGTGCCTTTGGAGGAAAGGGAGATGGTAGAAGTGTCTAGGAACTGCAGGCTTGTCTTCAGCCAACAGCACAACCAGAAGATGACCACATCAATGCAAACATGGCATAAATGGACCTGAAGCCTAGAAATCACACTACACAGCGAAAGAGAGAAGAAGTCACAGAGACCATGGGAGAAGGGTGTAGAAAGGGCTTATGGGAGAGTTGGACGGTTGGTGCTTTAGAGGGTAGTGAGCCCTGGCCAAAGACAAAGGCCCATGGAGAGGAGCACACTTAGAACCCACAATTTGAATGCTGACCCATAGCTGTTGGAGGAGAAACGGAGAGTGTCTGAAGGGCACGAGTTCTTGCAACCCAAGGTTCTTGAGGCCTGGCGATTCCAGATCAGCATGCTTTGCCGACAGAGTCTCCAGATAACATTCTGTATCTCCTGGAGAGGTCACCAGCAAGCAACCAGGTGCAGACAGCCTGGAAACCATGCTCAGAGACAATACCTGTTGACACCTTGGTACGATTCTTATTTCTTTCTGTGCATTCCTGATGGGCAGTGTTGGTGGAGATGCCTCGATGGATGCCAAAGTAACTTGGGCTCTACGAACGCCAGCATCAAGACTGAGAAGTGGCCACAGGCAGGAAGGTTAGGACATTGGCTGCCCAACCAGCCATCACGGATTCCCAAACATGGAACGCTGCTGGGACGGCCTTCTTAAGGCCACGTTGCTCATCCCAGGAGAACAGAAAATCCTGCAAGGGACAAGAAGAATGCCCTGATTACATCCTCTCACCTAGCCACAGAATTCAGCAGGCCCTCCATTTTTTGGAGTGGGTTGAAAGTCATGTTTCCAGGCATACCAGATCCACGAAGCTTAACCTCACCATAGCTGGCACAGACACCACTCACAGTGAATGGAAGGCAAAGAGAGCCACTGCAGAGGACGAGCCCACAGGAGAGTGGACAGCCACAACACAACCCCAGAGGGCATGTCACACACACCTGAGACTCTCTCAAGTGCCAGAACTTGCGCACTCCATGATCTCTTCCTCCTAAAGAAATTAGCTTCAGGGTAGATAAGAGAATGCGCGTTTCAAATACAGAGAAGATAGAGACCTTGGTAGATTCACGTTGTATTCCTGAGACTGGCCCAAAAGCCTTTTCCGATGGCTTCCCATGGGGATTGGTTCTCTTCCATCATGCTCCGTGCTTGCTCCTGTGAGCTCCAAACAGATGAGTCCATCCTGGGCCTACGCTTCCAAGGTTTAGGGACAGCCATTCACATTTGGTCAGCTGGGAATATTGGAAGGCATTTATGGCACGATTTCTGGAGATGCAAGAAGAACTCGTGTCCTCATTCTTGAAGACTCGAGATATGCATTTGGTTTGGTTGTGGGTGTTACTTCTTAGATTTCCTCGGAGGGCGGGGGGCACTTTTCCTGATCAGAAGCATCCTAATCGGGTATGAGGAGTATGGACATGTTTTTGGCGTGGAGTTCCCCGTGTGAGGCTGCTTGTACTCCTGACACTTTTTGACCTTACGTGTGTAAGATGGAATTGTGGATTCTTGCCCTTCTCAGGAGTCCAGAGGGGTGGTGGTGACAGTCACAGTCAAAGACTACCAATTCGGCCATGGAGAAGGTGACCCCAAATCGCTTCACAAACTGTCTTGGGGAAATCCCCCGGCGGCTCCAGCGGTTTGGAGTGATTTTGATACTGCTGGCTGACCACGAACTACACCAGCCAGTTGAAGTGATGAGGCGCGGTTTGGTGAGGAGTGGTTTCTATGTCCACAGAGATTTGTGACGTCACAGAAGCTGACTTCACTGAAGCAGCAATCCCATTCTCATGACAAATGAGTCCTATGGCTTTATGTAGAATGACTTGGGAAGGAACATGAAAGAGCCCTGTTAGCCTCATCATGAGCTCAGGTGGTCTTTTCTGTTTCTTTCCCACTTCCCCTTTCTGTACAAAGAGAAAAGAAAATGATGTTCTGTATACCATTCTTTAGACGAACATTTCTCCAGAGAGAGCAAGGTGTTCCTATTTCCACTGCAATTTCTAGAGATCTCAATCAACAGCGCTGCCTCTTGGGTAGAATTATGTCTCTGGGGGCTTCGATATCCTTGGGTGAAGGGTCCATTCTTAGCTTCTCTTCTCTATGGTTTCTCAGGTGAAAGATATGCCGTTGGTGCTTGGTTAGGTTGGAAGTGTAGGGATGGAAGAAGGGAAGGAAAGTCACAATTCCAGGAAAATTGCCAGGGCAGGGAAGCTTTGTGCTGTCCATGTCCTTATCTACTAGTGTCCTGAAACACCAGTCCTAAGGAATGAAGGCTCTGTCTACCTGACATTACCTTAAACACTGTTGCAAACTCTTCATGGAGAGTAAAACTCTGCATGATCTCTACCCCTAAAGAAAGAGCCCTGGGCAGCAGTACTTTTCGTCACTAGTTAATACTACATGCCATAGTCATGGGTAGAGCCATGTTGAGCAACGCTCTTTATTCAGATGAAAAGGAACGGCCAACATTGATGGCCTGCCATGCCCACTGTAGCATCACTGTGGAAGGAGCCTAGATTCTTTTTTAATGGCTAGTGGAGTAAGATGATTATGAAGATGATAAAAAGAAGATGATTTCCAAATGAAAATGCAAGCCGACCAAGGGAAATATCCTATGGCTTCACTCATAAGTGGCCCATGAGGAATACCACAGACATGAGTCGTAGTAAGGGAAAACGGAAGCAGAACAAGTCAGACAGGGAGATGCACCAGGAGACACTCAGGACTTTGGGGACCAAGCTGAGGGTTACAGGAGGATAAGTCAAGCCATAAAGAGGGAACTGGATAATGGGTTTGGAGGTAGTGTGGCATTATATGAGGATGAGCACTTGGTGGTATATGCAATTAAAGCATCGGGGAACACTATGTCAAAAACGGTAGGATGGATAAAACGCTGGCTTGCCGAATATAAGCAAATATAGTAAATAGAAAGCAAAACAGTTCGTTACACGTGGAGATCAAGAAAGAAAGAGAAGAGAAATGAATTCTAGTTTTATTATCTTACTGATTGAAATTGTATGCAATTGGTTTCCTGTAAGGTCCTTATATGAATTGGGTCTTTGGACATTGTAAATTACACTTCCCTCTTCCTACATTTTGGGAATAGATGAGAAAAGCTGACATTACCATTAAATGTCTCGAATTATTAACCAGGGAATTGATTTGAACCTGGCTTTCTGTGTGTTGGGAGATGTTGGAGGACTGCTTCAAAAGCCTCCAAAGCTGCGTCAAAAGTCTTTACATGAGACGTCAGAGATGTATGATTCATGATCTTGTCAGAGTAGTGCGTATGTGCCTTGGAATTCATCCTTTTCTCTCCGGTATTGGATTTGCTGTCAGACTTTTGTGTAAGGTCTCTTAAGTAAGGTTGTTTATTAATTAATTAATTCTTGGTAGGTAAGGAGTTAACTTATCCAGTTTGGACGGTTTGTTACTTTGATTCTCTAAGCTATTGTTTTTTTATTGTATTTTCTCTGAATTTTGCTTCCATGAGTGCTATTCCTCACAAGCTCCCTAAATTCTGTGGAACCCTTTAAGAGAGTGTGTGTGTGTGTGTGTGTGTGTGTGTGTGTATGAGTGTGTGTGCTGTACCAAACGCTAAAGATGATATTTTAAGAGATCTGACGCTGCTCTATTCCAGATCACAATTCACCTACAAACACAGTGGAAACTCACGTTACATCCTGTTCAGCCACATTTCCTGCATTGAATGTCTCATATTATCCACTTTAGAAATGCAGATTCTGACTAGCCTGTCTGGCACAAATACCAAATTTTATGTGCCTTGTTGGAGTTTCATTGCCTGTCCCTTTTTCTTGCTTTTTCACATGTTTTTTACTCCAATGTGTGAGTAAAATCGTATGGTAGTTGTCTTTCCCTGACTGACAGATATGACATAGCCCAATCCTCTCTCACTTTCTTCCACATGTCACAAGGAGCAAGAATACCTTCTTGCTTATGGTTCCATAAGTGTCCGCGGAGCATCTGGAGGACAGGGAGACTCTAGAAATGTCTGGGAGCTCTAGGCTTGTCTTCAGCCATCAGCACCACCAGAAGATGACTACATCAATAGAAACATGGCATAAATGGGCCTGAAGCCTATAAATCACACTCCACAGCGAAAGAGAGAAGTCACAGAGACCAAGAGCGAAGGGTGTAGAGAGGGCTTATGGGAGAATGGGTGGGTTGGTGTTCAGGAGGCAGGGATCCATGGCTAGAGACAAAGGCCCAGGGGAGAGGAGGCCAATTAGAACCCACAATTTGTTTCTTGACCCATAGTTGTCGGCGGAGAAAGGGAGACTGTCTGAATGACACGAGTTCTTGCAACACAAGGGTCTTGAGGTCAGGGGATTCCAGGTCAGCATGCTTTGCAGACATACACTCCAGAACTGCAGAACACTGTGTATCTCCTTGAGAGGACACTAGCAAGCAACCATGTGCAGAGAGCCTGGAAACCATGATCAGAGACAATACCTGTTGACACCGTGGTACTATTCTTATTTCTTTCTGTGCATTCCTGATGGGCAGTGTTGGTGGAGATGCCCCGATGGGAGCCAAAGGAACTTGGGTTCTACGAACGCCAGCATCAAGACTGAGAAGTGGCCACAGGCAGGAAGGTGAGGACATTGGCTGCCCAAACAGCAATCACGGATTCCCAAACCTGGAACACTGTTGGGATGGCCTTCTTCAGGCCACGTTGCTTCATCCCAGGAGAACAGAAAATCCTGCAGGGGACAAGAAGAATGCCCTGCCCACATCCTCTCACCTAGCCACTGAATTCAGCAGGCCTTAAATTTTTTGGAGTGGGTTGAAAGTCACGTTTCCAGGCAACCAGACACAGAAAGATTAACCTCACCATATTTGGCACAGACACCACACACTGTGAATGGAAATTCAGATTAAAATTATATGCAATTTGTTTCCTTCAAGGTCCTTATCTGAATTGGGTCTTTGGACATTGTTAATTAGTTTTCCCTCTTTCTGCATTTTGGGAATAGATGAGAAATGCCGACATTACCTTTAAATGTCTCGAATTGTGTACCAGGGAATTGATTTGATCCTTCCTTTCTGTGTGTTGGGAGATATATGGGGACTGCTTCAAAAGCTTTCATCATTATCTGAGACGTCAGATATGTATGACTCATGATCTTGTCATGGTAGAGTGTATGTGTCTTGGAATTTATCCTTTACACTCGGGTATTGGATTTGATGGCAAACTTGTGTAGAGGAGTCTTTTAGGAAAGGTTGTTTAATTCATTCATTCATTAATTAATTCTTGATAGCTAAGGAGTTAACTTATCCAGTTTGGACGGTTTGTTACCTTGATTCTCTTAGCTTTTGTTTTTTATGGTATTTTTCTGAATTTTGCTTCCATGATTGATAATCTTCACTTGCTCCCTTACTTCTGTGGTACTCTTTTAAGGGTGTGTGTGTGTGTGTGTGTTTCACAAAATGCTAAAAATTATATTTTAAGAGATAAGAAGCTGCTCTATTCCAGATCACAATTCACCTACAAACACAGTTGAAACTCACGTTACATCCCGTTTGGCCCCATTTCCTGCATTGAATGTCTCATATTATCCACTTTAGAAATGCAGATTCTGACTAGCCTGCCTGGCACAAACACCAAATTTTGTGTGCCTGGTTAGAGTCTAATTGCCTGTCCATTTATCTTGCTTTTTCACCGGTCTTTACGTCCATGAATGTGAAATCATATGGTAGTTGCCTTTCTGTGACTGACAGATATGACAAAGCGCAATGCTCTCTCCCTTTCCGCCACATGTCACAAGGAGCTAGATTGCCTTCTTGCTTATGGCTCCGTAGGAGTCCACAGTGCATGTTGAGAACAGGGAGATGGGAGAAGTGTCTGGGAGCTCCAGCATTGTCTTCAGCCATCAGCACAACCAGAAGATGACCACATCAATGTAAACATGGCATAAATGGACCTGAAGCCTAGAAATCACACTCCACAGTGAAAGAGAGAAGAAGTCACAGAAACCATCTGAGAAGGGCGTAGGCAGGGCTTATGGGAGAATTGGATGGTTGGTGCTTCAGTGGGCACGGAGCCTTGGCTAAGGACAAAGGCTCAGGGGAGAGGAGCACATTTAGAAACCACAATTTGAATGTTGACCCATAGATGTTGGCGGAGAAAAGGAGAGTGTCTGAATGACATGAGTTCTTGCAACCAAAGGGTCTTGTGGCACAGGGATTCCAGATCAGTATGTTTGCAGACATAGACTCCAGACACCACTGCATATGTCCCAGAGAGGACACCAGCAAACAACCAGGTGCAGAGAGCCTGGAAACCATGATCAGTGACAATACCTGTGGACACCGTGGTAAGATTATTATTTCTTTTCTTTTTTTTTAACTTTTTTTTAATTTATTTATTAAAAATATAAGACTAGTTCTGCATCAGCCAGGTGTATCAAAATCACTCCAAAACGCTGAATCCGCCTGGGAATGTCCCCAAGACAGTTTGTGAACCGATTTGGGGTCACCTTCTCCATGGCCAAATTTGTAGTCTTTGTCCATGACTGTCACCATCACCCCTCTGGAATCCTGAGAAGGGCAAGAATGCACAATTCCATCCTACCGACGTAATGTCAAGATAGAGTCAGGAGTACAAGCAGCCTCACATGGAGAACTCCACGCCATACACATGTTCATGGTCCTCACATCTTATCCGGATGCTTCTGTCCAGGAAAAGCGCCCCCAACCCTAAGAGGGAAGCTCAGAGTTAACACCCCCAACCCTACCAAAGACATTTCTGGAGTCTTCAACGGTGAGGACACGAGTTCTTCTTGCATCTCCAGAAATCGTGCCATAAATGCCTCCCAAATTTCCCACCTGACCAAATATTAAAGGCAGACCCTACAACCTAGAAGCTTAGGCCCAGGACGGACTCCTCTCTTTGGAGCTCAAAGGAGCAAGCACGTAGCATGATGGAAGAGAACCAATCCCCATGGGAAGTCATCAGAAAAGGCTTTTGGGCCAGTCTCAGGAATACAACGTGAATCTACAAAAGTCTCTATCTTCTCTGTATTTGAAATGCTCATTCTCTTATCTACACTGAAGCTAATTTCTTTAGGAGGAAGAGATCATAGAGTGTGAAAGTTCTGGCACTTGAGAGAGTCTCAGGTGTGTGTGACATGCCCTCTGGTGTTGTGTTGTGGCTGTCCACTCTCCTGTGGGCTCGTCCTCTGCAGAGGCTCTCCTTGCCTTCCATTCACAGTGTGTGGTGTCTGTGCCAAATATGGTGAGGTTAAGCTTCGTGGATCTGGTATGCCTGGAAACACGACTTTCAACCCACTCCAAAAAATGTAAGGCCTGCTGAATTCTGTGGCTAGCTGAGAGGATGTGGGCAGGGCATTCTTCTTGTCCCCTGCAGGATTTTCTGTTCTCCTGGGATGAAGCAATGTGGCCTGAAGAAGGCCGTACCAACAGTGTTCCATAATTGGGAATCCGTGATTGCTGTTTGAGCAGCCAATGTCCTCACCTTCCTGCCTGTGGCCACTTCTCAGTCTTGATGCTGGCGGTCATAGAGCCCAAGTTACTTTGGCTCCCATCGAGGCTTCTCCACCAACACTGCCCAACAGGTATGCACAGAAAGAAATAAGAATCGTACCATGGTGTCAACAGGTATTGTCTCTTATCATGGTTTCCAGGCTGTCTGCACCTGGGTGCTTGCTGGTGACCTCTCCAGGAGATACAGAATGTTATCTGGAGTCTATGTCTGCAAAGCAAGCTGATCTGGAATTGCAATGCCTCAAGAACCATGGGTTGCAAGAACTCGTGTCCTTCAGACACTCTGTTTCTCCGCCAACAGCTATGGGTCAGCATTCAAATTATGGGTTCTAAGAGTGCTCCTCTCCAAGGGACTTTGTCTTTGGCCAGGGCTCCCTGCCCTCTAAAGCACCAAGCGTCCAACTCTCCCATAAGCCCTGTCTACACCCTTCTCCCATGGTCTCTGTGACTTCTTCTCTCTTTCGCTGTGTAGTGTGATTTCTATGCTTCAGGTCCATTTATGCCATGTTTGCATTGATGTGGTCATCTTCTGGTTGTGCTGTTGGCTGAAGGCATGCCTGGAGGTCCTAGACACTTCTACAATCTCCCTTTCCTCCGAATGCACTGCGGACCCTTATGGAGCCCTAAGCACCAATGCGTTCTTGCTCCTTGTGACAATGGCAGAAAGGAGAGAGCATTGGGCTGTGTCATATCGGTCAGTCACAGAAAGACAACTATCATACGATTTCTCTCACTCATGGAAGTAAAGAAACCTGTGAAAAAGTAAGAAAAAGGGACAGGCAATGAGACTCTAACCACGCACACAAAATTTGGTGTTTGTTCCAGGCAGGTTAACATGAGCGGCACCGCCCCATGCACAGCCCAGAGCAGCAGCAGCAGCAGCAGCGGCGGGCCTCGGCCAGCAACACCACCCATGCATCAGGGCAGAGGCGACAGTGGCTTCGGCGCTGCCTTGAGCTGTAACATGAGCGGCGCCGCGCCGTGCACTGACCAGAGCAGCAGCAGCCGTTGCGACACCATGACTGGCACAATCCTGAGCACCAGAGCAGCAGCTGCAGTGGTGCCACCACGAGGGGCACTGCCCAGAGGACCAGAGTCAGCGGTGCTGCCATGAGCGACACCACCCTGAGCCAGAGTATCAGCAGCAGTGCCGCTGCAAGCAGCCAGGCCACCTCGGGCAGTGCCGCCATCAGGAGCAGCCTCTCAGGAGCCAACGGTGCAGCCCGCTGGGAGTGTGTCTGTGGTATGGTGAGAGTGAGGCAGGGAGCCTCCAAGAGGGACCCCAGCAACTGGGAGGCGGTGGTCCCAGTAAGACTCGGGCACCTACCAATCAGTTTGGTTTTTAAAGCAGTTTGGTTTCTAAAGCAGTTTGGTTTCTAAAGCAGTTTGGTTTCTGATGCAGTTTGGTTTCTGATGCAGTTTGGTATCTGATGCAGTTTGGTTTCGATGCATGGTGTGAAATAAAACTTTGCTTGATTTTACCTTTTGTCAGACTCGTTCCTTTGATCATGGACCCTAACACCACGAAGCTTAAATTCACCATATTTGACGCAGACACCAAAACCTCTGAATGGAAGGCAAGGAGAGCCTCTGCAGAGGACGAGTTCACAGGAGATTGGACAGACAAAACAAAACCCTAGATGGAATGTCACACACACCTGAGACTCTCTCAAGTGCCAGCCTTCGGGCACTCCATGAGCTCTAAATCCTAAAGATATTATCTTCAGGTTAGATAACAGAATGCGCGTTTTGAATACACAGAAGACAGAGACCTTTTGTAGATTCACTTTGTATTCCTGAAAATGGACCGAAAGCCTTTTCCGATGGATTCACATGGGGATTGGTTCTCTTCCAACATGCTCCCTGCTTGCTGCTGTGAGCACCAAACAGATGAGTCTGTCCTGGGCCTAAGTTTCTAGGGTGTAGGGTCTGCATTTTATGTTTGGTCAGCTGGGAAAATGGGAGGAATTTATGGCACAATTTCTGGAGATGCAAGAGAATTCATGTCCTCACTGTTGAAGACTCCAAACATGTCTTTGGTATGCCTGCAGGTGTTAACTCTGAGCATTCCTCAGAGGGCAGGGGCGCTTTTCCTGGTCAGAAGCATCCTGATAGGGTATGAGGACCATGAACATGTGTTTGGCGTGGAGTTACCCATGTGAGGCTGCTTATACTCCTGAATCTTCCTTGATATTACATGGGTAAGATGGAATTGTGGATTCTTGCCCTTCCCAGGAGACCAATGGGGAGTCGTGACAGTCACGGCCAAAGACTAGAAATTTGGCCATGGAGAAGGTGACCCAAATCATTTCACAAACTGTCTTGGTGAAATCCCAAGGCGACTCCAGATGTTGGAGTGATTATGTTACTCCTGGCTGACCCAGAACAAATCAGCCAGGTGAAGTGATGAGGCGTGGATTGGTGAGGAGTGGTTGCTGGGACCTCAGAGCTTTGTGACGTCACAGAAGCTGACTTCACTGAAGCAGCAATCCCATTCTCATGACATAAAGTCCTATGGCTTTAAGTAGAAAGACCTGGGAAGGAACAAGAAAGAGCCCTGTTACTCTGACCATGAACTCAGGTGGTCTTTTCTGTTTCTTTCCCACTTACACTTTCTATACAAAGAGAAAAGTAAACGATGTTCTGTATACCATTCTTTAGACCAACAAATCTCCAGAGAGAGCAAGGTGTTCCTATTTCCACTGCAATTTCTAGAGATATCAATCAACAGCGAGGCCTCTTGGCTCCCATTAGGTCTCTGGGAGGTTGGATATCCTTGGGTCAGAGGGTCCATTCTAAGCTTCTGTTCCCTATGGTTTCTCAGGTGTAAGGTCTGCCTTTGGTGCTTGTTCAGCTTGGAAGGTGAGGGAAGGAAAAGGGAAGGAAAGTCACAATTCCAGGAAAATAGGAGAGTGATGCATTGTGCTGTCCATATCATTGTCTGCTAGTGCCTGAAACACCGGTCCTAAGGGATGAGGCTCTGTCTAACTGACATTACCTTAAAAACTGTTGCAAAGACTTCATGGAGAGTGAAATTCTGCCAGATCGCTACCCTGAAAGAAAGAGCCCTGGTCAGCACTCCTTGTCATCTTTAGTTAATGCTGCATGACATAGTCATGGGGAGAGCCATGTTGAGCAATTCTCTTTATTCAGATGAAAATGAACGGCCAACATCGATGGCCTGACATGCCCACTCTAGCATCACTGTGGAAGGAGCCGAGATACACTTTTAAGGGCTAGGGGATAAAGATGATTATGAACATGATGATAAAGAACATGATTTCCAAATGAAAATGCAAGCCGACCAAGGGACATATCCTATGGCTTCACTCTTATAGTGCAGGAGGTATACCTTGGACATGAGTATTAGTAAGGGAAAACGGACGGAGAAAAGTCAGACTGGGAGATGCACGAAAGAGGCTCAGGACTTTGGGACCAAGCTGAGGGTAACAGGAAGATAACACCTGCCATAAAGGGGGAACTGGTTAATGGGTATGGAGGAAATTTGGCAGTATATGAGGATGAGCACTTGGTGGTATATGCAATTAAAGAATCAGGGAGCACTATGTAAAAAACGTAGGATGGATGAAAGGCTGGCTTGCCAAATATCAGAAAAAATAGTGAATAGAAAGCAAAAGAGGTCTTTTAACGTGGAGGTGAAGAAAGAAAGAGAGGAGAAATGAATTCAAGCTTTATTATCTTACTGATTAAAATTGTATGCAATTGGTTTCCTATCAGGCCCTTATCTGAATTGAGTCTTTGGACATTGTCAGTTAGAGACTTCCCTCTTCCTACATTTTAATAATAGATGAGAAAAGCCGACATTATCATTAAATGTTTCGAATTGTGGACTAGGGAATTGATTTGAACCTGGCTTTCTGTGTGTGGGGAGATGTTTGTGGATTGCTTCCAAAGCCTCAAAACTGCTTCAAAAGTCATTACCTGAGACGTCAAATATGTATGACTCATGATCTTGTCATGGTATTGCATATGTTTCTTGGAATTTATCTTTTTCTCTATGGTTTTGGATTTGTGGCATACTTGTGTGGAGGTTTTTTTTTTTAGGTAACGTTGCTTAATTAATTAATTAATTAATTAATTAATTAATGAGTTAATTCTTGATAGGTAAGGAGTTACCTTATCCAGTTTGGACGGGTTGATACATTGATTCCCTAAGCTTTTGTTTTTTATGGTATTTTCTCTGAATTTTGCTTCCATGAGTGCTATTACTCACTTGCTCCCTACCTTCTGTGGGACACTTTTAAGTGTGTGTGTGTGTGTGTGTGTGTTTGTGTGTGTGTGTATGTGTGATTCACCAAACGCTAAAAATGATATTTGAAGAAGAATGAACCTGCTCTATTCCAGGTCACAATTCACCTTCAAACACAATGGAAACTCACGTTACATCCTGTTTTCCCACATTTTTGCATTGAATGTCCCATTGATCCACTTTTAGAAATGCAGATTCTGACTTGCCTGCCTGGAACACACAAAAAATTATGTGTGCCTGGTTAGAGTCTAATGGTCTGCTCCTTTTTCTTGCTTCTTCACATGTTTCTTTACTTCCATGATTGAGTGAATTCGTACGGTAGTTGTCTTTCTGTGACTGACAAATACGACAAAACACAATACTCTCTCCCTTTCTGCAACATGTGCAAGGAGCAAGAATGCCTTCTTGCTTATGGCTCCATAAGAGTCCGCAGTGCCTTTGGACGACAGGGAGATGGTAGATGTGTCTGGGAGCTCCAGGCTAGTCTTCAGCCATCAGCACCACCAGAAGATGAGCACATCAAAGGAAACACGGCGTAAATGGACATTAAACCTAGAAATCACACTCCACAGCGAAAGAGAGACGAAGTCACAGAGACCATGGGAGAAGGGTGTAGACAGGGCTTATGGGAGAAAGGATGGTTGGTGCTTCAGAGGGCAGGGAGCCTTTGCAAAAATAAAGGCCCAGGTGAGAGGAGCACACTTAGAACCCACAATTTGAATGTTGAACCATAGCTGTTGGCGGAGAAAAGGAGAGTGTGTGAAGGACACGAGTTCTTGCAACACAAGGGTCTTGAGGCCCTGGCATTCCAGATCATCTTGCTTTGCAGACATAGACTCCAGAGAATACTGTGTATCTCCTGGAGAGGACACCAGCAAGCAATCAGGTGGAGACAGCCTGGAAACCATGATCAGAGACAATACCTGTTGACACCGTGGTAAGATTATTATTTCTTTGTGTGCATTCGTGATGGGCAGTGCTGGTGGAGATGCCTCGATGGGAGCCATAGATACTTGGTCTCTCAACTCTATGGTCAAATAATCTTCGATAAATCAGGAAAAAATATACAATGGAAAAAAGACAGTCTCTTCAAAAAATGGTGCTGGGAAAATTGGACATGTATATGTAGAAGAATGAAACTCGGCCATTCTCTTTCCCCGTACATAAAGATAAGCTCGACATGGATAAAAGACCTCAACATGAGACAGGAATCCATCAGAATCCTAGAGGAGAACTTAGGCAGTAACCTCTTCGATATCAGCCACAGCAACTTCTTTCAAGATATGTCTCCAAAGGCCGAGGAAACAAAAGCGAAAATGAACTTTTGGGAATTCATCTAGATCAAAAGCTTCTGCACAGCAAAGAAACAGTCAACCATACAAAAAGGCAACCCACGGAATGGGAGAAGATATTT
Source organism: Meles meles (assembly GCF_922984935.1). Lineage (NCBI taxonomy): Eukaryota > Metazoa > Chordata > Mammalia > Carnivora > Mustelidae > Meles > Meles meles. Next base: position 21,364,046 of record NC_060088.1, on the reverse strand, counting down.
GCAAATGACAGTACAAACAAAAGCTTGATATCCAGGATCTATAAAGAACTTCTAAAACTCAACACACACAAAACAGATAATCATATCAAAAATGGGCAGAAGATATGAACAGACACTTCTCCAACGAAGACATACAAATGGCTGTCAGACACATGAAAAAATATTCATCATCACCAGCCATCAGGCAGATTCAAATTAAAACAAAATTGAGATACCACCTGACACCAGGTAGAATCTCCAAAATTAGCAAGACAGGAAACATCGTGTGTTGGAAAGGATGTGGAGAAAGGGGAACCCTCTTACACTATTGGTGGGAATGCAAGTTAGTGCAGCCACTTTGCAGAACAGTGTGGAGATTCCTGAAGAAATTAAGAATAGAGCTTCCCTATGACCCTGCAATTGCACTGCTGGGTATTTACCCCAAAGATACAGATGTAGTGAAAAGAAGGGTCATCTCTACCCCAATGTTTATTGTAGCAATGGCTACGGTCGCCAAACTGTGGAAAGAACCAAGATGCCCTTCAACGGATGAATGGATAAGGAAGATGTGGTCCATATACACAATGGATTATCATGCCTCCATCAGAAAGGATGAATACCCAACTTTTGTAGCAACATGGACGGGACTGGAAGATATTATGCTGAGCGAAATAAGTCAAGCAGAGAGACACAAGTATCATATGGTTTCACTTATTTGTGAAGGATAACAAAGAACATGGAGGACATGGAGAGGTGGAGAGGAGATGGAGTTGAGGGAAACTGGAAGTGAAGATGAACCATGAGAGACTATGGATTCTGAAAAACAACCAGAGGGTTTTGAAGGGGCGTGGTGTAGGAGGTTGAGAAACCATGTGGTCAGTAATAGGGAGGGCACGTACTGCATGGGGCACTGGGTGTGATGCCAAAACAATGAACACTGTTATGCTGTAAAAAAAAAAAAATTAAGGCAAAAAAAAAAAAAAAGATACTTGGGCTCTACGACCGCCAGCATCAAGACTGAGAAGAGGCCACCGGCAGGAGGGTGAGGACATTAGCTGCACAACCTTCAATCACGGAATCCCAAACCTGGAACACTGTTGTGACTGACTTCTTCAGGGCACGTTGCTTAGTCCCTGGAGAACAGAAAATCCTTCGGGGGACTAGAAGAAAGCCCTGACCACATCATCTCACCTGGCTACAGAATTCAGTAGGCTTTAAGTTTTGGGAATTGGGTTGAAAGTCACGTTTCACAGGCACACCAGACCCACGAAGCTTAATCTCACCGTATTTGGCCCAGACACCACACACTCTGAATGGAAGGCAAGGAGAGCCTCTGCAGAGGACGAGCCCACAGGAGAGTGGACAGCCACAACACAACACCAGAGGGCACGGCACACACACCTGAGACTCTCTCAAGTGCCAGCCCTTGGGCACTCCATGAGCTCTTCTTCCTAAAGAAATTATCTTCAGGGTAGATAACAGAATGCTTGTTTTGAATACAGAGAAAACAGAGACCTTTTGTAGATTCATTTTGTATTCCTGAAACTGGCCAAAAGCCTTTTCTGATGGCTTCCAAAGGGGATTGGTTCTCTTCCAACATGCTCCGTGCTTGCTCCTGTGAGCTCCAAACAGATGAGTCCATCCTGGGCCTAAGCTTCTAGGGTGTAGGATCTGCCTTTAATGTTTGGTCAGCTGGGAAAATGGGGAGGCATTTATGGCACGATTTCTGGAGATGCAAGAAGAACTCGTGTCCTCACTCTTGAAGACTCCAGTCTTGTCTTTGGTATGGTTGCGGGTCTTAACTCTTTGCTTTCTTTGGAGGGCAGGGGGCCCATTTCCTGATAGGGTGTAAGGACCATCAACATGTGTATTGCCTGGAGTTCCCCATGTGAGGCTGCTTGTACTCCTGACTCTTTCTTGATGTTACATGGGTAAGATGGAATTGTGGATTCTTGCCCTTCTCAGGAGTCCAGAGGTGTTTGTGGCAGTCATGGCCAAAGACTACAAAGTCGGCCATGGAGAAGGAGACCCCAAATCATTTCACAAACCGTCTTGGGGAAATACCCAGGTGGCTCCTGCAGTTTGAAATATTTTGATAAACCTGGCTTACCCAGGACTACTCCAGCCAGGTGGAAGTGATGAGGCATGGTTTGGTGAGGAGTGGTTGCTGGGACCTCAGAGCTTTGTGACGTCACAGAAGCTGACTTCACTGAAGCAGCATCCCCATTCTCAAGACATATGAGTCCTATGGCTTTAATTAGAAAGACCTGGGATGGAACAAGAAAGAGCCCTGTTAGCCTGATCATGAACTCAGGTGGTCTTTTCTGTTTCTTTCCCATTTCCACTTTCTATACAAAGAGAAAATAAAATGATGTTTTGTATACCCATCATTAGACCAACATTTCTCCAGAGAGAGCAAGGTGTTCCTATTTCCACTGCAATTTCTAGAGATCTCAATCAACAGTGAGGCCTCTTGGCTACCATTAGGGCTCTGGGAGGTTGGATAGCCTTGGTTGAGAGGGTACATTCTTAGCTTCTGTTCCCTATGGATTCTCGGGTGTAAGGCCTTCCATTGTTGCTTGGTCAGCTTGGAAGGCGAGGGAAGGAAGAAGGGAAGGATAGTCACAATTCCAGGAATATTGCCAGTGCAGGGAAGCATTGTGCTGTCCGTGTCCTTATCTGGTAGTGTAGGACAAAGAAGCTCCTTACATACAGAGGAAAGCCCATTAGACTAACGTCAGACCTTTCCACAGAGACCTGGCAAGCCAGGAAGGGCTGGCAAAATATATTCGGAGTACTAAATGAGAAGAACATGCAACCAAGAATACTCTATCCAGCAAGACTGACATTTAAAATGGATGGAGAGATAAAGAGTTTTCAAGAACGGCAAGGCTTAAAAGACTATGCAACCACCAAGCCGACACTGCAGAAAATATTAAGGGGGGGTCCTATAAAAGAGAAAAAAATCCTAAGAATATCATTGAACAGAAATATAGAAACAATCTACAGACAGAAAGACTTCAAAGGCAACACGATGTCAATAAAAACCTATCTCTCAATAATCACTCTCAATGTGAATGGCCTAAATTTGCCCATAAAACAACACAGGATTGCATATTGGATAAAACGACAGGACGCATCCATATTCTGTCTACAAGAGACCCATTTTGAACCTAAAGATACACCCAGACTGAAAGTGAAGGGATAGAGAAGCATCTTTCATGCCAATGGGCCTCAAAAGAAGGCCAGGGTAGCGATTCTCATATCAGATAAATTAGATTTTAATCTAAAGACTGTAGTCAGAGATACAGAAGGACACTACATAATTCTTAAAGGGACTATCCGCCACGATGATCTAACAATTGTGAAGATCTATGTCCCCTATATGGGAGAACCCAATGACATAAGAAAACTATTAATCAAGATAATGAGTCTATTGATATGAATACAATAATAGTAGGAGATTAATATGCCTCTCTCAGAAATAGACAGAACATCGAAGCAGAAAATTAATAATGAAATAAGAGCATTGAATGAAACATTGGACCAGATGGACCTCATAGACATATACAGAATATTCCACCCTAAATCTACAGAATACTCATCTTCTCAAGTGCACATGGAACCTTCTCCAGAATAGACCACATACTGGGTCACAAAGCAGGACTCAACGGATACCAAAAGAATGACATTATTCTCTGTATATTCTCAGATCACAATGCTTTGAAACTGGAACTCAATCACAAGGAAAATTTCAGAAGGAACTCAAACACCTGGAAGCTAAAGACCACCTTGCTTAAGAATGCTTGGATCAAACAGGAGATCAAAGATGAACTTATGCAATTCCTGGAAACCAATGAGAATGAAGACAGTTCGGTCCAAAACCTATGGGATACAGCAAAGGTGGTTCTAAGGGGGAAATACATAGCCATCCAAACCTCCCTCAAAAAAATTGAAAAATCCAGAATACACCAGCTGTCTCTACACCTTAAAGAAATGGAGAATCAACAATAAATCAAACAAACTCCACACGCAAGAAGGGAAATAATCAAGATTAGAGCAAAGATCAATGAGGTAGAAATGAGAGATACAGTAAAACGTATCAAAGAAACTAGAAGCTGTTTTTTTGAAAGAATCAATAAGATCGATAAGCCATTGGCCACCCTAATCCAAAAGAAAAGAGAAAAAACCCAAATTAATAAAATTATGAATGAAAAGGGAGAGATCACAACTAACACCAAGGAAATAGAAACAATCATCAGAAATTATTACCAACAGTTATATGCCAATAAGCTAAGAAACCTAGATGAAATGGATGCATTCCTGGAAAACTACAAACTCCCAAAATTGAACCAGGAAGAAATTGACAACCTGAATAGACCAATATCTAGAAACGAGATTGAAGCAGTGATCACAAATCTCCAAAAAACAAGAGCCCAGGACCTGACGGATTGCCTGGGGAATTCTACCAAACTTTCAAAGAAGAAATAACACCAATTCTCCGGAAGCTGTTCCAAAAAACTTAAGCAGAAGGAAAATTTCCAGACTCTTTTTATGAAGCCAGCATAACCCTGATCCCCAAACCAGGCAAAGACCCACCAAAAAGGAGAATTTCGGACCAATATCACTGATGAATATGGATGCAAAGATTCTCAACAAGATCCTAGCAAACAGGATCCAGCAGCACATTAAAAAGATTATCCACCATGACCATGTGGGATTCATCCCTGGGTTTCAAGGTTGGCTCAACATTCGCAAATAAATCAATGTGATAGGACAAATCAATAAGAGAAGAGAGAAGAACCACATGGTCTTCTCCATTGATGCAGAAAAAGCATTTGACAAAATCCAGCATCCGTTCCTGATGAAAACGCTTCAAAGTATAGGGATAGAGGGAACATTCCTGAACTTCATAAAATCTATCTATGAAAGAACCACAGCAAATACAATCCTCAATGGCAAAAAACTTGCAGCCTTCCCGTTGAGATCAGGAACACTACAAGGATGCCCACTCTCACCAATCTTGTTCAACATAGTATTAGAAGTTCTAGCAATGGCAATCAGGCAACAAATAGAAAAAAATGTATCCAAATTGGCAAGGAAGAAGTCAAACTCTTTCTCTTCGCAGATGACATAATTCTTTATATGGAAAACCACAAAGATTCCACCCCCAAACTACTAGAACTCATACAGCAATTCAGTAAGGTGGCAGGAAACAAAGTCGATGTACAGAAATCAGTGGCTTTCTTATACACTAACAATGAAAATACAGAAAGGGAAATTAGAGAATCACTTCCATTTACTATAGCACCAAGAACCATAAGATACCTGGGCATAAACCTAACCAAAGAGGTAAAGGACCTGTACTCGAGGAACTACAGAACACTCATGAAAGAAATTGAAGAAGACAGAAAAAGATGGAAGACTGTTCCATGCTCTTGGATTGGAAGAATAAACATTGTTAAAATGTCTATACTGCCTAGAGCAATCTATACTTTTAATGCCATTCCGATCAAAATTCCACCGGTATTTTTCAAAGAGCTGGAGCAAATAATCCTATAATTTGTATGGAATCAGAAGAGACTCCAAATTGCTAAGGAAATGCTGAAAACAAAAACAAAACTGGCGGCATCACGTTACCCGATTTCAATCTTTACTACAAAGCTATGATCACCAAGACAGCGTGGTACTAGCATAAAAACAGACACATAGACCAGTGGAACAGAGTGGAGAGCCCAGATATGGACCCTCAACTCTATGGTGAAATAATCTTTGACAAAACAGGAAAAATATTCAATGGAAAAAAGACAGTCTCTTCAATAAATGGTGCTGGGAAAACTGGACAGCGATATGTAAAAGAATGAAACCATTCTCTTACACCGTACACAAAGATAAACTCGAAATGGATAAAAGACCTCAACATGAGACAGGAATCCATCAGAATCCTAGAGGAGAACATAGGCAGTAACCTCTTTGATATCAGCCACAGCAACTTATTTCACGATATGTTTCCAAAGGCCAAGGAAACAAAAGCGAAAATGAACTTTTGGGACTTCATCAAGATCAAAAGCTTCTGCACAGCAAAGGAAACAGTCAACCATACAAAAAGGCAACCCACGGAATGGGAGAAGATATTGGCAAATCACAGTACAGACAAAAGGTTGATATCAAGGATCTATAAAGAACTTCTCAAACTCAACACACACAAAACAGATAATCATATTGAAAAATGGGCAGAAGATATGAACAGAAACTTCTCCAACAAAGACATACAAATGGCTATCAGACACATGCAAAATGTTCATCATCACTAGCCATCAGGGAGATTCAAATTAAAACCACATTGAGATACCACCTGACACCAGTTAGAAAGGCCAAAATTAGCAAGAAAGGAAACATCTTGTGTTGGAGAGGATGTGGAGAAAGGGGAACCCTCTTACACTGTTGTTGGGAATGCAAGTTAGTGCAGCCACTTTGGAGAACAGTGTAGAGATTCCTAAAGAAATTAAGAATAGATCCTCCCTATGACTGCTGTGTATTTACCCCAAAGATACAGATGTAGTGAAAAGAAGGGCCATCTGTACCCCAATGATTATTGCAGCAATGGCTACGGTAGCCAAACTGTGTAAAGAACCAAGATGCCATTCAATGGATGAATGGATAAGGAATATGTGGTACATATACACAATGGAGTATTATGCCTGCATTAGAAAGGATGAATACCCAACTTTTGTAGCAACATGGACGGGACTGGATTAGATTATGCTAAGTGAAATAAGTCAAGCAGAGAGAGTCAAGTATCATATGGTCTGACTTATTTGTGGAGGATAACAAATAACATGGAGGACATGGGGAGATGGAAAGGAGAGGAAGTTGACGGAAACTGGAAGGGGAGATGAACCATGAGTGACTATGGACTCTGAAAAACAACCAGAGGGTATTGCAGGGGCGAGGGGTGGGAGGTTGAGGAACGAGGTGATGGGTAATAGAGAGGGCACGTACTGCATTGAGCACTGGATGTGATGCCAAAACAATGAACACTGTTAATGCTATAAATAAAAAAATAAAATATAAAAAAAGAAGATAATTTCCAAATGAAAAACAAGCAGACCAAGGGAAATATCTCATGGCTTCACTCGTATGTGGCCCATGAGGAATACCATGGACATTAGTAGTAGTAAGGGAAAACGAAAGGAGTAGAAGTCAGATAGGGAGACGCACCAGGAGAGACTCAGGACATTGGGGACCAAGCTGAGGGTTACAGGAGGATAAGACATGCCATAAAGAGTGAAATGGTTAATGGGTATGGAGGTGGTGTGGCATTATATGAGGATGAGCACTTGGTGGTATATGCAATTAAAGATCAGGGCACACTATGTCAAAAAACATAGGATGGATGAAAGGCTGGCTTGCCGAATATAAGAAAAAATAGTGAATAGAAAGCAAAACAGGCCGTTTCTCATGGAGATGAAGAAGGAAGGAAAAGAAATGAATTCTAGTTTTATTATCTTACTGATTAAAATTGTATGCAATTGGTTTCCTATAAGGTTCTTATCTGAATTGGGTCTTTGGAGATTGGAAATTAGAGACTTCCCTCTTCCTACAATTTGGGAATATATGAGAAAAGCCGATATGACCATTAAATGTCTCGAATTGTGGACCAGAGAACTGATTTGAACTTGGCTTTCTGTGTGTTGAGAGATGTTTGAGGACTGCTTTAAAGCTTTCGTCATTACCTGAGATGTCAGATATGTATGACTCATGATCTTGATAGTGCATATCAAGTGATAGATATCAAGTGCATATCAAGTGATAGATATCAAGTGTGTATCATGTGATAGATACGTCTTGGTAGTGCGTATGTGTCTTGGAATTTATCCTTTCCTCTCCAGTATTGGATTTTCTGGCATACTTGTGTGTAGGCGTCTTTAGGTATGGTTGTTTAATTAATTAATTAATTCTTGAAAGGTAAGTAGTTAATTTATCCAGTTTGGATGATTTGCTACTTTGATTCTCTAAGTTCTTTTTTTTTTTTTTTTTGGCATTTTCTCTGAATTTTGCTTCCAAGAGTGCTATTCCTCACTTGGTCCCTAACTTCTGTGGGACTCTTTTAAGTGTGTGTGTGGTGGGTGTTTCTGTGTGTGTGTGTGTGTGTGTGTGTGTGTGTGTGTGTGTGTTTCACAAAACACTAAAAATGATATTTATTTATTTTTTTCCATTTTATTTATTTTTCTCAGCGTAACAGTGTTCATTGTTTTTGCACAACAACCGGTGCTCCATGCAAAACGTGCCCTCCATATTACCCACCACCTGTTCCCCCAACCTCCCACCCCTGACCCTTCAA